>NC_140081.1:79256255-79608958 GCF_964194135.1 Talpa europaea
GTACAAAGCTGAAATATAATTTGAGTGCTTATGAATTAATCAACCACCACCAGAGCAACTTGTAAAAGAAAAATTCAATAGTAAATGATTTTAAAAGGAATGGCATTTGACTGAAAATCAAGATTATTGTAGTGAACAGAATTTATCAAGAATTTAAGTTTAAAAATATCCTAAAGGAGAGCGAAAACAAGATTTCAAAGAAATATAGCATCATGGAGGAAAAAAACTACTCAGTTTCTAGGATATCTATAATAAAACAGTTCAGTCAAATGAAAATCCGTTCTGCTTTGAAAACACTATGTGTTTTTCACAATGTAATTCAATGTGATTCTACAATCTTCCTAGGTAATAATGACACTATTTAATCACCCTCACCATCTAAAAATTACTACTTCATCTAACTCTTACTCTATGGTTTCTTACGCTACTTCTTGGCACATAACAGATGTCTAAAATATATTTATTGAAACAGTCCTCATATGATGTTTTCATCAGTATAACATTAGCCTTAACATATAGTCAACCCATGGTCTAACTATGTCCCTTAGATGTTGTTATGAGTTGAATTGTATCCCCTTCCCCTAAAGTCATGTTTTGAAGTACTAATCCCCAGTACCTAACAATATGACTGTAATTGGAGACAGGATCTTTAAAGAGGTAATTAAATTAATGAGATCATTAGGATGGACCATAATCCAATATGCCTGCAGTTCTTATAAGAAGAGGAAATTTGGACACAGACCTACACAGAGGGAAGATCATGTGAAGACACAGGGAGAAGATGAATGCCTACAAGCAAGGCAAAAAGCTTGGAACAAACCTATCCCCTGTGACCCTCAGAAGATACCAATTGTGCTGGCTCTTTGATCTCAGACTACCAGTCTACAGAGTTGTGTGAAAATAAATTTCTGTAGGTTAAGCTACCTAGTTTTTGTCACTTTGTTATGGTAGCCCTAGCAAACTAATATAGATGATTTTTCAGCTGTGTAGAAATTTCCCATTTTGGAAATTTTAAATAAATTTGTTATTAAGCATAATCATACTTAGGTAAAACTAAGAAATATCATTCAACCAAGAACTCACACATTCCTGCAGAATATTTACCAGGGCCCCGTTTGCTATACCCATCTTGACCTCTACCTCTGTCCTGGCCCCTATGCATACTAGTATACTCAAGATCAACTTGGAAACATTGGTGAGAATCAAGACAAATAGCTACCTAGAGGTATAAAAATGTCCTCCCTGCAATTAAGCACAATACATATATATGCAGACATTGAAATGAAAAGTAATGATAAGTAAAAAAAAAAAAGAAAAAACATAATATTATCTAATAAGAGGCAGTTTGACACAGTAATTAAGAACATAGATTTGAAAGTCAGATGTACTGGTATTTATCTTTTATGTATTTTCTAGCTGTATGACTTTAGTTATTTAAACTCTCTGTGCCTTAGTTTCTTCTTCCATTGATAGGGATAATAGCAATAACTACATCACAATATTGTTGTGATGCTTAAACAAGTTAGCATATGTGAATTGCTTAAGAACACTGTCTGGCACATAGAAAGTGTCATGCCAATATAAACTAAAATTATTTAAAATTAATGTCGTTTGTAAAAATTACAAATATATGCACACAAAATAACAACATACATTTTCCAAGCATACCTTCAAATAAAAAACACACATTAAATACAATATAATGGCTAGCTATAAATAATTAGGAAAGGAAGTAGAAAATGAAAGTAAAAAGGACTAAATGAATGAGTGATTGGATGAATGAATGTACAAACAGGCAGGAGTGGGACTTTAGACAGGCTGGTAATTGATAATGTGCTAGAACTGAAGAATATGATTAAGTCAACATTATTCCCAGAGTTGCAAGGTGACAAGAAGGAGGAAAGGGAAGGAGGGAGTGAGAGAGGAAGGAAGAAAAGGAGGAAAGAGAGAAAAAGGGAAGATTCAAGAAAGGCTTGTTAGTCTCAGCATACATAAATGAAGTCTTTGGGTTTAAAAATAAACAATTGAAAGACATTTAAAGTGCCAATTTTGTTATATAACAAAAAAAATATTCAAGTTCAGAATCCCATACCTGTTCAAATGAATCACTCTTCCTCCGTAATCAGAAGAGCTGTTGGACATATTAGACTTACATCCTCGAATATCACTCTGGGGAGGAAAAAAAATGAGTGCATAATTAATTTGAAAGAGGTAGAAATAAACGCTCTTATATTAGATACTGATGGAAAAGGTATCATCAGAAATTTTGAAAAAAGTAAAACTAAGTCTTTTGCTTCCTCTTTTTCCCCATAAAATAATGCCTTGCAATTACTGACAAATAGATACATTCAGTGCTTTCCTCTATTATTACAGACCAGTGCTAAACCTGTTTTTTTAAGGATCCTTTTAAAATAAAGACATGGCTAAAAATAAGTACCATGTTTGCTTAAAAAGCTTGTGCATTAGAATGTTTCAGGGCAATTTACTGTTATTTTTTGCCAGCTTAAACACCAGGTATTTTAAAAACCTTAATTGTTAAATAGGGAAGATGAAAGTAAACAAAGGAATGATTTATTAGTCTTTCTCTATAACCAAACCAGTCTTGATTTATGAGATGTTCCTTTTCATTGTACTTTTCTAATACTGTGTCTCTGAGTTCAAACCCCTTTACAAAGGTTAGTTCATTTATCTTTATAATGTCCCCTTAAGGCGAGCAGTAGGTTATTACCACTATCTTCATGAAAAGATGAACAATGGAAGAAAACTGATAGTTCATAAACGAAATAATTAAGCCATATAAATTTCCATAAGATCATCTGTACTACTTTACCTCACGTGCATATCTTGGACTGTTGTCTAGCTTTTTTATGAATATACATTTTGTTTTCCCAATTAGTGTATAAGCTCCTCCAGTTTTTGAAAGCATATGCTGTGTTTTCTTCTTGCTTTGAGCTTTTCAATGAAACTAGTATATATAGAGCTGAGCAAATGACAGGTAGCTCATACCTATCTGCAGGTGAAAGTTTATTTGGAAAGGGTGAGTGTATTCTGCCTCTAAATTACTGGCATAGAAGTTGGCAGGCTCAGAACTTCACTGTCACAAATAACCCTTCACTACCATCACACATGAAAACTATACTTTTTGAATAAGGTTCTTTTTCCAAATCCTGTAATATGGAATATTGTTTCAATATGCAGGTTATTAAGCATAATATAAGAATATTAAGAATATTAGAACATTGATTGATAACACTCTAGACCTGAATCCTATAAGAATTAGTTTCATGCGGGGCCTCTCCGGTGGCGCAGCAGTTGAGCGCTGGGTTGCGAAGCTGCCCGCAGCCTCTGCAGCGCCAGTTCAATCCCTGGCCACCAGGCGAGGGTCCCACATGGTGCGCAGACCTCTCCTGCCACCCGCTGCTCCCCTCAGCAGTGTACTTCGTCAGTCTGCCTGCTCTGCTCTCCCCTCTAGCTCTGGTTAATTCTCTCATCCTCCCGTGCTTCTGACTGTACCCAGTGCTTGTATAAATAAATTAATAAATATTTAAAGAAAAAAAAAAGAATTAGTTTCATGCAAGATTAGTTTTATGCAAGATGAATAAGTTCCAGAGGTCTAATGTACAGCAATGTGACTATAATTACAATATTGCGCTGTGTATTTGAAATCTGCTAAAAGTGTAAACCTTAAATGTTATCACCACATAAACAAAGTAACTATGTAAGGTGATGAATGTTAATTAGCTTGACTATGATGATTATTTCACAATGTCTATAAAACTATCGTTATAAATCTTAATTATATAAAATACCTATTTGTCAATTATACATCAATAAAGTTGGTAGGGGAGAGAATTCTTTTACAGTCTGAAGAGAAGACACCATGGTTTCTTCATTATCCAGCTTCAAACTCAAGTTCCCAAGCTTCTGAAATTGACACAATATTTCAATCTTAACTCACACTCAATTTTTAGCTCACTTTGTCACTGTAAGAAGTTGATGTGATAGAAGAGACTGTAAAATAACCACTAAGGATGGGAAAATCTACTGAGAATTGTAAGTTAACTTTTATTACTCATCTTGGCTAGCGTGGTCAGATATTATTAAGTATATGTTTAGAAAACCTTAAGATCCTCAATATGTAGGTTTTGCTGTCACTCCTTCCGTGTTAGCCAAGAAGATTAACAAGTTGCTGTTTTAAATTTTTCAGATCAATCCTTGAGAGAAATGTTAAATTTAACATGCAATAAAACATGTACAAGAATCTGTTACTTGGTTTCCAATAAAATTCCCGGTTTATACATACATTATTTGCCAACTTAGAATTTTTCAAGAATTCAGCTGGAAGTTATATTAGCCTTATTAGCTCTCCATTACTGTACTATTAAACAAACTGACATGATATACACGTCCTCTATAGTGAATGTTCCATAAACTTGCCTATTTCCATCTCTTTCTATTATCTCATTACAATTCTACCTGAATGCCATATGCTGCTTTTTCTCATTTCTATGCCTCTATATACTTTGTTCCTCAGGCCTAGAATGTTCTTCCCCTACCGTCAGATATTCTACTGTCAGATATACTGTAAGGTATTCTTACACATTCTTCAAGAACCAGCTCAATAAATTGTCCTCATCAAAGTCTTGTCTAATATTTGGATATCCAAAGGTCATAAGGATCTATGATTCTTAATTCACACACCCTTCAAAGAGAAATGATGGTTCCATGCTTTCTGCTACCACTGTACCTTTTTTATATTTTTATTATAGTGTTAATAAAGCCACATGTAAGTATATGAATACAGGTGGATTCTACTGTAAGATTATGAATCTCAGGTAGGCAGAGATTGTATCTGACACATTATCTACTTGTATGTTAAATGAGAATGATGCTTCTCAGATTAAAACAATGATTCCTTCACTTTTTAAATTTTTTGTTTCAACTTATGATGCAGTCCTTAATTTTTTTCTATCTTCTTTTACCATAAATGAGATAAATTTGTTTTCAAAAGGATAAACTCTGAACATATCTTTGGTAATCATACTATGCATTTTGATAAAATCATCACTCCTTTGGAGCTAAATAATTTTATATGTATTAATAATCGAGTGCCTCCATTTCTACAATGTACAGTTGTCAGGGCACAGGGGAAAACCCCCCACCCCACGGGGTTATTCCTTGTCTGGATGAATAATCAAAACAGTATCAGATGGGTTAACAAAGGACAAATCAATTTAATAACCTATGTAAGGTGAAATTACATGGTTGTAAATTCTAAAGCAAAATGGGGAAAACCCTGTAGTGTGTCTCTGGTCTATAGTTGCACTACGGGGGTGGGGGTGGGTTAGGAGGGAGCAGAGAGAGGAGGGATTGGGGTCAAAATAAACCAAAATGAAAATGCATACATTGTGCAATAATGAAAAATGATGTAAGAAATATATAAAATAAAATATTAAAAAAACCTGGGGGGGAAAAAATTTTTTTTTAAAAAATGGGGAAAACCAATGATATATATCTTGTGGGACATTAAGGAGAGAGAAGGGGAAATCTCACATGACAAGTAGCAGATGAATTCATGTGTTACTCTGAGAGTAAAATGATGAGTTTTTTAGTGAGGAAGGACATGTTCACTGATAAACCTACACCTGGATGATACCCCCCAAAATACATTCTTCTAGGTCATAAAAAGGGAGCAGTGATTGCTTCTTTAATTAGGAAAAGAGCAAAGGACAAAGCTTTTCTCAGTCTTCAGGGTTGTCACTGCTCTTAAAATAATCTGCATACTTTAAGTAACAGTAATAGACTTACTTGGAGGCCCAGAGGAACTCTATAGATCCTGATTCCCCATATCAAGATGACAGTTATTGAAGAGGCTGGCTTACTTCGGACAGATTGAGAAAAGTCTATCTGATCCTTTTGGGGAGCCCGATTCCACAACACAAACATTTACATTTCAAACACATGTATCAAGCATTTTAAAGTTCATAAAGAGATCTGCATTTTATTTTAAATACTCAGAAATCTTGTAGCTTTTATATATCTGTAATATTCATAAACAAATTATAATTACTACCAATAATGTATTTTTTTGTTGTCAAAGGCATTCTGTTCCTGGTACAGATTTATTACTTAATTTATACATAAACTTGATATCAGAGCAATCATAAAGCTGCATGAGATTGTTCTAAAGATGTGTTTCTCTTAAATTTAACATATTCTTCACTAGGAAAGCAATTTCACCTTTGTTATATCAGCTAGCAAGATCATTTCAAAGAGTATTACCAAAACCAAAGAAATATGAATCATCATCTAACAGGTAAGCAGTATACTTGAATTGAATAAAAACATACTTCTATAGGGTCTATTTATTTTATATGGCAATATTACAGTATGCCTCCTCTTGGCACATATTTTTCATTTACCAACAGAAGCTAATATTCAAAAATAAGCTTATACCCACTTTAGCAATCCAGTTATTAATAGTTTTCTACAAAAATCAATGTGATAAAAAAATGTTACAACCTGTGGGTATGCTTTTATTATTTCATTTTCATATCCCCTGTAGGTACTCATGGTAAATGTCTATTTCATATTTTAATTAGATTGCAAATGGAGGCATTATAGACAGATTGGATTAACTCCTGGTAATAAAAAAAAATACATTTGAGTGGTAAATCTGCTTTCGACTATGAATGATGTATTCTAAATGCAGTTAAAGTTAAAAGAAAAATTTCATTTCATCTCACTTTACATTATTCATTTTAACTGGATTATGTGGTAATATGGTAAATATACCTATTTGAGTTTGAGCTACAGAGTTTATAGAATTGGGTGTTCTTTAACAGTCAATAAATACATTATAATGATAGCACTAAAGTTATGACCAATGATTAATAATCCTGGTCAAGTTAGAACAACGGCTCTTGACTAAAATTATAATAAAATCAGGAAATGCACTTTAAAAAAGAAGTATTTTATGTAGCAACTTCATTACTCAATATTATCATTTCAAGCAGGTAATTAATTCTACTTGCTGAAAAAATTAAATTCTAATAATTGTTTTTCAATACTAATGCACTGCACTCATTTGAAAGAAGGCCAGTTTACTGAAGAACTCCTGCTCGCCCTGAATTCAAATATAGTCTCATTTTTTAGATTTATTAAGCACTACTGTGATGACAAGCGAACATTATAAATTGCTACTTATACTGCAAATTCTGAAGGAAAAATATGCTTTATGTTCATTTTAATGTATAACAAATTGTTTTGCTTGCCACTACAATTTATTGCTGTTTTCAGTGACACTTTGCCTTTATTTAATTTAACCTTTTCTTAAGTCTTAGGTAAAACTGATAAGTTTTGATATTGGCAATTATTGGACAATCTTATTCTTGTTTAGCTAAAATTGGATAAAAATGATGAGCAAGTTTAACGAGCATACACGTCCTTCTCAGCAAAGCTGCTAAAGAACATGCTTTTGTTCCCCATCGTTCTTTGTTCACTATCCCTGAAAGCCTTTCTGATGATACAGCTTTTAAAGAGTAAGGCAAATTATATCACATACATGTTCACGGGGAAGTTTTACTTGAAAGAGAAAAACAATTCTTAGTTTTATGCACATGCAAGTAAACATCTCATAAATCTTAAAATATTACCTTAAAATATACTGCATGCATATTAATGCATCTTGGACATTGTAAAAACGAATTAATATTGACTATTGTATAAAATGGTAGCATGTGGGCACACAGGAAAGTCACATAGCTCAACAAAGAACCACATTCTTAAATCTCTCACCTCTATCTGTGAGATCATGGGTTATCTTATGAAACTCGTGCGTAGGTTATCATACTGTCAAAAAAAAATGTCAACGGAGTAAATTTATATATGTAATTGGTTTTATTTAACAATTCATGAATCAGGAAGCATCACATCTCGTTGATGACTGACACAAAAACAAAGATTCTCTCAGTCACTATGACCTTCACTGCTCTTAACTTATAATAATCTGCATTCTTAAGCTAGTGGTAATATACTTCCCAAGGCTCACGTTTCCCATCCAAGATGACTCTTACAGGAAAAGGCCTATTCTTGGCATATTGAGAAAAGTCTATTTGATCCTTTTGGGGAGACCAACCCCATAATATGATTGATCCTCAGCAGATATGCAGAGAGAAATTTAAAAAAAAAAAGTTTTAAATTTTTAAAGGTTTTAAAAGGAAAATGTAGAGAGAGAACACAGAAAGAAGATGATTAATTGATTGGCACATACTACCAGCAATACCATCTGAGCTGAGACACCAGGGTGTAAGTTGAAACTGGAAAAGCAAAAGTCAGAACACATATGTATTCAGTTACAAAGCAAGCATGGCCTCTTAAGTTACTGGGAATAGGCCAGGGTTCTGCTGCCTGTTGCTACCAAACAGCCAATAAGCAGAGACAGGAAACTAAATCTATAAGTGCTTTTATTTTTTAGATCACTGGCCATTAACCTGAGAGAACGGTGGCATAGCAACCTGAAGAGACCAATCTGCCATGGCCACTGATCTGAGAAAACAGAGAGACTGTTCTTCCATTTCATCTAGAGCTACTCTTTTTATAACAAGTTACACAAAAACAGTCATAAGCAAACAGCCCATCAAAAAAGCCTATCATAGTTGATGTTCTTGATGCTCATTTTGTTCAGACCCCAGAGTTTGTTATCAGCCTCCTGGTTATCTTGATCTTGGTACATCCTGTACTGGTTGGTTAATTTCTGATGGCGGCAATGTCTGGCACTCATTCAGGCATCATTGGGGCAGGAATTTCAGTTCAAAGCAAGAGATTTTGTTTAAAGAAAACATATCATTGGTCATATAGTGTGTACGTGCAGCCTGTGCTCTGTGTGTTGTGCAGATTGCTCTATTAGGTATGATGCACTGCCCTTCCTCCCTGGCCCCCTATCATTAATTCAGCCCTTAGTTTCCAGGACACTCCCATTAGAAAGCCTGGTTCATGGCATGTTGGCAGTTGTAAGTCTCAAATAGAGATGGAGTCTGTAAAAACATCAGGGGTTAAACTGTTCCTCTAACAGTTCCACCCTCTGCCCATTACAGTTGCAAAGTCACTTCCACATTTTTAGGTATTTGTTACAGCAGTACTTTACTCTCCATGCCAACTTTCTATCCGTAGGTACGGACTACTTAATAAAACTTACTATTGTCAAAAAAGAAGCCACAGCCCTAAAATGGGATCATTTGTGCTAAGCCCCACATCTCAAACCAAGTGTTAATATCCAACTTAATTTCAATTTAAGCCCTTCCCAAAAATACAAACTGGAACCAGTACATTTGGAATTTCCTGGTCAACATTAGCAAGGTAATGTTTTTGACAAACCCCTCTGACATCCAGGGAAGATGACCTTGCCAAAAACAATCCATTCTCTTCCTTATCTTACCCTCTCCTTCTATAAAAAGCCTTCCATTTTGCAGGACTTTTTAGTGCTCTGTTCTTTTTGCTGGATGGGATGTTGACTGACTCATGACTTGTTTAATAAAACCCATTAAGTCTTAAAATGTACTCAGTAGAATTTTTTAAACACTATAAATCAGTGATTTGTAAACAGTAAACATTATTTCTTACTTCTCACACTTGTAGAAAGTGGAAGTCCAAGATATTGGAAATGGCAGATTCAGTGTTTGATGGGAAAAATTTCCTGTACCTTTGGTACAGGAAATACATACATAGTTGTACCTTTGGTTACATCCTAACATGGCATAAGGGGCTAGGGATATCTCTGGAGCCTCGTTTTATAAGGACACCGATACCATTTAGGAGTGCCCTGCCCTTATAATCACTTCTCAAAGACCTCAACTACTATTATCATCACTTTGGGGGTTAGGATTTCAAAATATTAATTAGGGGAGGGAGTGGCATAAACATTCAGATCATAGGAGTATTGTTATTTTGAGAAAATCAGATATATTTAGCATAAATGACTGAGCAGGAGAATGAAGGCAGTTTACCTAAAAGGAGGGGAAAAAAAAAAACATGTAGTAAACTATACCAGATCATCGGATTTCCAGATCCATTAAAGGATCATTCAAATTCTTTTTATTGAAACTAAAATGGCATAATATCAAAAATTACTGCAGGTAATTGAGCAGTTTGAATTTGTTAATATTTTCAAAAATACTATTAAATGTATTTGAAAGATAACCATTTGGTTTTAAACTGGCTTTATCTTTCTTAAGTTTTCCATTATGATGAGGCCCAATTTTAATATGTTTAGAGTATTAAAGAGAAGAACTACTGATATTCTCTTGAACACTTTCATTATAATTATAACCATTTCCTATCATCAAAATTTCCTCACAATTTGCAAATAAGGTACAATTTACCAAGAGTAAAATTACTGACTCCTTATCATCTACACTAAAAAATTCTTAGGTAAGTTATAGAAGATAGCAATTCAGTATTGATTTCCTTTCTCTGGTTTCTGAGATTAGCTGAAATATAAATTATTCCCTGGATGGAAAGCTGAGAAACACCACATAGGGATACAATTCAACAGAATTGTCATATAAGAAAAAATTAGACAGCAACCCTTTGAAATATGGTAAGTAATTTCAAATGATATCCGTTCATTTTAATACATGGCCAATTACCATTAGTCTGTCCAAAAATTCTCATCTGAGGATACTTCTTGTAAAAACAGATGCTCATTATATTCACTTATGCCTCTTCACTCATTCTAAGTATTTGCCGTGTGTACAGAATTCTACATTTAGAACTACTGTTAGTATTTCCTCAACTATGCTTCATAAAGTACTTCTCCAATGAGTTTCTCTGTAAAGAACTTTTTCTTGGTGTAGAATGTTTTAGAAATGCTACATACTATTCCTACCTCATGAAAATTTACAATAAAATAGAAAAACCTAGGCTCACAAAGAAAAGAAGGGAGAAAAAGAAGTATCAGAAATAAAGAAGTTACAACAGACATCTCAGAAAATTCAGAGGATAATAAGAGATTATTATGAACATTTGCATGCTTTTAAGTTCAATAACCTAGAAAGAGATGGACAAATTCTTAGAATTATACAGCCATCCAAGGCTGAATAGGGAGAAATAGAAAACCTGAATAGACCAATCACAAGCGAGGAAATTAAACTGTAATCAAAACTCTCCCAAAAAACAAAAGACCAGGACCAGATGGTTTCTCAAACCTTCAAAGATGAGCTGATACCTATCTTGCTCAAATTCTTTCAAAAAACTGAAAGTAGGAATACTTTCAAACACATTTCCTGCAGGCGACATTAATACCAAAACCAGACAAAAACAACACACAAAAAGAAAACGACAGACCAATTTCCCTGATGCACACATTGCAAAAACCCTCCACAAAATCTTAGCAAACCAAATCCAACACTGCATTAATTATACACCATGACCAAGTGGGAATTATACCAGGGATGACCTCACAACATGCTCACAGTATCAAATTTTTTGGAATATTTGTAGAAGTAACACATTTTAACACACATCAGATAAGTATTTCTCTTCTCATTCTAATTTCAAGTTACCCTTTGGCATGTTTCTCCATGCGCGTGGATTTGGAACACCATGGGTGTTTTCTGTTCATAATCTTGTATTCTTTTTTTTAAAGTAACCAAACAAACTATATTAGGTCCAGACTCCACAATACCAGGATTCATAGTTACTGAGGAGTTGCTTGGCACCCTGGGATGAGGGAAGAGAGAGAATGAGAGAGAGAAAAAAAAATTCTCCTCCTCCTTTAGCTGCTGAAACCCCACCAAAGGTCTATAGATGAGAAATATTATGCACACACACAAATATGCATTATATCTAAGATATAACATACACATATATGTATGTTGTTTAAAACAAAAGATGTGACACTATTATGATCAGTTTCACACATTTGTTAATTTAGATGAAATAGACAAATGACCTAAAAGATGCAATCAAGTAAAATTAGTACAAGAAGAACTAGGAAATATTAACCATCTTAGATCCCTTAAATACGTTGAATCTGTTTTTTATAAAACTTCCTACAAAAATACTATGTGCCACAGAGCTGTGCTGGTGAATTCTCCGCAGTACTTAAAACAGAAAATAAAAAATACAAATTTACCCAACCTCTCCCAGAGAATAGAAAAAAGGAGAATACTCCATTTTTTATGAAGTCAGCATAACTTGAAACCCAAACTGGAAATAATAATAATAGAAATAATACATGCCTCCCCGGTAGCGCAGCAGATTGAGCACAGCACTCTGAAGCTGTTGATTCCCAGCCAGCCATGGAGATTCCCACATGGCAGGGCAGACCTCTTCTGCAGCTCCTGCTGCTCCCCTCTGCCTGTTCTGCTCCCTGCTCTCTCTCTGGTGAATCCTCTCACCCTCTTGCACCTCTGGCCCGTACCCCAGTTCTTATATGCATAAATAAATAAATCTTAAAAAAATACAGACCTGTATCTTTCAATAAAACAGATATGAAAAGTCTTTACTAAATAGTAATAAATCTAACACAATTATGCAAATTGACCAAGTGAGGATTATTTCAGAAAGCAAAATTGGCTTATTAAAATGATTTTTTAATTAATATAAAAATTTCATGTAATGCACTATATTGACAAAATAAATGATATAACTACATGATCTAGATTTCTAGATAAATGCAGGCAATAGCATCTATTAATGAAATTTAACACCTCAAGGACATAAAACTGAGTGAAGTCCGACACAAAAAGCCCCACTGAAAAACAGGAGTAAATAGTTCATGGTGTTAGAAGTCATCATGCAAGTCATCTTTTGATAACAGGAAGGAGCTAATGACTGGAAGGAGGCATGAGGTGTGCAGTGATGTGCTGGTGTTGTTTTGGTTATTGGGTGGTTATATGAGCTGTGGAACTTTTCTGTAATGTTAAAACATTTTTAAGTAATTTATGCTGGTAAAGTAGAGACATTTTTAAAAGATGCTTCCTTTAAAAAAACAGGATAACATAGGTACCCCATATTGAAAATAATTCTTTAATTGTCATATATGTCAGCTGTAGATTCTGAAGTATGTTAGGAAGATGAAAGGCCAATGCATACAAGTGTGTCGTTCATGAAATACTTTTTACTGCAACATACTCTTAGTTCACTGCTAGATACAAGGGAGTTAAAAAAAGATTTTCTAAAGCATACTTCATTAAATTTCAGATGTTTTTCCATTTGCAAAGAGCCTGTCAGGTACTATGAGGCAATAGAAATAAATGTAGAAAATATTATATAGCTCCTAAAAATTCAAATTGGCTTTTAAATGAAGTACAGCTGTCTTAAGACATTCAAATGAAAATAAAATAAATTGTTATTTTTATTTTTTTAAAGATTTATTTATTTATTCATACAAGAACTGGGATACAGGCCAGATTCGCAGGAGGGTGAGAGGATTCACCAGAGACAAAGCAGGGGACAAAACAGGCAGACTGACGAAATACACTGCTGAGGGGAGCAGTGGGCAAGACAGGAGAGGTCTGTGTGCCATGTGGGACCCTCCTCCGGTGGCCAGGGAGCGGCCGGGGATCGAACCAGCGCCGCAGAGGCCGAGGGCTGCTTCGCAACCCAGCGCTCAACCGCTGTGCCACCGGGGAGGCCCGAATTTTCTTTTACTTTTAGTTAGAATTAACTGAACCTACATATACAATGTCCCAAGTATTTTTCTAGTTCTAAGGATGCATAAGCAAATATAGCAGAGATAAGTTCCCCAAACTGTTATCACTAGAAAGTAGAAATAAGAATAAGCCAAAGCCTGAGTCTAAAATGATGGTAAGCATTTAAATCATAGCTGGCTTTCTTCCATACAATTTACTCAGGTTAACAATCAATGAAAAAAATGAGCTCTGAGAAAGGTCAGATAATTGGAGGTTCAACCATTAAACCAGTTGTTACCAAATTTTAAAGAGCATCCAAATCTCTGAGGACCATTGCTTAAAAGAGTATTTTGGGGTTCAACCTCGAATTTAGTGCAGCTAATTCCAAGACCATACTTCAAGAAATAATGACCTCCACAAGGGAAGCAAGTTTCTAACGACTGACCAGAAGTTAAGTTCTACTTTCTCCTTTATCCATTTTTACTTCTGGCTTGCAGGAAAAAAATGGCTGACTTAAAATTTATTTTGACTTTTATGTCCATTTGCACTTCAAAGCACAAAGGGGACAAATAAATTTCTCATCAGGTAGGATCACATGCAATATTACTAAGATATTTTCAACAAATAAATCAGAGAGAAATAAAATATAGTTTGGAGCATGTTTTGGTATTTTTTTTTTTACAATACTTAAATCATCTTTATTTTTTCTTAAAAGAAACTAAAGACACATACAGAGAAAGAATGTCTGGGGGAAAAAGCCATGACTATCAATGACCTGTTGGAAAAGGATACACTTTTTTATTTACTACCCATGTTTTACAAGTTTTTCATATCTCCAAATCTATGGGACAATGGCCGGGATTTTATGTTTCACAAACATACTTCCATCAACTATTTTAATAATTTTGTATTTAGATATAGCCATAATATTTGCTCTCTGAATAATCCTTCCCCTTCAAACTATTATTTTCTTGCTATACTCCTCACCTTCTGAATTTTCAGGTTGTTCTGAAGAGAACTCTCTTAACTGAGTAGACTGCTACAGCAATTTTTGTTGCCCTATTGAATACATAAACATTTTCTATATGGTTTCAACTCTTATATTCTCAATAGCTTATAAAAATATGCCCACTTTGCATCAGCTAAATAAAGAAAAATGTAAAAACCAATAAAACGTGTTAATAATCATCCCAAGTCTAAGTAGAGTTACACACATAATCATTCTTATTCTTCACTAACTTCTGGCTACATTATACATTATACATTCACAAATGTATAATCTATAATTATACTTTTTATATTGAATGTTTTTATGTTTTATTTTTATCTATATCTCACTAAAAAAATCTCAGCTTATTGTTTGGAAAATATGACTCCAGAAAGGTGTTGGAAGTAAAACTGACACTGAGAAGTAAATAACATCTCTATATAATAGTTAATATAAAACAAACCTATTGGGCCTCCCCAGTGGCGCAGCGGTTGAGCGCTGGGTTGCGAAGCTGCCTGCAGCCTCTGCGGCGCCGGTTCGATCCCCGGCTGCTCCCCAGCCACCGTAGGAGGGTCCCACATGGCGCGCAGACCTCTCCTGCCGCCCGCTGCTCCCCTCAGCAGTGTACTTCGGTCCTTCTGCCTGTTCTGCTCCCCGCTCTGGCTCTGGTGAATTCTCTCACCCTCCCGCGCTTCTGACTGTACCCAGTGCATGTATAAACAAAACAAACAAACAAATAAATAAATAAAACATGCCTCTATAAAAAAATGTAAAAAAAAAAAAACCTATTAAATAGAAGTAACCTAATGGGGCCTAGTTAATGATGAGTTGTGTGAGATCCCAAAAAACTGGACAGCTAAGTCTTCATCAGAACAAATACGTTAGATCTCAAACAACGTTGGCAATTCACTTCGGAGGGTAAGTCACTCCGAGATGTCAGATGCTTGAAGATGCATTTTAAAGATCAGAGTTGTTTTAATTAAACAAGGGATATGGACTCTAAGGAAGTAAACACAATTTATATTGAAGTAAGGCCATTTGTACCCTCCATTTTAGATTTCAGCAATTCCCCAGTCATTGTAAACTTAATGACTGCTTTCTCCATGTCAGGAAAGATATTGCCCTTGCCTTCAGATGATTAAACAAAGCAGATATTACATAAAGTCAAATGTCTTACATTTCTCCTTTTTTAAAAAAAACTTCATAGAAAAAAAATAAAATGGCAGAGAGAAATACCTAGGGAATTCTTATGTAAGGCCATATCTCAAAAGCTGAATGATATCATAACGAGTAATGATGGAAATTTGAGAGATGAAATATTAATCAATACAACATCTCATGTATTTCACAGCAATTACAACTAATACTCAAAGAATAAACTGATCCCTTGGTAGATGATACAATAACTCATAATGTTTTTAATACTGTAGAAATTAACAAAACCAAGTGATACTAGTGAAAATGCCACTTTTTCAATTGCCATACTTGTTTGAGTTTCAAATTGATTTTTCTTTTAGGGATTCAGTCATTTCACAGTTATCTCATGTTTGAAACAAAAAGGGGAAAAAAAAAACATGGGAACTACTTTCTACAAAATGGGAGCATGCATTAATAAAGGTTCAAATTCAATAGAATGTTAATATTTTAGATTACTTCTAATCAAAATTTTCTCAAAAATAGGTCAATAAAGGTAGAAAAGATAAAGCATTTTCTTATACCAGGCTATCATTGCTATTCTCAATCCTACACACACAAAAAAATGCTGAACAATTATTTGGAAACAAATAAGGTGAATATTAAATTTTACTGTACTAACTTTACTAAAGGTGAGTGGAAATATGTGTGACCTTCCTGGAATTTTTGGAGCCAACATTTAATAGTCCACAATTTAAAACATATATGCCAACATTTAGAGGTAAATAGAATGTTAACATGACTATCTAGAAATGTGTATGTGAAAAGTGTTAAATTCTTATATATAAAGATGTTGCAATTCTTAAGTGTTGGGAGCATGTAAGCATCAGGAAAGTTAAATAAACCTCATTTTTACTTAAAACATCGGAAAATCAATTTCTTCAAAACATATTAGGCATCCATTGTGTCATGTACTTTATTGAAGAGTAAATATTCAAAAAAACCACATGATTTTTGCTAAGAACTTACAATATTGGAAATACATATAAGTAAATCACTAATGACAGTAAAGTGTGATAAAAAGAGTACTTTGTGATTTAATACTTTATTCATAATTGGCTATAAAGATATCTTCAAAAAAGAAAAATGCTATCAGTTATAAAATGTTCCAACATTTGTTAAGTATAGATGGCAAATCAAAGAGATTAAAAATTTGTTGACATTCCTCTTGTATGTATGTGTCTATATGCTTTTCCTGATTACAATTACAATAAACTCTCCAAAAATGTTAAGGGTCTAAAATGAGACTAGTCTTTCTAGATACACAGAATTTTAAGATGCCTATTTTAGGATAACTTACTCTGAAAGATTCAGCTATTTCCTGGGAGGTTAAATAACTTCTTGTTGGTTATGTAACTTGACCTGTAAAACAGACTGGATAGCAAGAGGTAGCTTGTTTCATTCATTATTTAAAACAGATTTTCTAGCAGTACACTCTATCACTGAGTTTAAAATTAGTTTCAGGTGTTCAAACTTTCTATGCTGCTCTGTTCCATCAACTGCCACTAGACGTGACATTGCCTCAATAACTCATTTTATTTCCCATGGCACTCCTAAGAAATTTCATACTAAGAAACTTCAATTGTAAGAAACATATCTATGTGCAGAATATAATTACTAGTTATACCTAAGACTGATTTTTAATATAGAGATTTTTCTGTTAAAGCACACCAAAAATAGAATTTAAAAGTTTTTTTTTCTTTTATCTAGTATGAAACATTAAATGTGTTCAAATAAATAAATTACAGAATTAATATATTGAGAATTTTAAAAAGTGATAGCTCAAACTAATTTTTAAATTATCCAACTGTTTACCTTTTCAAGGAAAACGCATTAAGAAAATAGAATTTTTATATGATGGATTTCAAGACTCCTTTGCCTATACTTAAATCATCACAATTTCTCCTCACAATAATGACAACTATATGCTCTATTCTACGTGTAGTATACTCTTAATACTTATAGATCTGGATGGAATATTTGTATAAGTCATTTATAAATTAAACAATTTTAGAACACCCCCTGACACCTCACACTCTCATTAAGTTGGCTACTTTCAAAAAACCCAGAAAATAATAAATATTCTTAAGGATATGGGGAAACTGGAACCCTTGTATGCACTGTTGGTAGGAAAGTAAAATTGTGTAGACCTTATGTAAAACAAAAACCAAAACCAAAACTAAAAACAAAATTACCTTAAGATCCAGCATTTGTGCTTGTGGATACACACACACACACACACACACACACACACGTGAATTGGAAGCAGAGTTTAGAAACATATTTACATACCTATGTTCATAGCAGCAATTCCCACAATATTCAAGAGGTGGAAGCAACCTGAGTGTGCATCAATATATGGTTGATCACAAAATATGGTATATACATAAAACAGAACGTCGTCCTGTTTGAAAAGAAAGGGAAATTTGGGCTTCCCTGATGGTGCAAGGGGTTAAGACGCAGCCTGTGAAGCAGTCCACCACCACTGCAGCACGAGTTCGATCCCCGGCCGGCCAGGGAGCTGCCCACATGGCGCAGCAGACCTCTCCTGGCTCACCCCGCTGCTCCCCTCAGCAGTGTATTTCAATCGGCCTTTTCTGTTCCCCACTCTGTCTCTGGTGAATCCTCTCACCCCCACACCTCTGGCCTGTACCCCTGTTCTTGTAAATAAATATTTTTTTTAAAAAAAGGAGAAATTTGATAAATGCTATAATATGGATATGTCTTGAGGAAATTATGCTAAGTGAAAATAGATTTATAAAAAGGCAAATATTGCATGATTCCACTTATATGAGGTATCTAGAGTAGTCAGACTCATAGAAAGGGAATGTAGGATGGTAGATACCACCATTGCTAGTGGGAAGGGTGGTATGGGAAACTGTTTAATGGGTGGAGAGTTTCAGTTTCGCAAGACAACAAAGTCCTGAAGATTGATTGCACAGCAATGCTAATATACTTAACTAGAGAACTATATACTTAAAAAAGGGTAAGATGGCAAGTTATATGTTATGCGTATTTTACCACAATTGAGAGTTTTAATTACATACATACAGATATAAATAAATAAGTAAACAAATAAATAGCCCCTGATCTTTAAGAAAGCAATTAAGAAAACATTTACATTACGTTCTCGTTATTTTTGGAGCTGCTCTCAGGTTAGCATGGTGAAACCTAAACAGTCTTTTTAAAAACTGTTTTTAATACGTGGCCTCCCTGTTGGCGCAAGGAGTCAAGTCGTAGTGCTCAGAAGCTATCCGCAGCCCCTGCAGCATGAGTTTGATCACAGGCCAGAGAAGTGACCCACATGGCACAGCAGACCTCTCCTGTCTTGCCCGCTGCTCCCCTCAGCAGTGTATTTTAGTCAATCTGCCTGTTCTGCTCCCTACTCTGTCTCTGGTGAACCCTCTCACCCCCTGCACCTCTGGCCTACACCCCAGCTCTTGCATGAATAAAGAATTTTTTTTAAATCTTAAAACTGCTTTCAATACCCCACATTTTTAAAAAGTTTAAATGGAAAACAGTATTTTTTTAAACAATATTTGCTTCCCCCCACCCCCTCAGATTGAGTTCCCATAGAATTTCCTTCCCCAGGGCACCCGTGCACCATCACCACAGTCCTCTGTGCTCCTCCCTCCCTCCCTCTGATCCCTCTCCCTCCTCCTCCCCCGCAGGATGTCTCTGATTTATAATTGTCTGTTTTTGCTTTGTTGTGTTTTGTACTGTTATTATTTTTTTACACTGATGCCTTATTTGGTTCCCCTATATTTCTGCTATAAATGAAAACATCCAATATTTTTCTTCTTCTATATGGCTTATTTCACTGAGCATAATTCCTTCTAGTTCCATTCACGTTGCTGTGAATGGCATGAGTTTATCTTTTTTGATTGCCAAATAATATTCCATTGCATATATATATACCACATCTTCTTGATCCAGTCATCTATTTTTGGGCATTTGGGTTGTTAGGGAAAACAGTATTATTTATCATTCTCTGCAAGTATTCATATCTCAAACACCTTTACTTAAGACAATCTTCATAAAGAAAGAGCAGAGGAAAAGAAAGAAGAGAGCTGCTTTAGTGATGACACATGAATTTAGAATTTGCTGTGGCTTATAAGAAATATATAGAGAGAAAGTAAAATAACAGAAGGTCCTATTTTAAGAAATATCATTTTCTATACAAATGATATTAAGTCTTAATTTATTACATTTTAAATGTATCTTTTAATATTCTTTGAAATAGGGGATTCCATTACATCAGTGTGTTTTTATTTGAAGAGTGAAGTATAGGTTTCAGAGGTAGAGGCAGTGGCAATGTGCTAGAAACTACTGTCAATTGGAAATCAATCTGTAATAAAGATGACACTTCTAAAATTATAATGTAAGACGATGGAGGAATATATGATTTCATCTTCAAAAATGTGCTTCATGTACAAATGTCAAGGAATGCAACTATTGTGTAAAATGGGGTCTAGTTTTAGTCACGGCATAATTCAAAAACAAAAACACTCAAGCCTATATCTGTGGGTTAGTAAAGAATGAGAAATAAAAATGAGACATTTCTGAGGTGCTGGGGAATGTTATTTGATGAACTTACTAGGAACCTAGAGAAAACTAGTGTTGCTTCCCCCTGACTGGAACATTCAAGTTTATCATTTGTGTGTAACATAAAAGGCCAATTTAGATGTTAAAATTTAATCAACATGAAACATTAATGTCTTTGGTTGAAACAGAGGATGGCACAACAATGGCATTAGAAAGGGTGAGAATAGCACCATTACTCTCATTGACATCATCAATGTGTTTGCTTCAGTGAACTGTACCTCCAAAGTAGAAAAACAAAAAAGACATTTGTAAGGAAACTATCATCAATATTTAGCTTTCTTCTTCTTCTTTTTTAGATTTATTTATTTATTTATACAAGCACTGGGTACAGTCAGAAGCATGGGAGGGTGAGAGAATTCGCCAGAGCCAGAGCGGGGAGCAGAACAGGCAGAAGGACCGAAGTACACTGCTGAGGGGAGCAGCGGGGGGCAGGAGAGGTCTGCGCGCCACCATGTGGGACCCTCCTCTGGTGGCCGGGGAGTAGCCGGGATCGAACTGGCGCTGCAGAGGCTGCGGGCAGCTTCGCAACCCAGCGCTAAACCGCTGCGCCACTGGGGAGGCCCTTAGCTTTCTTCTTGTTCAACTGTAGAATGACCTATATTCTACAAAAATAGGTCAATAGGTCATATATATATAAATAGTTTCTTTTTCTACAAAGGAAGCAAAAACACACCTAACCAAAATACTGATTTTCTTTATTTAAAACACAGCAATACTTGGTATATTTCCTTCATCTTCTTTTGGCTAACAGGAATACATTAGGGGAATTTAAAAGTTGACCATTACCAGTATTATGTTTGGGGAGTCATTAAGTAGTGTTTAGTACTAACTAAACAAACATTCATTTAGCCATCCAACTGTAAGTCTTTAATTACCTACTACGTGCCAAGCATATAGCAATGAATGTATATATGGATAGGCAGATATTAAAGATTTTGGAATGAGAACCAGAAGACCTGGGTTTTGAGATATTGCACCACTTCCTGCCTTTCCCAAGTACAATTTCTGTAGTGATGACTCTCACATCTGTGGCCCTAGCCCCAACTGTCTTATGAATTCCAGACCCATATTTCTAACTGCTAACCAGACAGATCCATCTAGAAATCCCACAAGCACTTCAAATTCCACAAGGTCAAACTATAACATCCCTGTATGTATACTGGTGCTCATACATTCCAGACTCTCACAATGTATTTTCAAATGAATAATAGCACTCCGTTTCTACTCTTACTTTACTTTCCAAACCCACCCCAAACATTACCTCTTCTGGGAGCCCTCCATGATCTGCCCTGGTAGAATAATCTTCTATTCTCTCCATATTCTCATTGTACTTAGCACACACCTTTAACACTACATTTACCTGCATTGTATAATTTGTCAATTTTTTAAATTAATGGATTAGGTATCTTTCTCTCCCGCTATGCCATAAACCTCTAGGACAGATGTTCTGTTTTCTTGTTGCTGTCTCAATTTGGAAAACATTAAAATAAAATTATTTTTTACAGTGAAATTCTCTTTCAGTAAGTCTGAGATGAGGCTGGATCATCTCTCATTTTAAAAATAGTTGCAAATGGCTCTGATATTCTTCGATGGCTACAAATCACTGAATTAAGCAAATATCTAGATAGGTTATCAATACAACAATAAACGTTTACAATGAATTCTTAAGGTGTAAGTAAGTATATAATCTTTATATAAGGCAAATATCTGGTATATGATTCTAATGATGTCTGGTGATGGGAACAATTTCCTGAGTGGTAATACATCAAATCACTCATTTTGTGTTTCAACCTATACACATTAAAACCATTCTGAATATTGTTAGTTAAGATGAATATGTATTGAGGTGGAAAGATGGAATCATGAACTGAAAAATAGTTACAGGGTCTCCCTGGTGGAGCAAGGGGTTAAGGGTCAGCACTATGAAGCAATCTGCAGCTACTGAAGCACAAGTTCAATCCCCGACCAGGGAGGCGACCCACATGGCACAGCAGACCTCTCCTGTCTCGCCCGCTGATCCCCTCAGCAGTGTATTTCAGTGGATCTGCCTGTTCTGCTCCTCACTCTGCCACTGGTGAATCCTCACACTCCCTGCATCTCTGGCCTGCACCCCAACTCTTATATGCATAAATAAAGCTTTACAAAAAATAAAATGATAAAAGGTTACAAAACAACCTATACAAAATACATTATTTTATTTATTTATTTATTTAAGAAGATTTATTTATTTATTTATACAAGCACTGGGTACAGTCAGAAGCGCGGGAGGGTGAGAGACTTCACCAGAGCCAGAGCGGGGAGCAGAGCAGGCAGAAGGACCGAGGTACACTGCTGAGGGGAGCAGCAGGTGGCAGGAGAGGTCTGCGCGCCATGTGGGACCCTCCTCCAGTGGCCAGGGAGCAGCCAGGAATCGAACCAGCGCTGCAGAGGCTGCGGGCAGCTTTGCAACCCAGCGCTCAACCGCTGCACCACCGGGGAGGTCCAAAATACATGTATTTTAGTAGCAACTATGTAAGATGCATACATGTATGTACAGAAAAAACTATCTGGAAAGATATACACTGAGTTGTTAATACTAGTAATCTCTGCTGGTGGAAATGAGGTGGTTTCTTATGTTTTTTTCTGTACATCCATCTTTCATAATGCACATAAAAATTTCCATGTAAAACTGTAAGAATCACATATAGTAGGATGGCTAAATGAATAATCATATGTGTGTAAGATTACATATATACATATATATATATATATATATACACACACACACATACACCCTCTAACAGAATTTGTAGCAATATAGAAAGGAAGAGAATTAAAACCAGTGTAATGCCTATATGTATCAAGCAGTGTACTAGATGCTGGGATTATCAACAGAATGATTGGTCAAGTCTGGACAAGTTAAACCACACACTAATGGTAATTCAATAAGCAAACTATAGAGCTGGGGTTCAAACCCAGATTTTTTGATTCTAAAATAATATTTATTCCATTTCATCTTTGTGTCTCATATCCAATATCTGAACAAAACAAGTAATCAAAGTTTCTCTACTGCCCTACCTACCTATATTATTCCATACTATGAATTACCATAATCACTACCATGGATACTGTTTTTCAGATATTCTTCATCAGTCAACCTAACCCTTATTTACATTTGTTAATATCCTGGTCAATTAATCTGATAAAATAATTTATACCAAGGAATTAATGTATTAGCTATTGCACTGGATCTCCCAGTGCCATGTATATGCAGTCTATCATGCTAGGTATTGGGATGACAGAGTACACATTCAAATGGTGGATGAGGGTATTAGATACCCACAGTTAACTGTATTATGATCTAGTAAGTACTATAATAAAGATAATAACAAAACATTCATTATGACAGCATGAAGAAGTTAAGTGCTTAATCTCTCTGGGATGTCACAGAGAATTTAAAAGAAAAAAAAATGGTGGGGCAGGGCAAATGAAGCAAAAACCACTGCCTTCCAAAAAAATACCTAGCAGTTAAGATTCTGTCTGACCCTTTCGAGGCAGCCTCCTGTAACCACATTGTCCTTTCACTGCTGCCACTTTCCATTGCTTGGTATCTCTGGATTTGCAGTAGTTCAGTAGAGGGAAATACTTTTAGGCAGCCCTTTCAGCAGACCTTAAAATAACATCCCTTAAAGCAACCACCTGCGGCCTATGCAGTCTCTCACATTAGTACCTGTCGTTCTCACTGAACTGCATCCCTGAGCAGCTCACGGTGACATGTTTAATGTAGCTGGGTTACCTGAGACTTGCAGAGATTAGGAAGCTGTCAGTAAAACATCCGGGAGGGCTTTGTGAACTGCTTTCTAAAATCACTCTAAATTAGCAATTAATGGAAATTTTTTGACAACTTGTTCAACACTGAGTACAGCTGGATAAAAATCAACCTCTGGAGAATTCAATTTTGTTTATCATTAATGCTAGAGTATATTTAACAAATGAATTTTTTCCCAGAGTAGTCACCTCAATTTATTTCAGTGGATATCCTTAATTAGTAAACACTCTCTCTCCCATTAAAAAAAAATGAGAAATTAACTCATTCCATACAGTAAAAGGGAGGAAAATAAATTTTTGAGTCAGCAATGTGCTTGAGGAGGAGTATGTGAATACGCAGTGGGAGATAAATGGAGCTAGCATTTTTTAATGCATAGTTACAAGTAACTAAGATTTTTTAGGCAATAATGATAGGTTATTTGTACACTGAGATTTGTATTCCCTGTTATATTTTAATTGCATTACATCTATGGGTTTTCTGCAGTGCTGACATGGCAACTTTTTCAATTATTTGACATCCACAGTTTATACAATTAATTGTACATCTGTAGATCACCTTGTCCCTGAACTGGGCAATATTTCAAAATATTTAAATTTCTGCATATAATATAAATTACATAGTTAATCAATTTAGTGTTTAAAAGGCAAGTCACGAGGTTTGGCACCAAAAATACATACCCTAGTGGAGAAAAGGGAACACTCAAACACTGTTGGCAGGAGTGTAGACTGGTCAAACACCCATGGAAAATAATACGGAGGTTTCTCAAGATATAAAAAATAGATACACCATATGATTAAGCAACTCCACTCCTAAGTATCCAAATAATGCAGAAACACTAATACAAAGGGATATATGCACTCCTATGTTTACTGCAGTATTGTTTACAATAGCCAAGCTATGGAAACAACCTCTGTGCCCAAAGACAGATGAAAGGATTAGGAAGATGTATATATATACACTATAAAATGCTATTAAGCAATAAAAAAAAGCAAACTCAACTTTTGCAACAACATGGATGGAACTAGAGGGGATTACGCTCGGTGAGTTAAGTCAAATGCAGAAAGACAAATAATGAATGCTGTCAATTATGTGTGGAATATAAGAAAGAAAGGGTGAAATAATGCCAAACCAGTATCACACCCTTGAAATCTGATTGTACAATGGAGGCTACAGAAGGGGAAGGAGAGGGGGAGAGCAAATTGGGAAGAGCGTACAATGGACTCTGGTGGAGTCTGGGTGCCTTGGTGGAGTTTGTGGTGTGGCAACATACACATGAAAGGTGTGATCCTGTACCTCTGAATCATATGCAAGGTTGTAAACCAGTATTATTTCAATGAAGAAAAAAATACATATCCTAAAATATGAAAAAGCTAAGAATGAGTGATGAAGTTAAGGGCCAAGTCAGAGGACAAACCAGAGTAGAGATGCTCCTTCTATTTCTTTAAAATCCCATCCCCAGGCCTCCCTGGTGGCGCAAGAGGTTAAGCACCACACTATAAAGCAATCTGCAGCCTCTGCAGCACAAGTTCAATCCCTGGACAGCCAGGGACAAACCCACATGGCAAGGCAGACCTCTCCTGGCTCGCCCGCTGCTCCCTCAGGAATGTACTTCGGTCAATCTGCATGTTCTGTTCCCCACTCTGTCTCTGGTGAACCCTCTCACCCACCCACCCACACCTCTGGCCTGTACCCCAGTTCTTGTATGCATAAATAAATCTTTAAAAATGAAATAAAATCCCACCCTGCATTGAAAGTGCCAATCAGTCTGAAAATGTTCCCATGTCCTAAAACAAAGCCAAAATACCATAAAATACCCTATAACCTACAGGAAGATAGGCAGTGAATGCTTCAGTGAACTTCTTGGATTAATGTTCAAGTTTTTAGCAAATACCTATTTTTAAGTAAAAATACAAACCACCCACACACACAAAAAAAAAGATCTTCAAAATTAATTTCTGAAAGAATATATTTTCAGGAAGTCTACAAAATATTTACAGGATAGAATATTAAATTCCAGTGCCATCTAAAATTTATATATTTTTCTTTATCTTCTGGTAAAGAAAAAATATGTACGCAATTTTATGAATGGGTAAGTACCTGGATCACTACCATAGTGAAGCACTAGGTTTATGACTAGATAAAACAAATGGCAGACCTGTAAATCAGGACAAATTTTAAGGAAATGGGGTGGAATGAGTGGTCCAAAAACAACAGCATTCAAAATTATTTAACTGCACACTTTTATTTATGTATTTATGTACTTATACATTTTTCATAGCCTTGAACTTTAGGTCTCCAGTGGCAAGTACATTCATTCAGTAAATATTTACTGACTACCTATGATTTTCTAGGCATTAGTGGAGAAATGAGAGAATATAAAAAAGGCAGTTATAATTTTTGCTCTCAAGACACACACAACTGAGTTGGAGACACATATAAGCACACATTAAATTAAATACGTTTTACTGTTACTTAACAACTACATAAAACTGTTAAAACAATCTATGTAAACAAAAGCTTATTTTCCATATTTCTTAACTCACTTTTAGTGTTATTATATTACTTGGTTCAGATTTGCAACTGAACAGCATATAGTGCATGGCTACCAAGGCAGCATATAAGTGCCAAAGCATTTAATAAAAAACAGACACACCACAATACTAGTCTGAGGTCAGCACAACCATCACAGGTTTTGAGGAAGGGTCACTCTTTCCTCACTTCCAATATTCTCACGTGGATAAGTACAACCTATTTTCCTAACAGAGTACAAATTGTATTTATCTGAGATGCACATTACTTTTCAACAGAATCCCATTTATTTTGAATCTCCAGTTCATCACTTCAAAAACAAACTTCCTTAATAATTGTATATTATCTATATTACACTGCAGATTAAAACATTACTACTTTTTAGTAATATATTTATACTACTTTAAGAATCATTGAAATTCACAAAATAAAGTCTTATTAATTTGGAATTTAGAAAATAAGACCTTTTTCAGAAGGAGTGGGACTGGCTCAGTTTTCTTTTTTTTTCCTGTGACTTAAATGTTAAGCAGACTTTCAAATATAATATTTGGTATTAAGAACAGCAACAGCAAAAAAATATCCAGTTTATATTCTGGATCAGTATACATTCTGCCCAGTTTGCCATACATTCTACATTTATACTTAGAATCCCTGCTTTGAATGATGGCACTGAAACTCTGTGCAAGATCCTTATACAGCAAACATTCAAATATATTCTACAGTCTTGATAGTACTAAGGCAAGAAGTGAAAAAAAAAAAAAACACCACCACACATTCAGTTATCTAACAACAGCACATGAAAATGTAAATAAGGGTTAAAGGAGAAAAAAATAGATTTTCAGATTAATTCTGAACATTCAATCTGCGGAACACTTGCATTCCTAAAGTATGATGACCAGCTGAGGTTTTGGTACATGAAACAAGATTATAAGAGCAGTTTTTTAAAACAAAAGCAATTTTTTTGAAAGCATGTTTAGCACCAACAACTTACAAACTATAAACACAAAGGTTACAATTATCAAATGGAATGTTTTAAAACTTTGGTAATGCAGAACGTGTAATGTATGTTTGAATGTATAACATTGGAGCAATGCCATAAAACTGTAGTTAACTCTTCAGAACAGATATACCAAAACCTGTTTTAAAAATATTCTTCAAAAACCACACATCCGTAATGAAAAGCAACTAAGAACAATGTTGAATCAATACTGGTAATGAAAAAAAACAAAATCTACATAACTGTAAATTGTAAACCATAAACTGCACAACATCAAAGAGAGAGAATATATGTAAATTACCCAGAGAGAATACAAATAAGAATTAGACAAAATTTTCTGTATGAGAATTCAAATATGGTATTGCAGTGTAGAAAATCTTAAAGTTTTGATTGTCCAAAGTCTCTCTCAGCCTAATACACTACACACAGGTAAGTTGGGCACAACCACCTGCAAAACAAAGCCAAATGAATTTAAAGCACAAACACAGCGTGAGGAAGTCTTATTAATAAGACTGGGAGGTAAGTCTTGGGCACTTTGAGAACACAGGGCCAGCCATCCTTAGCTCCACAGTCCTGCGTAGTTCCCGTGGAGGCCTGAAGGGAGAGGCCCTCCCGCCACAAACAGCTTCATCTCAGGCCAGTTGTAGCAGTGGGTGTAGACCGCATTGGGGAACTCCTCGATGCCACCGAAGTAGTTCACCCACAGGTCATCATGGTTGAGCCAGCCTCTGCCACAGGTGAGCTTCAGCTTCCTCGTTACAGCCACAGCCGGAGGGCCCGGGTTGACTAAGACCCTCTCTTCCAGAAACTTCTGCGCGCGGATGTCGTAGAAGAGCAGGCAGCCGTCGCCGGTGCCTAAGGTGACGATGTGCTGGTAGAAGCTCAGAGACCGCACGTCGGTGCCACCCTCTCGGGAGCACAAGGGCCGGATATTCTGCAGCCCCTGGCGCAGATCTAGGAAGGAGAGGTGTGACTGGGACCCGATAGCGTAGAGGGACGGCTCATCACAGTAGGTCAGGCACACATTCTCTCTGCACTGGGGCAGCCTGAAGGACATCTGCCTGGTCAGGGTGTTGCCGGCTTTCCAGAGGTGGAAGAAGCCATCCAGAGACACAGCTCCCAGCTCCTGGTTCTTGCCGCTGAAGGCCAGATCCCGCACTTTGCGGTTATTGGGGTTGTTGCTGGCCCTGGGGATGGTTTCAATGGCCCGGGGACGGAGGTGGCCATACACCGGGAGCCCGGCGTCGTCGTGCCAGGCGATTCTGCCAGTGACTATATCAGGATGTATCTGCCACAGCGCCACGGTGCCGTCGCGGGAGCCACTGACGACCACGGTGTCGCTCATCCAGGCGATGGCGAAGATCCAGTCCTTGTGGCCGTGGCGGTCGCCCAGGCACAGCGGGTCGAGCGTGGGCAGCTGGTAGACGGCCAGGCTGTTGGGGTTCTCGCCGCCCGTGGCCAGCAGCGTCTTGGACGGGTTCAGCTCGATGGCGTGGATGCCGCAGCCCGGCTGCGCCCGGGCCAGCCCGGGGCCGCGGTCGCGCATCAGGGGGATGCGCGTGAGCTGCCGCGACTGCACGTCCACCACGAAGAGCGTGTTGCACTTGGTGCCGCACACCACCTGCCTGGCGTTCAGCCACTGCGACGCGAACACCTTGTTGAGCGTGCCCAGGGCCAGCTCGCGCTCGCGCAGCAGCTCGGGCAGCCTCCGCACCGCGTAGCCGCGCAGCTGGCCCTCGAGGCCCGGCGGCCCGCCCGCCGGGCCCCGCGCGCCCACCTCGCGGCCCCGCAGGTAGTGCAGCAGCGAGCGTCGCGCCGCCGGCCGCCGCTGCTTCTTGCGCTGCAGCGGCCCCTCCGCGTCCGCCGCCGCCGCCGCGCCCGCCGCGCCCGCCGCCGCCGCGCCCTGCGACGACGAGCCCGCGGCGGCCGCCTCGACCGCCGGCGCTTTCCGCTTCCTGCTACCTGTTTGCTGCGGGCCCATGCTGGGCGCCGGCCGGGTGGGCGGTGGTGGCACCCGTGTAGGTGCCGAGGAGGATCGGGGCGCCTCCGTGTCTGCTGGGAGCGCTGGCTCTTAAGAGGCTACAGGAACAGCGGGGCGAGGGGTGTACCGAGGCCGGTGGCGGCGGCAGCTGAGGCGCTGAGGCGAGGAGCCTGGCGAGGCTGCTGCTGGCGGCGGCGGTGGCGTGCGCGGCCGGCAGGGCGGCGTGAGCGGCGGCCGTGTGAGATGAACCCCTCCGCGAGGGCGCCGAGGATAAGGGGACTGGGCATGAGGGGGCGGATGCAGCGGGAGGCGTGGTGTCTAGGGTGCAGGAGCGCTGAGGCAGCGCCTGCAAGTGGGAGATGGGGGTGGACTGAGGTGGGGACGGGGTGGGGGTGGGGAGTAATTGCTGGGAAACAGGAAGTTGGCAATGACTCCACGGGTGGGGGATCTACTGAGGGCCTGTGTTCCAGGACCCCTAAACTGGCCATGTGATCTCCTGAAATCTCACTAAAGCGACCGGAGGATATTTCGCCACTCTCAGGACAGCAGCCAACCTTTCTTCTGAAAATCCTTACTTAACACAAAATTTGAAATCTAAAATGTAGTCAAGCATGAGGCTAGAAGGAACCCTGGGGATTATCTGTATGAAGAAACATGTGCATGCGGTGGGCCCAGTTTACTAAGGGGGAGACACTGCTAAGATTAGCTGTTGAGTTTGCTGGGGGGTGGGGACGTTGGGCAGCTGCGAGGAGACCCTCCCACTTATGTTCCTTTTGCAGCTGCTGCTGTCTCAAACCCTCTGCTGCTATCTTAAACAGCTTCAAAGGGTTTTTTTTTTTTTTTCTCTTCAAACTGAAGTCTCTGGGCTACAGGACCAGAGGGGTGTGTTCCAAATGTAGATCCCTGGGAGCCATTTTCTGCCCAGCGTGAGGTACAGTACCCTGGTGCCACCTTTACAACATGGCAGACAGTGCACATGGCTTACGGGATTCATTGGGGCCATTGACTCCAATGTACTTCAGAGAATTAAAGAAGTGGAGAGGATGAACCAAGGAGTGCAGCACCTCCCTCAATGCACCTAGTTTCCGTCCTCATTCTCAATCCCAAAGTTCTAGGTCCCTGGCTAGAGATCCTGGAGCCTTGGTCAGGAGCCCTCAGAAAAGCAGCTCGCAAGCAGAAACAAACATAAAGAACTTTCTAGAAAGAAGCGACCACAGGTGCACAAAGAGAATGTAAGCTTTCAGGCAGTGTCATACACTATGCTGCTTCAGAGCAGCCAATCAGGTAGTACTAGTCTTATCTCCAGGCAGGCTAGTAAGTAATACCAACTGCACACATTCCTCTCCTCCGGATAAAGAGAATGTACTTTTCTAACCAATCAGGGGAGTCCATAGGTGCTACTTTGTTGTGATTTCCTCCAGACTTTGCCTGCCCTCTTGGCTGATTTCCCCACCCCCACACTTTTGGCAGTGTTATCTCACGTATACAAATTCCAAATACAAACCATGGTTCATTCCCACTACCCCAATCCAGCTGCTGGATTCCAATGCTCCCCAATACTCTCCTGCACCCCAGTTCTGATAGTTCACCATGTCACTCATGCCACAGTAACAGAAGAGGTTGCATGTGCTGGTGGTGGTGAATATGAAATTAGGGGACTTAGGGAAGCCTTCATGGAAGTGGCTTACTTTGTTCCCACAGGTAGGAGTGGGGGGACTGGACATTTCATGAAGAGGTAACCATACGTGAAAAGACACAGAGAATGGAGACAAGTGATTTAGACATTTCAGTGTATATTAAAATCTCAGGGGCAGCTTAATATGCATTTCCCTTTACCTTATCCCGAAAGATTGGATGCAGTCGTCTATGGACCACTCATCTACAAACACTGCTCTAAGTTCTCACCTAGGTCTAGGCAGAGTGTGTTGCGGATAGGAAATTAAAATCTTCAGTGTGTACTTCAAGGTTTCCCTGAAAATGGACCCCTTACCCAGCAAAATATTATGAAAGCCTTGGCAGATAAAGAGGCTACGTTCTGACTGAGACTGAAGTAGATTGTGACCTAAAAGTTGAACTTATTCCTACTAGGTAAAGCTTGTTATATTTTATATGACCTTATACTTTTACTATATTATACTAACAAGCATTGTTGCAGGAACAGTATAACTATTTTAATTATATTAATATAACAGTGGTAGATGCCAGTATTACAATCTCCATATTGTGGATGAGGAAACTGAGGCTTGGAGAGGTAACATTTTTGTCCCATGGCGATGATTAGTAAGTGATGGATGCAGGATTTAAACCCATGGAGTCTGAATCCACATTCCATATTCTTATGCACTTCTCAGATTGAGAAGTTATTGAGTGAAAAGTGGTTGAATGTAAAATTCTGCTAGTGATAGAGATTTAAGCTTCATTTCTTTGCACCACCAAAAAATGTAGACTATGACTGTAGACATCTGTGCAAGTTGGGGATATCATGGGTAAATACACTAGCAGTTGTGAGAGATTCTGGGATTCAGTTTGTGATCGGTGGTGAGGCTCATGAAAGAGGCAGCTCTCTAGTTCTTCCAGAACAGTGGTCAGCCAGCCTAGCAAGGACCAACATAACACCAGTCATCCTGTGGAAGAATTAACAATGGAGATAACTATAGCAAACAAAAAGAACTAAGGGTTACAATCCATCTCCTTTTTCTTGGAACTAAGTAAGCATCAAAACCCATTAATATCCCATAAAAAGGGTAAGGAACCCTTGAAATGATGATACTGAACTTCTACCATCCAGATTATATGGTTTGGACTCAAATGTAATGTGGTTTAGACAAATGAAGAAGTGTGCTGTATCTTTCTCCCATAATAGCCATTACACCCAGGGCTCAGAACAAGGAGCTGACTCGCTATCCTCTGAGGAACGTGGTACTACAAAGAGTAGAGTAGCATCCCCTTACACATTTAATATCATCCCCCAGCCATAACTTGATGCCCTATATCTACAGTAATGAAGAATGGGTAGCTGTCCAAAATATCATAGAGCTACAGGAAGTTCTGTGTGGGGTAAGTAGGCGGGAAAAACGTTAGGCTTGTCCGCCCTCCCCACTGTGCATGCGTACTCAGCCAAACGGCGCGGCGCCATGTGGCGTGGCGTGCGTGTGTGGGTGGCGTACCGTGGCGCTTTGCAGTGCAGTGTGCCCCCATTTGTCCTGATGCAGACCTCCTCACAGCGCCTCAATGCCCAATTGGACCTGGACCCAGGCAACACCCTCCATGGGTCTCAGAACTCTCTGTCCAGACACCCCTGAAGTCAGGTGTTTGTTGCTGATCCACAATCCTTACAGGGCTCTTCTTCAACCCAAGGGGATGAGAAGGCAGGACACAACCTGCAGACAATTCCCTGGAGCTCTGAGACTCCACACTCATCTCTGAGCAGAGCTCGTGCTGTGGGCACAAGGCTGTGACCCTGGGGCATGGTGATCAGCCCCACTATCTCTCTGGTTCTTGATCCTTCCTGTCTCTCCCAGCATCGCCTCCTGAGGGGAGGACACAGATGCTGAGTTGTCCAAATGATCTCAATGATGACCCGTGCCCCTCTCTGTCCTGCTATCTGGGGAGGAAGTCAGAACCACAGGGTTTGAAGGAGGAGAATAAAGATCTCAAGGTCCGAGAGTGAGATGGGGCATAGCTCACCCTGAGTCCTGTGGGGAAGAACCCTGGGGGGAGGGAGGTTTTGGCCTCACTTCCCCTTTGTCTGTGTCACTGTGGCTCAACCATCTGAATTGCTCACACCACAGTATTACTCAGCCTCATCCTCAAGTTGGATGTTGGTGATGGTCAAGTAGCGGTCAGTCCCTGAGCTAGAGCCTGAGAAGCGATCGGGGGATCCCCTGCCCCTTGCCATGGCTTCCATCAGTTTTAATATACATCACATACCGCGGAGCCCTCCCTGACAGCTTTTGATAACAATGCCCCCAAAAACCACCATCTAGATTCACCCTGTTCTGACCAGAACTCGTCCCCAAAATCAAATCCATGACACCTGGAATCTCTGCCAGAGCATTGGCAAAAAAAGCGGGCAAGATATGGAATAGCTTAAGTGACAGTGAAAACCAGCCTCTCAAGGTGGCGACGCTTAAGGAAAAACATTAGAAGGATGTCGCTGACTGTAAATCAAAAGGTAAGTTTGATGGTGCCACGGATCCCACTAAAGTTGCCAGGAAAAAGGTGGAAGAGAAAGATGATGAAGATGATGAAGAGGAAGAATAGCAGAAGGAAGAAAGTGAATAAAAATGCTGTTTCTTTGTCAAAAAAATAAATTAAAAAATGAACTTCAGAGTGAAGAAGATTACTAGAGACAAAGAGAGTCATTACATAAAACAAGAAGGATCAATTCACCAGGAAGACATTATAATCTAAATGTTTAAGTGCCAAACAGGAGACTCCATAATCAGCTTGGATTTATTCCAGGTATGCAAGGTTGGTCCCACATTTGAAAATCAGCATAAGTCACTATGTCAAAAGTATGAAGAAGAAAAACCATAGGATTATATCAACTGATTCAGCAAAAGCATTTGACAAAATGCACTTCCCATGCATGGTGAACACTTTCAGCAAACTAGAATAGAGGGTAACTTTCTGTATATGGTAAAGAACATATTACAGAAACCTACAACAAACATCCTATTTAGAGGTGAGAAACTAGATGCTTTACCTTAAAGATCAAGAACAAAGCAAGGGTTTCTGCTTTCACCACTTTTATCCAATGTAGTCTTAGAATTTCTATCTGGCCTAAAAAGGCAAGAAAAAGAAATAAAAGGTCTACAGGAAATAAAGCAATAAAACACTCCATATTTGCAGATTCACTAATGGCTTATATAAAAGTCTAAGAAATACAAAGAAGGGCCTCTCCTGGTGGCGCATGTGGTTGAGCGCAGCACTGTGAAGCTGTCCGCAGCCTCTGCAGCGCCGGATCGATCCTGGCCGGCTGGCGAGGGTCCCACATGGTGCAGCAGACCTCTCCTGTCTCGCCTGCTGCTCCCCTCAGCAGTGTATTTCATCAGTCTGCCTGTTCTGTTCCCCGCTCTATCTCTGGTGAATCTTCTCACCCTCCCGTGAACCTGGTCTGTATCCCGGTTCTTGTATGTATGGATAAATAAATCAATCTTTAAAAAAAAAAGAAATACACAGAAAGAAATTCCTAGAACTAATAATTGAGAGGAGCAAGGACAGAGGAAGGAAAGTCATTGCTCAGTAATCAGTTAACATTTCTATATACCAGCAGCAAACATAGAAACTGAAAATAAAAAAAAATACCTTTAAAACTGTAAAATAAAATGAAATATTTACATATAAACTTACCAAACTATGTACAGGATCTGTATAGTGAAAATGGCAAGATACTAATAATGGAGTTTAACTGGATGAAGTTAATAAACCGGTCAGCTGCCCTTTTAATGGGTTCCAATGAGGTATTTAAAAGTGTCTTTATATCCTCACAGAAATGGGATTGAAATGTGTTTTGCCTTGCTTTCAAAGGAGATGCACAGTCTATAGTACGATAGCATTCTGTGTTTCTTTTTTGGTATGAAAATAAGGCATATAGTGCATTTTTATTTTATTTCATTGAAGATTAAGAAATAATACTTTCTTTTTAAGGCAGAACATGGAAAAACATTCTAAATGTACATCTTAGCGAAACTTCAAAGAACTTGTGCTTATTTTACTTTTTTCAGAGAATTGAAGAAAAGGGAATGCTTCCTAACACCTTCTGTGATGCAAACATTTCCCTTTTACCAAAACCAGAAAAAGATACCGCAAAAAAGAAAACTACACAAAACTACAAAAATTCTCAACAAATTACTACCAATCCTAATTCAACAATATATTACAGGATCATACCCCACAACCAAGTGGCATTTATTCCAGGGATGCAAGGATAGAGTAACATACTAAAACCAATTAATACAATACACTACATTAACAAAAGGAAGTAGAAAAATCCTATGATGATATCAATAGATTCCAAGAAAGCATTTGTGGAGATACAGTACCTGATTGTGGATAAAAAAAATTAACAAAATGGGAATAGAAGGACCCTACCTCAACATTACAAAGGCCATATACCACAAACCTACACCAATATCAACAGTGAAAAACTGAAAGCTTTTCCCTTCAAGATGAGGAACAAGGCAAGAATGCCCACTGTCACTACTTTAATTTAGCATTAGAGGGCCTCCCCTGTGGTGCAGCGGGTTGAGCGCTGCGCTGTGAAGCTGTCCGCAGCCTATACAGCACCAGTTTGATTCCCAGCTGGCCAGGGAGAAACCCACGTGGCGCAGTAGACCTCTCCTGCCCCGCCTGCTGCTGCCCTCAGCAGTGTCTTCGGTCTGTCTGCCTGTTCTGTTCCCCGGTCTGTCTCTGGTGAATTCTCTCACCCTCCCATGCTTCTGACCTGTACCCCAGTCCTTAAATAAATAAATAAATCTTAAAAAAATATATAGCATTAGAGTTCTTAGAGCAATCAGAAAAATAATAAATGAATTCAGATTGGAAAAGAAGTGAAATTATCATTATTTGCCAATAACATCGTGTTATATGTAGAAAAACCTAAATACTCCACCAAAAATCTATTAGAAACATAAAAAAATAGCAGTGACATACAAAAATCTGTTGCACTTTTATATTCTACAAATGAGGAATGAACAGAATTTAAGAAAATAATTCCATTTATAACCACATAAAAAAATTAGCTAAGCAAGTAAAGGATCTATACAAATAAAACTACATGACAATATTTAAGGATATAAAACAAGACACATGTTGATGAATGGGGAGAATTAATATAGTCATAATGACTATTTTACCAAAAATAATACATAGATTTAATGTATACATAATACATAGATTTAACCCCCATTAAAATTCCAGTGATATTCTTCAAGGAAATAGCACAAAAAAAATACTAAAATTTACAAAGAACAATAAAAGACCCAGAATAGTTAAAGCAATACTAAAAGAATAGAAGGAAAATGGAGGCATCACGTGAGCTGATTTTAACTATATTATAAAATAACAGTTAATTAAAACAATATGGTATTGGCATAAAAATGGACAGGTGAATCAATATAACAATCAAAAGCACAGAAATAAGCACACACACATGTATCAATCAATATCTAATTTATAACAAAGAAGCCAAGGCCATATGATAAAGTAGAATCTCTTTAACAAATGGTGCTGGGGAAACCAGATGGACACATAAAAGAATGAAGTTGGATCACTGTCTAACTCTATGCACAAAAATAAATTTAAAATGAATTATAGATGTAAGACCCATAACAATAAGATACATAGAAGAATGAATTGGTGATATGTTTCATGACATCAATAATAGAGACCAGCAAGGGAAATAAAAGCAAAAATAAACAATTGGGACTACCACAAATTGAAGTTTTTACATGATCCAAAAAAATATTAGCAGAATAAAAAGACATCCTACTGATTGGGAGAAGATATTCACACCTCACCCAACTGACATGGCATATAAAGAACTCACCCAATGTAACGACTGAAAGAGAGGAAGAGGGGGAAAAGAGAGAGAAAGAAGAGAAAGAAAGAGGGAGGGAGGGAGGGAGGGAGCGAAGGAAGGAGAGAGTAAGAGAAATAAATCACCAAAAAAAGGCAGCAGATTTGAAAAGTCAAGTTATTGAAGAGGATATATAGAGGGAAAAAATGCTCATCATGGCTTTTAATACGGGAGATGCAATTCAAACCAAAATGCGGTGTCATCTCACTTCTGTGAGGAAGGTATACATTAGAAAGACCTTCAACAAGAAGTGTTGGAGAAAATGTGAAAGAGGAACTCTAATACACTGTTGGTGCGAATATAAACTGGTACAGACATTTTGGGAAAAGGTCTGGACCTACCTTTAATAAATTAAAAATGGAAATACCTTATGATCCAGTAATCCCACATTTGCGTATCTACCTGAGGAATGTGAAATAAACAACTCCAAAAATTATATGCTCCACAATATTTACTGCAGCCTTACAATAGCTAGGACGCAGAAACAACATAAATGCGCATTAATACAGGGCTGGATAAAGAAGACGTGGTATACCCACACAATGGAGTACTATTCAGCAATAAGGAAAGATGAAATGTTACCATTTACAGCAAAATGAAGGGAGCACAAGGAAATTATATGTAGTAAAGTAAGCAGAAAGTTAAAGACAAATATTAGACAATTTCACATATATGAGCAAAATAAGGAATTAAAGAAAATGAACTGATTATTCTTTTAAAGCAAAGCAATTATAAGCTAGCTGACACTGATAACCACAGTGAGATTTCTAAGGTTTACAGATGGGTGGGTGTGGGGGAGAAGAAAGGGTCAAAGGCGTAGGTGGTAGGAGAAAATAAAAATTGGAAAAAAAGTAAATGCAAAGTTGCAGGTGGAGGTGAATTAATTAACATTGCATAGCAGTACAATAAAAGTACCCAAAGGAAATCAAAATACAGCTGATTGGCAAATGAACAATGAGACTCGGGTTACAATACTCTTTCTAAAAGCTTAATACATTCATCTCCAAATTCTTTAATCTATTTTAATATATTTAGGAAGAACAGACTGACATTTAGTGTGTGTTTCAATTTAGTCAATTTTAATTTCATGTGAATACATGTACATTTTTCCATTATCACTTGTCTAAATGTCCTCGAAGCATTGTTATTCCACTAAAAAATTAAAGGAGACTCAATCAGCAGTATTTTCCCATGTTAACTTTGTGTTTTAAGAAAACCTAATTGCTTTCAGAGCAAAATGCTGCCTATGGAGAAATGAACTCAAAATAGCCTCCCTGCTGGCACAATGGGATAAGATGCAACACTATGAAGGTATCCATAGCCACTGCAGCATGAGTTCAATCCCCAGCCAGGGGTGACACACATGCTGCAGCAGACCTCTCCTGCCTTGCTTGCTGCTCCCCTCAGCAGTGTATTTCAGTCAATCTGCCTGTTCTGTTCCCTACTCTGTCTCTGGTGAATCCTCTCACCCCCTGCATCTCTGGCCTGCACCCCAGCTCTTGTATGCATAAATACATAGATCTTAAAAAAAAAAAAAGGGAAGGAGGAATCCATTTATCTAACCTAACCATCAGTGTATCTCTCTCTCTAGCCCAACACACACACACACACACACACACACACACACATGATCACACATAAATAATTTCATACATATGCACAAATAATAATTTGATAGAGAGAGCAGAGACAGAGATATTATGAGGAATTTGCTCGCATGGTTATGAAGGCTAAGAAGTCCCAAAGTCTGCCATGTGCAATCTGGAAAGCCAGGAAAGCCAGTGGTATAATTAGAATTCAAGTCCAAAGGCCTGAGAGCCACAGGAGCTGAAGGTTTAAATTCCAGTCCAAAAGCAGAAGACTAGTGTCCCAGTTTAAGTTAGCAGGAAGGAAAGTAATTCACACTTCCTCCACATTTTTTGTTCTACTCAGGTCCTCAAGGAATTAGATAATGCCCAGGGACTAAGGGATGGGCAATACACTCCACTCAGTCTATTAATTCAAATGCTAATTTCTTCAGGTAGCACGCTCACAGACACACCCAGAAATAATGTCTAACCAGATATCTGGGCATACTATTATCTAGTTATTCACATAATATTAACCTTCAAACTCATCCTAGGTAGCTTTTAAAAAGCTAGAAAACTGATTATTGTACATAATTGACATGACTCTTTTTATACTATAGCATATAACAGTTTTTATGTCTGGTTGAAGAAATTTGTTGAAGATACTCACTCTTTAAAACAAACCTATATGTAAAAATCAATTACAAGACATTCATTTGACTAAAGCTTCTACACAAAGTTGAAGAGTAGAAGCGATGAATTTTTTAAAAAGACATACTAAAACCTTCAAAGTGTGAAATAAATTTCCACAACCCCATTTTTAAATGTCATGATAGACCTGGAAACAATTAAGTGAATATAACTAATTAAAACCAAATTACTAAATCGATAGTGTAATTTAGCCCAAACTAAAACTCACTCTAGCACAAGTGAAAAATACTAAGATTTGACAAGCTGAGTACTGGGTCTCAATTAGATAATATGATGCTATTGGCCAGGAAACTTGTAGAAAAATATGTTCATTCTTGGATTAGAGATTAATGATAAGGTACAACAGATGTTCTCAGAACATACAGAGTATTCCAATATTGAGAATAATCCACAGCATTAGCTCTAATTAAAATGATTATACAAAGTCTAACTAGCCACATTTCATAGGTTGACAGAAAGGCAATATTAAGATGATACTTATGTTTAAGATATAAGAGAGTTTCAGTGACTTGACTTGAATGTATAAACTTTGCTTTATATCTATTCTTATAATATTGTCCATTTTCTAGGCAAAATTACCCCCAGTGAGGTCCTCCCTGTTGGCACAGATGGTTGAGTGCCGCACTGTGAAGCTGTTTGCAGCCTCTACAGCGCGGGTTCCATCCCGGCCGGCCGGCGAGAATCCCACATGGCGAGGAAGACCTCTCCTATCTCTCCTACTGCTCCCCTCAGCAGTGTGTTTCAGTCAGTCTGCCTGTTCTGCTTCCCGCTCTGGCTCTGGTGAATCCTCTCACCCTCCCATGCATCTGGCCTGTACCCCATCACTTGTATAAATAAAAAAATCTTTAAAAAAAATTACTCCCAGTGAAAGATTCCTAACTGAACTAGAAAACAGGGATATGAAATCCCTTATGGAATTTGGGAGGTAGTATAAAATACTGAGTTCCTTGCAGGCATGACAAAATTGGGAACATAGAATATATGTGAATTATTTCTAGAAAAGAGTTGGTTGAAGTATGAAGAGAGATATACACATTCTTGATTGTGAACCTGGATGGTAAATTTATGGTGCGTGTGTCCTAGTAAGTGGTACAGTTTAGGAGACAAATTGATTTAGTCTATTTGGTTATATGACTATAGATGTTCTGAGGTTTGTAAGAACTTGGTAGAATGATTTGTGGATTAACAATAATTCACCTGACTGTGATTGAGTGAGAAACAGCAATTTTAAAAAACCAAAGAGCATGCTGATGTTAATGGACTGACATTGATAATGATGTTTCTCGAGTTCAACAGATTCAAAAACATATTTTAAATAATTAAAATGTAATCAAATCATAATCATTGCACTTAATATTTCTAATCATTTTGAGGGTGTTTAAACATTAGTGATTCAAAGGTGACATCAGCCAAATAGCGGACTAGGAGATTCCAGATCCTCATATACCCATGGAAACATTAAAAACAAAACAAAACAAAATAACCTAGAGAATGACTATGGTAACTTTATAGGAGCTCTAGAAAACAATCAGAGGCCTACAGCTACCAAGCAAATGCCTAATCAAGAAAAAACAGAATTCAAATGGTAGAAAATTTCTTGGTATTTTACTCACCACTCCCCAAATCCCTATCCTGTGTGGCATGTTCTTGATATGGAGAAGACAAGATCCCAGTTTCCAGTTCTCTCTTCCAAACTAGAGGGAGCAGAGTAATGTTCTAACTTATATGGAATTTGCCTAAGTAACTGGTCTGTTGCACCTAACTTGAATATCATATAGGAAAATGCACTGGGTGCTATTCATGAAAGCTGTTGAGAATCTAATACTCACCAATGCCTGGGGCAAGATGATATAGGTAGACATTCAACTGACCATACAACAGTAGTTGGAACTTACCATATTCACTTTTCCATAATGGCTAAACAACCAATCAGAAGCTGAGTTAGGAAATACAGAACGTACCACTATACCAATTCAACCTAAAGGACATTTTTGACTGTAATGGTGAATGAGGAAACTTTCTACAATGAGGGAAATGTTCTATGTCTTTGTAAAGATATGAATTACATAGGTATATACACTTGTCAAAGCTGATAGCATTCTACACTTTGGACTCATACATTTCTCTACAACTAATTTTTACATAAAAGAACTGTAAAGAAAATGAATGAATTGATAGCTGAATGCAAGCTGCTTTTAGTTAAAAAAAATGAGTAGTACTACATTTAGTACTAATACCCTTTGACCCCAAAATTCCAGTGTGATAAAGTATTCTAAAGAAATCAGTGCTCTAAGGAGATAAGCAAATAAATGCACATCTATCTATCTATCTATCTATCTATCTATCTATCTATCTATCATCTCTATGTTTATCTTACTATATTTAATGAAGTTTCTTATACATTAAATAAAAACTAGCACAATCTGCAAGTCCTTTACTTGGGGATCATTTGAATAAAATCTGATATGGCCATATAATGGGAAAGTATGCAGCCATTTAAAATTAGATTTTAGGTCTATATTTATTTACAAGGAAAGATGTTTACGACTTTTTGCATACAGAAATATATAAACACAGCAAATGTAGCACTACTCATTATGTATAAATTACTTGTGTACAGATACATAACACATATCCGTGAAAGGACAGACACAAAACAGTGAACACTGATTAATTCTACAAGTAAATTTTAGCTTAATATTTATGTTTTTTCTATAACCAATTTTTTTTTATAATAAGAATCTATTATCTATATAAGCAGAGGGAATTGAAAGCTATTTCCATTCTGGGAAACAGAATACAAGTTACTTTTTAATAACAATTTCTTCTTAAATTAATGTGAAGATACATAATTTCTTCTGCCAGGTAATTAAATGCCACTAAGGAATAATTAGTTATGCAGGATAACAACAATTTCAGTATTCTCTACCATTGATTTTTGGTCAATAATAAGATTTTTTCCATTTCTAGCATTAATACTTTTCAAAATATACAAACAAAGCAAGTGTGTCCTAATTAGCTTCTCTTTTCATGGTGTGTTGTGCATGCATGTGTGTATAATTTTAGTTTTAAATACTATTTTCTTCTATTCGATGTTCATATACAGAAGGCAGATGGTTGTCAAAGAGACAAGATAAGAAAAGACATGTTTGTCTACCTTCCAGAAGTTAAGATTTCTAATTAATTTTGCTTTCATTTTACAGATGTCACTTGAGGTAAGCTATCAACTTTCCAACTGTCAGGCTAGCTGATGAAAATTCAACCAACATTTCCTATTCTTCTTGGCATTTCTCGCAGGTTGCTTGATGTTATAATAAGCAGGAAAAAAATGTTTAAGGGTTGATTAAATCCTTATTAGTGGAAATGTACAATGTGCATCCTCAAGAGCCCTTTGTTATAACACAAGGAACTTTATTCCAAATTCTTTTACTACAGTGTGCTTAAGTAATGTATAATAGGCAGTATGGATTACAAAGAGATTGTAATCATTGAAAATAATGATTATTTTCAACAAATCCATTGCTTAAAAATTCTTAATTACCATAGAAAATATATAATAAATGAAAATTATATTTAGCCTATTTGTAGCTGGGATGATCCTAAACCAGCTGCCCCAAATAGAGACAAGGTTACCCAACCTTTTTATCTCCTTCATCAACAAGTCACTGGATGCAGGATGCTCCCAGGGAAATAGTGCTGCCTTAGGGGAAGCAACTCCTTTAAGCTGAGTACAATGCAACTGGGTGAATGAAACCAAGTCTTAAAGTGAGCAGGAATCTGGATGTTTCACTACAGCATACATTATAACTAGTAAAAAAAATGTACTATTGCTTTCTTAATTTCCATTTTAGATTGTTTATTTCTGTTGTATAGACACCACTGATTTTTTTTTTCTTTTTCAGGTAACATTGCTTTACACTTCATGTTTTAGAGGTATAGTTTCTCACCTTTGCTTTTTTTCTTTTAAGATTTATTTATGCATACAAGAACTGGGGTACAGGCCAGAGGTATGGGTTGTGAGAGGATTCACCAGAGACAGAGTAGGGAGCAGAACAGGCAGACTGACTGAAATACACTGCTGAGGAGAGCAGCGGGCGACACAGGAGAGGTCTGCTGCACCATGTGGGTAGCTCCCTGGCCGGCCAGGGATCGAACTCGTGCTGCAGAGGCTGCGGATAGCTTCATAGTACAGTGCTTAACCCCTTGCACCAGCAGGGAGGCCCTAGTATCTCACCTTTTAGGTGTTGTTAGCACACCACACCCATCACCAAAACACCCACAGACCACCACCATACTCTGTTATGCTACCTTCCGACGTCGTTCTCATCCTTCCCTTCCCCTTCTCTGGCAGGGTCAGTTTTATAGTCAGATTTCTTGGGTTTCTTATTAATTGGGCTTTACTTGACCCTTTGCTTCGTTTCTCTATTTTCCACATATATGTGGAAATTTGGTATTTGTCTTTTGTTTAGAGTGATTTCTTGTTTGTTTGTTTTTACTTGAGTTTTTTTTTTTTTTTAAAGTTGTTTTTGGTAGCCTGCTTACATTCTAAATGAAGTTCGAACTTACTGGTGCATGAACATTTCTCCACAGTCTAATGAAAACAAGTTACCAAAGTGCCTTGTTGTAGCGTTGAAATTTATCTCAGGTAGTAAGGAGCACAAAAAGGACCACTATTTCAGCCCCTAAGGCAAAGCAGAGAACATGAGCACCAGAAAAGTCCATTAGGAAATGTATGTGGTAGTATCATAGCTTCAGCTTGAAATTGTCAAGTTGTATCATGAGGGCATGGGTTGAGAGAGAGAGAACACTCGCTGGCAAAATCAGAATATTAGCTATGATAACCACGTACTAATTCATATATTCTAATCAATCTGGCTAATTTTTAATTAATCCTAATTGTTTTATTATGGTTCCTAGCAAGCAACACAGCAGTCAGGAATTCCCAGTCTAATTGAGTTAATCAATTCCTTGATAATCTTCCTTGAGATTTTTAGAGTAAACTAATGATCAACTCAAATAAATACAGAAGCTCTACCCTGCAAAAAGTTAACACCTTAATGTCAGAAATAAAATCCCTCAACTAGTACTTGATAAATCAATGGGTTATCTTTAAATGCCATGTGGCACAAATAAAGATGAAGAAAAGGATAATATGTAAACTAAAATAAAGAATAAAGAATGATAAAGTTGGGGCCTCCCTGGTGGAGCAGTAGGTTGAGTGCCGTGCTGTGAAGCTGTCTGTGGCCTCTGCAGTGCAGGTTTGATCCCCGCTGGCCAGCGAGAATCCCACATGGCACAGCAGACCTCTCATGTGACACCCGCTGCTCTCCTCCCCCTCAGCAGTGTATTTCTGTCGTCTGCCTGTTCTGCTCCCTGCTCTGTCTCTGGTGAATCCTCTCACCCTCCTGCGCCTCTGGCCTGTGCCCCAGCTCTTCTATAAAAATAAATAAATCTTAAAAAAAAAGAATGATAAAGTTAGGCTAGAGGTGTTTTGGTACTCTGATTTGTAGAAATGTCTGAAAAAAGTATGTAACTATTAGGTTACTAATGGTTTTAGCAAATTCATCAATACATTTAGAAAATGCATTGTGATTAAACAAACATTACTTTAAGTATAATATTCTGGAGAAGTCAACTTAGGAATTTTTCTAAGTAAATTTTACAAACACAATTACATACATTGTAAAAACCAATTAATGAGAAACTTGTAACAAATTTGTGAATACTAGGATGGACAATTAATTTGCCAAAATTCTTTCCTCGGACAAATTATATAAGGAGTTTATTTCTTCATAGGCCACTTTTAGTGGACATGTCTGTTTGATCCCAATAGGAAAAGTATTGACTAAATTATTTCAAATCATTGGAGAAAGATTCAAGGCAAAAATAAATAATTTAGAACATACAAATAAGAGTATACAATACTTTTTCTAAAACTTAGAAATATGGCATATAATACAGTATCTGACAAGCATTTTGAACATCCTATTAGAATTTTTAAAGTCATGAAACAACTTTTCTAGTTCGTATCAATTCATATATTCCTACAGGGAACACTATTCCTTCAGCATTCAATATATACCTCTTTCATCATAAAGTGCTATCATCTCATGAATTACTATACTAGTTTAGAACAACAAACCCTATCATAATTAATATAGTTTCCCCAGACTATTAAATATTTCTCCAGTGTATATTAACATACATAATGTGCTAAAAATTAGATGAGGTATATATAGATAAGAAAAAAAATACCTCACACTTAATAAAACCATGTATAATTTTGAGATGTTTTAAATTTATTTCTGTTTTTTAAAAGTAAGTATTATGGTATGATTTTTAATATAATGCAAAATTATCTATTGAGTTTAAATCTAAGAAAAAGGAAAATTAGGAAAAAAATTTGCCTGCCCTTTTAGCAAAATAATAGTAACAAGATGTCATATGTATGACATTGTAATGACCCTGACTGATTGAGACATGGGGGCAATTGAGATAGTGCCACTCAAGTTATTAATTAAAAAAGTAACCACTTGTTTATCAAGACACTGATAAACAGACATGTGAGAAGCAAGGAAAGATAAAAACTTGGCTGTGCCGAAATGCTCTCCCTAAAATAAAATTGACAGGTGGTCCTGAAAATTGCCTCTGAAGGTGATATAAATATAGGCACTGAATTTAAACTAATTTTTGACACTTATGGACTTCACACTGGTAGTCCTGAAGTCTTCAGGTTTTGGTGAAAACTGTCAGGGATTTCTTCATTGAGAAGCGGCCTTCCCTCCCTGCAGAAAGACAGCTGCAAGGGACTCTTGAAACCAGGCCCTCCCCTCTATCTTGCCAGTCTCCTGCGCCTTATCAAGAGATTCTTAACCTATCTCCTTTGATTATCAATCAAATTATATGCTTATATTGTGGGCTACCCTCCCTCATAAATGCATATTGTGATTATATGCATTTGGCTTGAGTCACAAGGGAAACCTTTCCACTCCAAGGAAGTTAGCACTTTTGAAATCTGAAGTTCTGGCTTCACAAGCACTGTGCTGGATATTTTACATAAATTATTTCATCTAATCTTCACAATAATCCACTGAGAGGTACTGCCTACACGATAAACAAACACATTTAACAAATCCACAATGCTTACATTTTAGATTATTCACATGTTCCAACCCAAGTCATTTCCAAAGACTCCCTATACAGTCAAATCAGAAAGCTGAAGCACATTTATATTTTAAATGTCTTTTTTAAAAAAGATTTATTTATTTATTCATTCATTCATTCATTCATTTATTTATTTATTTATACAAGAACAAGGGTACAGGCAAAGGCGCAGGAGGGTGAGGGGATTCACCAGAGACAGAGGCGGGAACAGAACAGGCAGACTGATGAAATACACTGCTGAGGGGAGCAGTGGGCGAGACAGAAGAGGTCTGTTCACCATGTGGGTTGCTCCGAGGCTGGCGGGGATCAAACCAGCACTGCAGAGACTGTGGACAGCTTCACAGCGCTGCGCTCAACCACCTGCACCACCAGGGAGGTCCCGATATTTTAAATGTCTTAATCTAAGTTATTTATGGGTTACACAAAGGAACATCACTTTTTGCAATAAAAATTTTACTTTTTACAAATCAGAAGTTAATTTTTGACTGATACTTTTTTAAAAGTTGTTAATAAGATACAGAGTTATATGACGTTCTTCCTTTGGAGTAAGAAACAAACCACATCTCTTGACTTCAGAAATTATCATTTCCCAAATTAATGGTAGTATTTCAGTCCTACTTGCTCACAAACACACACACACGCACACACACAAAGCCCTCTATAATGTTGTTGCTATGATCACACCTTTGTAGCAGGACAAATGTTTGAGTGCTTGAGTACAACCATTAGCTATGGTATTTTGATAGTATAAAGATTATAAAGATAGAATTTTATAAAACTGGTCTTTATGTTTTGTTCTATAATCTTTGTACATTTTTGCATCATTATTTCTAATCACCCTATTTAATTTTGCATATAAGTATTCAAGATTTTCTCTGCAAGAATTTGTTATCCCATGATGCAAAGTAAATTTCAGAAAAGAAGAAAATTTTAACAAAACAGCGATGAATTCGATTCTAAAATGTATGACGTTATCCATTTATCCAGCCTCAAAAAAGTATGGTTTTCATTATTAGGTTACAATGGATCAAGATTTGTGTTCATACTAATGTTGCCCTCATTTCCATTTATATTAAACTTGTATTTGTTTTTTAAAGGAGGCACATGAATGAACAGAGCCTTCCCCAATCTCTGTTTGTTCAGCTTGTAACATGCACAATAGCAAATTCAATCTTGTTAAGAGGTTTATTCCTCTATTGTAGAACTTACTTGAATTGCAAGAAAGTTGGAATTTGCATGGATTATGTTCTTCTATGAAAGAATGAATTGAAGTTCTTTAAAGACTTTATTTTTCTTTCTCAATAATAAATTGCTTATGACCACTTAATTTCAAACATCTTTTGCCCATTCCATTACTCAGGTGGGGGGAAAAATTCTTCATTTCAATAATAGAAAAGTCAAGTTAATCTCAAAAAATAACACCTGAAATGTCAATGAAATCACAACTCTAAAACTCACAAGGACAATTTCTCACTCAGGTAAATTCCTTAAAGCAGTTTTTCTTTGATAAAGTATGATTTAGTTTATGTCAGGTAAAAGGGCATAACATCAATGTTCCTTTTGTTAGCAAATTATTTTGAAACATATGTTATTTTACCAAGAATATTTTCCTGTACATTAAAATCAAAGTAGAGGAAGCTGTCACTGGCCAACACATGAAAAGAGTTCTAATTAAATTCTGGTCATATTGCAAACATGTAGGTCATTTTATTAACCTAGAGTCAAACGTGGACAAGCAAACGACTACTATCTTTACTGCATTGCATTAGGTGATGTAACAAGATATAATAGTTTTTATTGGTCACATAGGTAAGAAACCTATAGAACACATTCAATTGCACACACACAACAGATTGGGGCAATATATTTAGTAGACAAATACCACTAGAAAAAGAACCCTTACCCTAGCACTTATATCAACTGTGATGTTGACCAATAACTTATCCTTTCTATGGAACTTCAGTTTATACCTTTATAAAACTTCATTTAAATCTGAAATACACTGTTCCGTATTAACCGAGACTTAAGACACATACAGCTATATGCAATAGGTCATCTTTGAGTGAGTCCTGAACATTTGTAGGACAATGGCAACAACTGAATATGGTTAAGTGTTAATATGCAGATTTTCATAATTGTACCTGTGTGATATAAAACAATATCCATTTTTTGAGTGGGGTGGGATTTACCACTAAAGTATTGCTTTACCAATACAGCAATATTTTATGTTATCTAATTAGTTATTCTTCTCTACTTTCTTAAGGTGGACTTTGAGGTTATTGATTTGAGACCTTTCTTTCCTTTCTAATATAAGTATTTATAATGATGCACATTTCCCTTTAAATAATCCTTTAGTTGCATCCTATAAAATTACGTATGTTTCATTTTCATTGAGTAAAAAATCATTTCAATTATTTTAGTATTTTTTCTTTTGGTCTGTGCATTATTTAGAAGCATGTTACTTAATTTCCAAACAACTGAATAAATAGAATAATTAGTAACTCTGACCAATATTTAGGGAAGATAAATTACCAATTTTATGTATACATTTCCAGAAAAAAAACAAAACTATCACCATTTCATGATAAAAACTATCAGTAAATTAGTAATAAAAAGTAACTTTCCTCAACCACATAACTTGACAAAATACCTACAACAAACATCATATATAATTTCAGAAGACTGCTGTTCTCCTAAGATCAGATAACACGAAAGAATGTCCACTTTCAACACTTCATGTTGTACTGGAATTTCTAGCCAATGAAATAAAACATGAAAAAGAAATAAATGCATCCATATTGGAAAGGAAGAAGCAAAACTCTTTATATCGCCACACAACATATTTATCTATATATAATATCCTACAGAATCTAAAAAAAAGTATAATAATTCCAAAGAAAGTTGAGCAAAATTAATTGACTTCAGGTCAACAAAAAAATTATTTGATTTTATACAAGCAATGAATAATACTAAGTCAAAACAAAAACATATCACTTACAATTGAATCAACATGACACACTTAGTAGTAAATTTGACAAAATATGTGCAAAAACTATATACTGAAATAAAAGAGACTATAAACAACTGGGAATACACCAGACTAAAAAGCTTCTACACAACACAGGAAATTATCATTAAAGCAAAAAGATACCCTAGTGAATGGCAGAAAATAGTTTCACATCATACATCTGACACAGATGATATCAAAGATCTACAAAAGACTCATACAAATCAGCAAACAGAAAACAAATAATCCAATCAAAAAATGGTCAAAAGACCTAAATAGGCACTTCTCCAAGGAAGTTACACAGATAGCCAATGAGTACATGAAGAAGTTTATCATCACTTATTGTCAGAGAAATGAAATCAAAATTAAAATGAGATACCTCCTCTCATGTGTAAGAATGGCCCATATCAAATAGACCAGAATTATCAAGTGCTGAAAAGGATGTGCAGAAAGTGGCACCCTCTTATACTCTTTTTGGGAAAATAGTATCAAAAACAGTATGGAGGTATCTCAAAAGATTAAAAATGTATCTACCATACACCTAACAATTCCACTCCTAGGTATCTACTCTAAGAATGCAAAAACAATACAAAAACACTAATTCAAAGGGAAATATGCATTCCCATGTTCATTGTAACACTATTTACAATAGCCAAGCTACAGAAATGACCTAAGTGTCCAAGTAGAGATGTGAGGATCAGGAAGACGTGGTATATATATACACAACGGAATACTGCTCAGCTATGAAATAGATAAACTACTGTCATTTGTGGCAACAAAAACGGAGCTGAAAGGGATAATGCTAAGAAAAATAAAATGAGAGACAAATATTGGATGGTGTCACTTATATATGGAATATAGAGAAAACAAAGGATTAGATAGAGCCAAACTAACAACAAACCCTAGAAAGCTGTCTATAAGAACTGAGGTGACAGGAGGGGAAGAAGGAGGGTTGAGAACAAAGTGGGGAGTGGGCACAATGGACAACAGTGGACTATTGGATGTATTGAACAGTATAGAAAACATCTAAAGGGGATACACTATACTATACAGTACCTCAAAAAAAAAAACAACACAAACACACAAAAAAAATACTGTACTTATCTCCACCCTGACAGCCACTGATCTGCTTTCTTTGTAAATTTTCCCTGCCTTGACATTTTATATAAATAGAAACATTATATTTGGTCTTTTGTATTTTATTTTTTACAAGCTGCTTCTAAGGTCTGTCTATGTTATAGCATCTATCAGTATTTCTTTCCCTTTCATTAAAGATTAATATTCATTATATGGTTACACCACCAGTTGAAGAACATAATTGTGTCCATTTCAAGGTCATTATGAATAATGATGCTATGAAAATTTTTGTACATAATTCTGTATACATTTATATAATACCTTTACTATACGCATTTTGTTCCACTGCACCTTAGTCCAATATTTGCATATATCTATATATATGGAATAAAGAATATTGTCTATTATTTCTTTATCTGTTTACCTCGCATGGATACCTAAGTACAGAGTTACTAGGTTGTACGTTTATGTGTCACTTTTTCTTTTTCTTTAAATAAATTTTATTTTTATATTCCCCATACATTTGCAACCCCCATATTTTGACCCCAATCCCTCCCCTCCCCACCCCCCACCCCCCATAGAGTGTCTCTGGTTCATAGTTGTTTGTTGATTTTGATTTTCACTTTCTTATAGTTATTCATTTTCCTGGTCCCTTATTTAAGTTTTCTAGATTTCTTCTATGAGTGAGACCATCCGGTATTTTTCTTTTTCTTTCTGGCTTATTTCGCTGAGCATGATCCATTCCAGCGCCATCCATGTTGCTGCAAATTGCATGTGTTTATCTTTTTTGAATGTGTCACTTTTTAAGGAACTACCAACCTGTTTTCAAAAATGGATTTACCATTTTACCTTCCCACTAATAATATATGAGGAATTCAGTTTCTCCATATCTCTATAACTCATAGTTTTATATTCCTTTTTTATTATAGCTATTTTATTGGGTCTAAAGTGGTATCTCATTTTGGTTTTACTTTGCTGTTTTCTAATAACTAGTGATATCAAGCATCATTTTATGTGATTATTAGCCATTAATTTGTCGTCTTACTAAAATATCTATTCAAATCATTAGTCCATTTTTATTGATTTGTTTATATTGAGTGGTAAGATTTCTTTACATAAACTATATAATTTCATTGTCTCTTCTTACCAATGCAAGTTTTTTAAACTAGTTTTTACTGATCTTTTCACTTTCTTGTTTCTTTTGAAGAAGAAAAATTTTTGATTTTGAAGTCTAATTTATGATTTTTTTAGACTTTCGTTAAGCCTAATTTATGAAGTATAACATGATTTTTAAAAAATGTTACAGACCATGATTTGGTGTTGTATCAAACAAAACTTTTGGTGAAACCAAGATTAGTGAGTATTTAAGTCTGATACTTAATTTCAGCATTTATATTTAGATCTATTATCCATGTTGAGTTACTTTTAGTGTATAGTGTAAGGAAAGGATCTAAATTTATGCTTTTGTATATTCCAGCATTATTCACTGAAAAACTTTTCCTCTCTCCATTTTATTGCCTCAGCACCTTTGTCTAATATCCACTGATCATAAAAGTAAGGATTTGTTTCTGGACTTTCAATTCTGTTTCATGTCTGTAATTTTGACAGTGCTGTATTGTGTACTGAATCTCGCAACCCATAAACCTGAAATGTCACGTCAAATTTATTCCTAAGTATTTCATTCTTTTGTGGTTATTGTAAATGGAATTGTTTTGACTTGATTTTATGACTGTAGCTACTATATACAAATACAATTGATTTTGTATATTGATTTATACTGTGATATTGCTGAATCTGACTACTAATATTTGGGGGTTTTCTATATGCAGGAGCATAACATCTATGAATAAAGATAATTTTACTACTTGTTTTCTAATCTGGATGCCTTTAATTTATTTTCTTGCATTATTTTATTTGTAGTATTGCCAGTACAATGTAGGATTACTGGCAAAAGCATATATATCCTTGTATCATTCCAACTGCAGTCTTTCACCATGATGTGTAATGCTAAATATGGGCTTTTCATAGAGACTTCTTAACAAGTTGAGGAAGCATTTTCCTACTGCTAGTTGTTTGAATGTTTTTATGATGAAAAGGCATTGGACTTTGTTAAATGACTTTTCTCTATTGAGATGGTAATGTATTTCTTGCCCTTTATTCTATTAATACAATGTAATACATTAATTGATTTTGAGATGTCAAATCAATTTTGCCTTCCTGGGATAAATTGTACCTGGTCATGATGCATAAACCTTTTTTTTTATATGCTGCTCACCAGTTTGCTAAGATTTTAAAGATTTTTGTGTCTACAGAATGAATAATGGAATGTTTTCTTCCATTTTCTCAGTTTATGAAAAATTGGTATTATTTTTCCTTTATTTATAGAGTCCACCAGTGAAGTCTTCTTGGCATGGGCATTTCTTTCAGGGAATATTTTAATCACCAATTCAATTTCTTTACTTATTAGTCTGTTCATATTTTCTATTTCTTTTTGAATCAGTATTGGCAATTAGTGTCTCTCTAGGAATTTGTCTATTTCATTCAGTTGATATAATTTATGCTCATAAAGCTGTATTTTTCTTAATAAATCTGTCTCTTCTATCTTTCTGGCACTCACATTTTGATACGATTGTTGTCCCACAGATCTTAGAGGCTCTACTGTTTTTTACAATCTCTCTCTTTTTACCAATGAATTATTTCTATTCATGTTTAAGTATAAAAGTTAAAACTAGATATTAAACACAGATACATCACCCAAGTGTAATCAAAAGAAATGAAATTCAGACTACAATGTCTTAAAAAAATAGAATTCAACGTTAAAAGATGTATCTGGACAAAATATTTTTTAAACTTTTGGACAAAGAAAGAGAGAGAGAATGAAGCTGTAATAGTCATAATAGTCATAAATTTTATTATCTAAATAAAATACCAGCAAAACAAAAATAAAACATTCTTTGAAATACAAGTCACGTGGGACTGCTTCAAAGGAGCAGTGAATTAAGAGAGCAGCATTCGACTCTCAAAGCATATACTAATGCTTCGGGGGAAGAAGTAGCAAAAAGGATGCTTTCTTCCATTCAGTTTGACAAGTTACAAAAAATCTAGAAAATTCTAAGGCAAAGGAAAAGCAAAGTTTCAAAGAATAAATGGCAGACAACATATTCATCATTTCTCGGCTAATGAGAATATAGGTTTGGAAGCATCAGTAGGAACATCTATTTAGAAAAGTCCTGAGGAGGATAATTCAGCTGAGAGAAATATTGAGAAGTAGGGTAGGACTCATCTAGCAGATATAATACATAATATACAACCTAAGTAATTTCACAGCTGAAGGTAGAGGCAGTAGCCAAGGTGGCACATAACTAAAAATGCCCTGATAGGACGCTAGATATGAAAAAATACAGAGAATAATGAGGCTCTTTTATGAAGAAAAAAAAGATAAGAAACCTTGAGTATTAAAATATTGTTTAATTTACAAAACGCTGATGTGTCCATTAGGATTACTTTTTAGCGACAGCAACAAAAACCTAGAAAATACCAGTCTTAAAAATTAAGTATTTTTCTCACATAAGAAGTCTTGCGGTGGGTAATAGAAGTTAATAACATTGCTCCACAATGCTATTAGGAACCCAGGCCCCTTTTCATATTTTCCTCTGATTTTCTTAATGTGTAACTTTTATCTTTATGTCCACTGCATGGTCACAAGATGGTTGCTCCACCCTCAGCCTCAAGTCCAAACAAGAGGAAAAGAAATAAAAGGTAGCAACAAGGAATAAGGAGTAGCTGCATTATCAGGAACCCAAGTCCTAAGAAATCCCAGCAAAATCCCTCTTTCATGCCATGGCCCAGAAGTGTGTGCGATGACTATTTCTCAGTACAAAGAAGACTGTAGTGTTGTAGCTAGGTGTGTTGGTTCCATGAACAAAATTGATATCTATAAATTAGGAAGATGGGGGAATGGATATTGTGTAGGAAACTATCAGTATCTGCCATAGATGATGAAGAAAATTGTCAGTTCTTTACATTTTTAATAGTGGGGTTTTATTGTATCTTTGTCATAGCTTTACCAAGTGTATTATTACCTGTTAATTTATGAGTTTTATTGTATCTTTTCCTGGTAAAATAAGAAACTGGGATTACTTGATAGTGTGCAACACTACTTTTTTATTTTAGTATCTCTGAAACCTGAAAGTCATAGAACCACCAGGTCAATTAAGTTTCTCAAGGTTCCTCACTGTAAATAAGAGTCAAGACATGAAACTATAACTTTCTAACTCCAAACCCCATTCTCTTTCCAAGAAATCAACTGCCTCTCAGAGATTACCAAAATTTAATTAAATTATTCCTCCGATTTGTAAATCTTAATGCCTCTCCAAGCAATTACATACTAACCTGCCAAAATATGGTTCAAGTTTGTTTGTTTGCTTTTCTCCCGCAACTGCTCAAATGAAATAACATAGCATATCAAAAGATCCACATACAGGAAAGCAAATCAGTAGAAAGGCTCAATAAGATAAATAGACTCTCACTCATCTGGCTGTTCAAATAAAATAACATCTGATAATAAGTTACCATTTTATCCTTTATTATATGTGTAAATACAGATCTGTGCAATGTGTATGAATGATTAAAAGTTCCAGTTTGATGACTTCAGCATAGACAGACACAAAATTCCTTTTCAAAGTAGATACAAAGATATGTTTCAATTCTTTGATTCTCTTTAAAAATATATTGATTCTTTCACTTTTGGAACTAGCTTATAAATGGAATTTAGCTGGAGGAAACATTTCATTTTCTTTCCTGGTCACCAACTGGCAACGGGCACCTTTTCAATCTCTGTGTAAGTCAATTTCTCCCATTTATATAACAGAATTAGAGTTAGCAATCAAAAAGAACAGTAAAGCAAAGCATGGAAATTTCAGTGTTTTCAAATTTTTAAAAAATCAAAAAGTATACAGAGAGCATATATCTTTTCAAGGCAATTGAATGACCTTAAATCAATTAAATAGTTCTAACTGAAATTAAATATTTCTTAAGTAGAATAACCTACATTAGGATACAAACAGCTTTATATATAAATATGGATATACAGATATGGCACAGAAACTGGGACAATTAAATTAGTTTTGACTTAAAGGGATCATTCAGTTCAGAAAAGTGAGGGATGGAATTTTTATTGTCTAAGTCTTTATTTTTTTACCTTCTGTTTCACTCACTGCAGTGAGTGAAGGGTTAAATAAACCTCCCAGAATCAATCAGCTAGTAAATCAAATTCACCTGATAATGGATTACTAGGTAATTTCCAAGATCCTTAACCACAACATCTCATGTTACAAAACAAAGCAAAATAATGTCAACAAGGGCTTGCTACTTGAAAGGCTGTCACGCAAATGAACCCATTGAACACATTAGAGAACAACTCATATATTCAAAATCTGCACAGCATTCCATAATCAAGTAACAAAATGAAATTAATACTACAGAGTAAACTTCCAGTCACAGTTTACTATTAAATACCTACCTTGATGGAGGGGAAGACAAAGACAAGGAAAAGAGAGAGTCTTACAGAGGTGTTCTCTGGATGTGAGGATCATAATTCCTTACTTTTATTTCCATCACCAACAACCCAATATGAGTCTTACCATGGCTTGTCTCTCTCAGTAAGACTAAATTCAGTATAAGACATGCTATCAGCCAATATTATTTGCCCCCAAAATATCTGAGAGCTTAAATTTCTCCTCATCTTTTTTTCCTGCTATCTAAATAGGTTAAGTCTTCTTGAATTAGTAGGAACAATCCTGAAAGTATTCTCAGGATGATCATGAAACTTGAAGGTATATGATACATACAGGGTACTTTCCTACACAGTCCATAATGAAGTCCACCATACCACTGCATATTAGTAAGTCTATTCCCATCTTTTTTGCTGGATTGTAAAAAAATGTAATAAGCACTTCTAAGCACTTCCTTGGAATTCTCCATATTGCCAGAGACTTTATTCTAGGGCAATAAAATCTATTTGCCATTTTATACCGAATTTCACTAATACAACCTAGAGAGTATGCTGCTTCATTCTCCGACCCTTCTTAATCCCCAAATTGTTAAGAATTCCATTCCTGGCTACTACCTTAGCATTATCAAGTCACAGTTCAAACTTCCTCTAGAAATATTCTTCATCTTCCACATCTAGTAGTTATGTCAACCACAGGTTGTCTTTCCCTGCTGTCTATCATAGACTGTCTATCATAGTCAATATACAGAAGCAGTCACCAGGCTGTCAGTGCTTACTTGAGCCATCTAATCAATCCCAACATATTGCAGAAGGATTTGGCTCTTTTATCAGAGTGTGATCTGAGTTACTTAAACAAACAAAAATCCAAAACTATTTGTCAGAATATGAACAATCACAATTTCCTATGATCCACTTTTCTCTAAAGAAAAGAACTGGCTGGGAAATGAATGCCACTGTAAAATCCGAGACACCAACATAAAATATCTACCCTCAAATGGCATAATTCAGAGATAAGCCTCACTCCACTGTTTGTATCTGTTGGTATAAAATGCTAGTTTTTTTTTTTTTTTTTTTTACTAGCAACAACAAATGTTGGTGAGGATGTGGAGAGAAAGGAACTCTCCTGCACTGCTGGTGGGAGTGCAAACTGGTCCAACCACTATGGAGAGCTGTGTGGAGATTTCTGGACCTACTAAACATAGAGCTTCCACAGGATCCAGCAATTCCACTCCTAGGTATTTACCCAAAGGACACAGAAACGTTAATTCCAAAGAGCACTTGCACCCCTATGTTTATAGCGGCACTATTTACAATAGCTAAGCTATGGAAACAACCCAAATGCCCAAAAATAGATGACTGGATCAAGAAGATGTGGTACATATAAACCATGGAATATTACTCAGCATTCAAAAAAGATAAACACATGCAATTTGCAGCAACATGGATGGTGCTGGAAGGGATCATGCGCAGCAAAATAAGCCAGAAAGAAAAAGAAAAATACCGGATGGTCTCACTCATAGCAGGAATCTAGAAAACCTAAATAAGGGACCAGGAAAAAGAATAACTATAAGAAAGAAAATATCAAAATCAACAAACAACTATGAACCAGAGACACACTATGTGGGGGGGGGGGAAAGGAGGAAATGGGGTCACAATAAGGGGGTTGCAATTGTATGAGAAATATAAAAATAAAATTTAAAAAATGCTAGTTTTTTTAATCGGTTGGTATACTAGTTATCAGCTAGTATAACAAATCTGGGTTTAAATTAAGAATGAAGTGAATTTTAATTCTGACTCTAACTTCTAGCTGTGTGAAACTGAGAAAGACAGTTAATTACTCTGAGTGTTAGCTCCACAAATATAAAACTGGAATAGATTAGATTGTTACAAAGCTTACATGAGATAGTATACAGAAGACATTTAGTATGGTGGATGTTGAGTAGTAGATGTCCAACAAATGTAACTTTCCTTCCCATTCTGGAATCATGTATTTGGTATTTCTTAATATATTTAAATACTTGAGATTGTTCTCTAGTGGCTTCTTACATACTCACTTCCTGTTTAACAATTAGATTGTCATCTCAGGGTAAAAAAAAAAAAAATCATTTATTTTCTTTTTCCCTACATGGGATTTAATATTGCTACATACTCAGTAGATACTTAAGAAATGTTTATTAAAATTACATGGTTAAGAACTCAGGGCCTCCCCTGGTGGCCCGGTGGTTGAGCGCTGGGCTGCAAAGCTGCCCACAGCCTCTGCAGCGCCGGTTCGATCCCAGGCCGCCAGCGAGGGTCCCACATGGCGCGCAGACCTTTCCTGCCATGCCCACTGCTCCCCTCAGCAGTGTGTTTTGTCTGTCTGCCTGTTCTGTTCCCCGCTCTGTCTCTGGTGAAGTCTCTCACCCTCCCGCGCTTCTGACTGTACCCAGTGCTTGTATAAATAAATAAATCTTTAACAACAACAACAACAAAAAAAGGAACTCAGCTAGTAAATATGCTAATAATTATTGAATGTATACTTTAAATGGGTAAACTTTATGATGTATAAATTATTTCCTAATGAAGCTCTTTAAAAATAAAAAGAATTCATCCCATATCAATATAAGGCCCACCTTTGAGGAAGGAGCCTGAGATTGCTATCAGTATGCTGTGGTACATATTTCACATTTCTACTGTTCACCAATATCTGATTATCTACTTCCAGGTTTGTGGGAAGATTCCATTTCCCTTTTCTTTGGAATAAGGCATAGTCATTTGACTCTCACTGGCTAATAAAATCTAAGTGGGTGTACATTACTTCAGGCTGGAAATATTTAATTGCTAGTTCCTATCTCTCCAGTGCTTCCTCCCCTGCCAAGACAGCTGAGGAAGAAGTGTCATGCAGATACAGCTGTGCCAAAAGACTGAAGTAGTCAGGATTGCTAAGTATGAAAGGATGGCTGCCCTGGAGAGTTACACATACCTGTAACAGACTCTGATTAAGCAAGAAATCAACATTTGTCATGATGAGCTGTGTTTAGCAAAATTCTACACTGCCTCTCAATAATCCTGCTTCTTAGCGTACATGTCTTGTCTTATCCTATCCCTAGAGTTTGAGGGGCTCTATGACTATAATGGTATAGTCACTCCCTTAATTATTTACCTTACATGGCAAGGGTGATGAGATAGAAATGTTTGTTACATAACGCAGGCTCCCATGTCACAGACTGGAGTGAAATTCTCCTGCTGACATTGAAGAATCGAGTACTATGATGTGTAGGAGCTGGAAGGGATTATGCTAAGCAAAATAAGCCAGAGGGAGAAAGATAAATACTGTATGGTGTCACATATGTGGAACATAGAGAAATCAAAGGGTCAGACAAAGGAAAATATTGAAACTAAATCTTGAAAGCTGACTATAGATCTGAGGCATCCAGGAGGGGAGAGGAAAAGGGCTGGGCGAGGAAGGATAAGGCAGTACTTATGGGGGAAGAGTCCAAAGAAATATGGTGGAGGACTAATGGTGCTTCAGTGGTGGGACAGCTTCAGTGACTACACCTGAGGGGGGAAATCCTATACTGTGAACATATTACTATAAAACAATGGTACATTAAAAATATATTTTTTAAAGTAATACATATTTTTTTAAAGTACTAAGTTATAAGAGAGCCACATGCTAAGACTGGAAGGCAACCTTTAGGAGCTCAGTGACTAACCGGTGGCTAGAAAAAAACTGGGACCTCAGTCCACAAAAGCAAGGAATAAATTCGGCCAAGCAATTTGAATGAGCCTGAAAGAGGATCTCAAATTTCTGCTGAGATGAAAAACCCAGCAGAACATTGATTTCAACCTGGTAAGCCCATGATGAAACCAGTTACATCATGCCAGTACGTCTTATCCACAGAAACTGTGAGATAATAAATGAAAACTAGTTAAGTCACCAAGTTTATGTTAATTTGTTATTCAGTAAAGAACAGACTTCCCCAAGATGGTCAGAGAGACCTCCCCAAGATGTCCAGAACAGGCTTTCCAAGACATGTCACCTTGGCATGTGGATTATTTCGGGCTAGTTGAGGCCCTGCAGATTCAGGAGAAATGCTTGCCACTCTCTTCACTATCTAGAATAAAGGTTGGGGGTACTACACTAAGTTGGGATTTTTTTTAAATAATAAATTTTATTTTTATATTCCCCATACAATTGCAACCCCCCCATTCTGACCCCAATCCCTCCCCTCCCGCCACCCACCCCCTAAAAAGTGTCTCTGGTTCATAGTTTTTTGTTGATTTTGATTTTCACTTTCTTATAGTTATTCATTTTCCTGGTCCCTTATTTAAGTTTTCTAGATTCCTGCTATGAGTGAGACCATCCGGTATTTTTCTTTTTCTTTCTGGCTTATTTCGCTGAGCATGATCCATTCCAGCGCCATCCATGTTGCTGCAAATTGCATGTGTTTATCTTTTTTGAATGCTGAGTAATATTCCATGGTATTTATATGTACCACATCTTCTTGATACAGTCATCTATTTTTGGGCATTTGGGCTGTTTCCAAAGCTTAGCTATTGTAAACAGTGCTGCTATAAACATAGGGGTGCAGGTGTTCTTTGGAATGGATGTTTCTGTGTCCTTTGGGTAAATACCTAGGAGTGGAATTGCTGGATCATATGGAAGCTCTATGTTTAGTAGGTCCAGAAATCTCCACACAGCTCTCCATAGTGGTTGGACCAGTTTGCACTCCCACCAACAGTGCAGAGGAGTTCCTTTTTTTCCACACCCTCGCCAACATTTGTTGTTGCTAGTTTTTTTAATATATGTCATTCTCACTGGTGTAAGATGGTATCTCATGGTAGTTTTGATTTGCATTTCCCTGATTACAAGTGAACATTTTTTCGTATGCCTGTTGGCCATTTGCATTTCCTCTTCAGAGAAGTGGGAAACATCTGGTCTCTCCTCGTCATGTGAATCCCTCAACTCTCTCTTTGCAGCAGAAGGACCCTACCCCATTCCTTAGCTCAGGATATAAATACCTTCATTTTTGCCCCATTTACATTAGAATCAACATTCACATAGATTCTATGTACATATATAATTAAATTTGTTCTTTTCTCCTCCTAATGTGTATGATGTTAATTTCATGAATTCATCAGCCTAAGAAGAAATGGAAGAGGTAGTGTGCATTTTCCCTTCAGTCATACAGCAGTAAAAGAAACCTAACACATACATTTGGGTTCTGCTTTTACCTTTTGTAACACCTAGCCTATCTTATCAACAAGACAAGCAGATATTTTTTTAAAGGACATGAAAGAAGACCTTTTTTCATTGGCTAGACCTCCATTTGTAAATGAGGTTAGTATGCTGAATTTTAAAGACAAATGTTTAAGAATTTCCATTCTACTTATTTGCTTTGCCTTTCCCTGCATAATGACAATGGGACAATCTTAAAAATAATCTAAGTGGAATATTCTCTAAGTGGAATGATTTTCATGGGTAAATTAACATTCCTGAAGTACTATAACATATTGAATATTTTACATTTTCACACTGGACCAAAATGTCATCATTGTGCTTTCACTTTAAGCTAATAGGACTAGTGCTCTAATGTTTTGACTCCTGGAGAGATGGCCATAAATTTATGCTAAAAAATTCTATAATAAAATTCTTCCTTAATAGGTAAACACACAATCTTAGATTCAATGACTCTGAAGTACCAACCACTTGAATGGAAATATTGAAATAAAAAAAAATACTGAACTTAGAATTTCTACAAAGAAAATATACTAGAATACCATTAGGGCATGGCTTTAATTATTATAAACATTTAAATAAGTTAGAGGAATATTTGCTGAAAATAATTGAAAAAAACATTACACTACTACATATGAAGTAAATCCACATAGCCTGGCTTGCATAATGGAGAATGTTCAGCTGATTTATGGTAAGATTAATAGGTTTCCCAAAGTGTTTCCACTCCAATGATGTATCTCACCCACCTGTTCTCAGATGCCTGTATCTATTAGAGAAGAATTTATTTTATTTATTTTATTTTTTTAAGGCATGTTTTTATTTATTTATTTATTTGTTTGTTTGTTTGTTTGTTTGTTTGTTTATACATGCACTGGGTACAGTCAGAAGCGCGGGAGGGTGAGAGAATTCACCAGAGCCAGAGCGGGGAGCAGAGCAGGCAGAAGGACCGAAGTACACTGCTGAAGGGAGCAGCGGGCGGCAGGAGAGGTCTGCGCGCCATGTGGGACCCTCCTCCGGTGGCCGGGGAGCAGCCGGGGATTGAACCTGCGCTGCAGAGGCCGCGGGCAGCTTCGCAACCCAGCGCTCAACCGCTGTGCCACCGGGGAGGCCCTATTAGAGAAGAATTTATTTGGATACATATTTCTTGTTTTCTCTCAATAGGAAATATCCCTGGTAGATATTGCTTTTGTTCTTGTTATACATCTACACTTTTAGTTTGAATGCCTTTCTAGAAAAGGTATTTTGATAAGAAATAAAGAGTGTTGATATTTGCAGGAAAATGACAGTATGTTGAGGAGATAGAATGAAACAAACACTGGAGGGAGGGAGTGGGTCAGAAAAAGGATGCCATCGTTTCCAAGAAAAAAGCTGCACTAATTTAAAATTTGTTCCTATATTTGGCACAATCCAACTGCATTCCAAAAGGTACTTTTTGAGGTTAGGTTAGCAATGAAACAAAGAAATATATTTTCTGGAATTATGTTTCAGGATTGTATAGAACAAAGTTAGTTAACTGGTATCTATGGATGAATTTTTAGAGTTGGCAAACCTCATGAAATTGTATGCAAATTTTTGCAGGTATGTGCATTTTTGGAGAAGAGAATCCATAGCTTTCACCATATTCTTAAATAGGTTCATGACCCAAAAGATGATAAGACCACTGGCATATAGAATTAAAATGGTATATAAGGAGCTAAAAGTTTGCAACAGCAAAAGTACCCCATAACCCATATGTGAAGCTACCCACATTCCAAAAGGCTACTGTTTATCTGTTACAAGTCAGTATATTAATCGTATTAGGTACTATTCTCTACTTTACATATTCGCTGAAAATAAAGGAATAGTGAAGAGGTAGCTGAGAAAGAGCTCCTTTTCCACTGCACAAGGAGTCACAAACTATAGATAAATGTTTCTCCAATAAAGGGTCAGTGACATGGATAAATATATGCAAAAGAGAAAGGGAGAGAGATTTACATATATAAGTAACAGACAGAAGGCAAAATAAAATTTTGCCTGACTTGATTTTTAAAAATCATTTGCATAAAAATAATTGTGAATATGAAACTATGTCATGTTTCATCAAAATAATGAATGTCAATTGAGTTTTTTTTAACTTGTTTTTAATATAGAAGAGTTTTGAACATAGGAGAACTAACTACATAAAGGAAAATAAAGATACTTTTAATTAAAAACAATGCATGTGGAAAGAAATAATTCAAAACATAAGGGGTTCAAAATATATGGTAGGATTGACTGGTTTGCATCTAAAAGAAAATTCCAAATAACAGTCACTAAAACAAGATAAAAATGTCTCTATTTATCTTATAAAATTTATCTCTTTATCTTACAAATCTGGAGGTTAGTAGTTCATGGCTAGTTAGGCTGCCTTTACATTCTCAAGGACCTAGGCCCTTGATATATAGTTGGGCTGCCATCTTGACTTCTACTCTCAAATTCTCTAGAGTTATAAACATAATATTTGCATTCTATCTGATAAAAAGAAGAAAAGCTGAAGAAAAATACTTACCATCCCTCCCTGTTTAAAGACATTTCTGAGAAATCATGTTACTTACAGGCTGGATTATGTGCCCAAAATTCATATGCTAAATTCTTCAGGTCCAGTACCTCAGGATGTGACCTTATTTGGAATTAAGGTAATTGCAGATATGTTCATTAAGATGAGGTTATTAGGGTGAGCACAAATCCAAAATTATTTGTATACTTATAAAAGAGGATATTTGTAGGGCTCCCTGGTGGCGCAAAGGGTTAAGACGCAGCCTGTAAAGCTGTGAGCAGGCTCTGCAGCACAATTCAACCCCTGGCCAGCCAGGGAGCAGCCCACATGGTGCAGCAGACCTCTCCTGTCTCACATGCTGCTCCCCTCAGCAGTGTACTTTGGTCGATCTGCCTGTTCTGTTCCCCACTCTCTCTCTGGTGAATCCTCTCACCCTCCCACACCTCTGGCTTGTACCCCAGATCCTGTATGCATAAATAAATCTTTTTTTTTTTTTAAAAAAAGAGGGACATTTGGACAGAGGCAAATACAAAGACAGGGAGTACATGGCCAGCTACAAATCAAGGAGGGTAGTTTAGAACAGATACTTCTGTCATACACCTCAGAAGGAGCCAACTCTGATGACACTTTGACATTGAACTTCTAGCCCCAAGGACTAATGAGACAATAAACTTCTGTTGTTCATGGTACTTTATTATGACAGCCTAAGATAGTACTACATCACACAAAACTCTTTTTCTTTCTTTACAAAGATAGATAAAACTCTGTCCCATGGCCTAATCTAGTCTCAAGGAGGCTGAGAAATGAAGTGTTTATTCTGGACAGCCATGTGTCCAGATAAAAATGTGGAATAGTGATACTGAAGAAGGGTAGAATGGTTGTTGGGGAGAAAATAAGCAGTATTTGCCACAAAGTAAAAAGTAAGTCTCAAGTCCCATTTTAGTTTTTTTTTTTTTAAAGAGTAAGCACATTTTTAAATATTTTTGTGCTCACTTCCAGATTTTCATTGTTTTGCACTGTTGTTTGAGTGCCTCCAGTGATTCCAATATGTACCTCCACTCCCTCTCTGAACACTATTGATCAAAACCTTGACTTCATATTTTACAGTGAAGTAATAAAACCTACCTATATACCTTCTAGGGTTAGTAAAACTCAATGATCACTCAGCAAACAGGATATTTAACACACTAACATGTAAGTATGGTAGTGGTTGCTATAAAATAGGCAGCCTTATACACTAATACTTTTTTTATCATCTGACTTAAATGGCATTTCCTCTATGAAGTGTTTCTGCAATCTTCCAAACTGAATGACACTCTTTTCTGCACACAGTTAACTTGTACATAATTCTGTAAGTAGCACTAAAATCACTAACATGAGTCGTTTAAATTTAAATCTTCATACATTTACCTAATAATCATCATAAGAGTCATGAGATTGGTATATTCCCAACAATCAGATCACTGGTAAGCATGATGGATCTGGGGCTTTAATCCAATGATTTAATAAAAATCTCTGTGCCTTTTAGATGAAAATATTATGTGCTGTAATTAATTACTCACTGAGGTAGGTAGAATTTTTGCCACCATGATCTCCAGTCTCTGGCATTATTCCCTTGAATATGTTAAGTGACATGGGAAAGAGGAGTTTGCAAATATAATTAATCGTACTAATAATCTGACCTTCAAATAGTTAGATTTTCAGAGTATGCCCAAAATAATCATGTTAGTTCTTAAAAACAGAAGAGAAAGACAGAAAGAGCAGTCAGAATGATTCCAGACATTAAGAAAGACCCAACAAATCGTTGCTGATTTGCAGATGAAAATGGCCACATAAGAAAGAATATAGGCAAGGACATCCCTGGTGGCGCAGGGGTTAAAGTCAGCACTATCAAGCTATTGGCAGCCACTGCAGCATGAGTTCGATCCCCAGCCAGGGAGCGACCCACATGGCGCAGTGGACTCTCCTGTCTTGCCCGTTGCTCCCCTCAGCAGTGTATTTCAGTAGATCGCCTGTTCTGCTCCCCACTCTGTCTCTGGTGAATCCTCTCACCCCGCTCCCACACCTTTGGCCTACACCCCAGTTCTTGTATGCATAAGTAAATAAAAATAAATTAAAAAAAATAATATAGGCAACTTCTAGGAGCAAAAAGCAGTCCCCAGAAAATAGCTAACAAGGAAACAGGTACCTTATTTGTACAGCCTCAAGGAAATGAATTCTGCCAACAACATGAATAAGTGAGATATTTTCTCACAACTTGCAGAGAAAAACCCTTCCTGTTCCACTACTTTGACTTCGGTCTTGTGAGACCCTAAGAAAACGCAGTTGAGCTATATGGTGTTATTTAAAGCTGCTAAATTACTGATAATTTTGTTATAGCAACAATAGATAAATAATATGCCCATTTACTCTCTATTCTGTACTAATTATGAGTTACTGAAGAGCTCCTATTCATTTTTAACCACCACCCCACCAAACCACAGCATAAAGACTACATAAGTAGTAATTATTAGAAGTTGACAATAAATCAGTGACTAGTTTTTACTCAGCATTTTTATGCCTGATATGTTTCATATACATAAGTATACATTCCTCACATTATGAAGGAAGCTCTGATTTTTCAAACACTGTTGTTTATCATAAGGATGCTTATGTCAAAGTCATATTAAGTATCAGAGTCAGGAATACCCTGAGGACTTCAAAGGTTTCACATAATTTCAAAATGGAAGCTTTCTGATCTTTAAAATTAAAAAAAAAAGAACATGATAAAGGGATAAGTATCAGACTCAGTTTTCCTTATAGTTATTTAAGTTGTTTTGCAGTTTACGTGACTTGTTAAAGTAAAGGGGCATTTAAATAGTGCTAAGGTATATTTATTGTATGTTGTATATTGAATATTTTATCACAAGCTTTCAATGAATTGTTTTATTGTACTGAGTTTATCATAACAAGTTATTTATTGCATGTTATCTTATTCCTGTTGTTACCCTGATCAGTGAAAATAATTTATATATTCATGACATTTACTTGTTGATAGTAATTTTTATAACCTTGTATTTTGCTTCTAGTATTCATTTTTATCCATGATGATTTGTAATTTAAAGATTTTACAACAGCCTTCTGAGTTTTACGCATAGTGAATCATAATAGTGGCAAACTGTTTCCTTGTGCATAAGGTCAATAGTAGAATGAAAATGTTATTATTACAACATCTATAAATGATGAAAAGTTTGACCAAATCTTAATTTACTAAGGAATACATGTATACCTATTCAGTTTGATATAAATTATCTTTTCATTGTCTCATAGCTATGAAAACAGATACCCAGCAGTCAGATGACAAATTATGATGGATTGTGGTCAATAAATTTTGGTCCTATTCATCTGGCTGTGTCTCATAAACTAAACAAAATTGTCTAAATAGAGAAAATCCAACTGGAACGCTCTATTTACTGGGAGAGCTTGTATTCATCACTATAGACTAAAAGAAAGACACTATATTGATGTGTTTTCTCAATCAACAAGGGAAGATTAAATTTGCCCAGCACATAGTCTGCATTAGATACATTTCATTTGTATTCTAATTCTATGAGTAATAGTGGTATATGTAGAGTCCATAATAAAAATCTACTAAGTAGACTTTTCAAATCCTCAAAACACTTCATTCCTTTACATGGCTGGATAACAATCTATCAAACTAAACTCTTAGACATTCTTCCTTTCTCTTCTTAACTTAAATCTTACCATTAGCTGCAACTGCCTGATGTCATTCATTCAGAAATACATAACAGAGGAATTGGGGGTTCTTTGATGTGCAAAGTCCCAATTAACCCACTTCCTTCTACAGGTCTGCGGGGATCATAGGGGGAGAAGGCCAATTCAGGAGGTAAATGAGTCTGGTTTCCCCTTCAAACTTTTCCTAGACACACTGAAACATGCCAACAATTAGCACTCCATTTGCATTAAGGATCTACTCTTATAAAAGTCACATCAAACTAACTGACTTCAAATTTTCTTTGTCACTTTCTTATGCTCATTTGGACTTACTGAACCTCTGAGGAATGTTCGTTGTCACATTAAAAACATACAACATGAAATTCTGGTTGATTCTGTTACATCTATCTCCTTCATTGTAACTGTTGAGTCTATCAACTTCTTCTAATACACCTTCTCCTTAACTGCAACTTCAAATATGATACACTACCAGTTGTAATAAAGTGGTTAACAAAAATTATTAAGTCAGCAAACATACTTTTTAAAATAATTCTAAGTCAACAGGCTGCCGTATGATGGTATTTTAAAAAGAGATATTTTAGATCAAGTTCATGAGCTTTTTCACTGCTCAGTGGACAGTTTGATTTATTTTGATTCTTGTGAAATACACTGTTGAAATGTGAAAACTGATGAATGGAAGTGTTAACTCTATTCATTAAATTTGGGTCATCAAGTTAACAACAAAATCTTAACAATGGGAATTTTATGCCATTGCAATTTCCCACAGATATAAAAAAAAATTAATCACTGCTTCCACTACTAACACCACAAAGCAAAAAATAATAGGTCATTATTACTTCCAGAATATAAGATTCAACAATAGTAAGAATATAATCTGCACACATATAAAAGAGTGAACTTATATTTTATACAATAATAGCAATTACCTAAGCCATGAATCAGCACCAAGGTGTAGGTTTTATAGTCTCTGTTCCTTGATATGGGATCTTGGAGGATGAAAATGTTCATATTCAATTTTCTATTCTTTCATTCCAAGATTCACACAGTGCATTTTCTCTAATATACTAGGCATCAGTGAATATTTGTTGAATGACTGACTGACTAGATTTTCCACATCTTAAATATAGCTATGTAATCAGTTACTGAACTATTCAGAAGAAGATGTTCTCTTTAAAGACAGGGACCTTACCTAATTCATTTCTATATTTTTCTTACCACTTCACACAGTTTGTTGAACATGCATCCAATAAAACATTTTTGAATTTAACTGAATTGAATGCAACTGAGTATAAAAAGGTATTAAAATGACCAAGGCAATCTGTCTCATCTTTGAGACATGTACTTTGGATTCACCTGTACTATATTCATAGGCTGGTTTGGTTCTCTAAACACAACCTATGTCAACCACCTAGAAAATGTGTGCTATTGATTTTATAAGGAACAGAGCAGAAAATGGTCATGGTTTAAAACAGGGCTTGTCAAACTATGCTCTGGAAAACCTAGGGCTATGCACAGTGTCCTAAAGAAAGAAAATTAAAGTGAAAAATAAAGCACCATGAGCCCTCCTGAAAAGATTTGCTTTTATATGTTGAATGTATTTTAAGATTTCATTTCTATGAAGTGTTGCTGGGGTTTATAGAGTTGCAAACCACTGATTTAAAACAACTTGTCATTATGAGTGGTAAAGCAACAGGAATTAAAGCCCTCCTAAGACTAAATAGACTAGACTAGAGTTTACTATTTAAGAGTAAGTGCATAGATACTCAAAGGGGAAGACTTCATTCTATTTCATTCAAATTCTACCAAACATACACAGAAGGTGAAAAAATAGATTTTTCATGAATTTTTAAAACAATCATAAATAGTACAGTCTATTAATGCATTGAAACTCCAAAGGCTGGACTATCATACCAAAAAGATTTGACTCAATAATATTAAGGTCACATCTGATTCCATCATATTATTTAAATGGTATTAAGATTAAAGACTATTTGATTCCATTAAACAAACATGTCTTTCTGTTCCCTTGAGAATCTCAGTGTGTAAGAAGGTCAAAACAGTATTCTTCACAAATATGAAAAATGACTTTGTGAAAAAAATAACCTTTCCCTCTCCTATATCTTTTCTCAATATGTATTTGGAATGAATAAACAAAAGTTGAATTTTTTTTCACAGATAGTGGTACATTGGGAAGAAATAAGAAGTGCTTAGTAAAACATCCCTTTATTGCAAAATTTTCTAACTGTTCTCAGGAATACTTGTGCTTTCTCTATATTCCACATATAAGTGACACCATCCAGTATTTGTCGTTCAACAAAGGGTCAAATAAAGTCAAACAACTAACCCTAGGAAGCTGATAATAGAACTGAGGCTTCCAGAGAGGGAGGGAAAGTGGGGAAGGAGCACAATGGACTTTGGTGGTGAGTATGGTGTGGTGACACACTTAAAGAGGGAGATCCTGTACTTCTAAAACACAAAGATGTAAACCAATGTTACCTCAATTAAAAAAAAAAAACGCATGCATTCATTGTTTTAAAATACTCTAGGAAAAAATATAGGTTGAGGAATATATGACACAAGATTAGCAACATTATCATGTAATTATAATTTAATTACAATTATAATTGATATAAAACTGTAATTGGTAATGGATTTATGTGGTTCGTTATACTACTTAGCTAATGTTTGAGATTTTTCATAATAAAATTTTTATTTTAAAACTCAGAAAATACCCAAAATGTGTGCTGCTACCCAATAAGGTCACCAGTGGTCACATACAGCTCTTGGACACTTGAAATGTGGCTGGTCCAAATTGAGATGTGTGATAATTGTAAAATACACATTATATTTTGAAGATTTATTATAATATCTCATTAATCATTTTATATTGATGACATATTGAAATGCTAATTTTTTTTAATATTCTGAGTTAACTATATCACCACACCTATTTTGTCTTAGTTTTTAATGTGGAAACATAACATCACTTATGCAGTTCACACTTGTAGCTAAAATTACTTTTCACAGGACAGTGCTGCTCTAAAGGTTTCTTCAAAGTATGGGATAGAGAACTAACAGGCAGGTTTTTGTTTCCTTCTCTCCTACTTCAACAAATTAATTATGATTTAATTTGTTCCATATAGTTGGCTTATGCTTAAGAATTTAAAAAAAAAGTTGCTTTGCTGTATTCAATCCCATTCTCCCCAAACCCTCTGAGCACCCAATTGAATAAATTTTGTTTCTCTTTAAAAAAAAGTTGATTTAAAAACCTTATTAATTACATAAAATTTTCATATTTATGAATGAGAAAAATTACATCACACACTTCTTTTGAATCACCCATGATCCTTTTTTTTTAACTTTTGGTATTCTGTTCCATTTCTGGAATCTAATTAAAAACATCCCAGTTTGCTTGGGAGAGTTTGTAAAACTGTTGCCTCATTTTAATTATTAACATTGCCCCATTTTTCTCTAAGAACTATTCCAGTTTGGATGGTAAGTTTAAAGGTCACCTTGACTCTGACCAACCTAAGAGTCCCTGGCATCCTGCCCTCATAGCATGTCTCTTGCCCCCTACCCCAGGATTTCCAGTTAACTGACATAAATGGGATCATGAATGGGGAATGTAGAAATAAAGGCACTAAAGCCCCATGATAAACCTCTGACGAATGAGAGACTGGAGCAAGGAAAAATTCTTTCTGCTTTCTCCCCACACCCTCCTAGTCTGAATAAAATATGGGGGCAGGTCATCAGTTCTGAGAATCAGGCAATCACATTTCCCAGCAGCCAGCTCAGTAACACAGCAGCATATTAGCTCTTCCTCTTTCCCTGTATCTCTCTTGCTCCTTCACTCCTGTTTCCTGACATGGGACCCTGTAATAAAACAATAACATGGAAGGCTTCTGTATCAGGTCTTCATTCTGGTCAACACAGACCAAAACAGAGATTCACCCTAGAAACCTTAAGTCTGGTAGGCTCTACCAGGTTCCAAGAGTCATGATATCTTTCTCTTCAGATAGAGCTTAACTGGTCCTCAGTTGAAAGCTCACAGATATGAAACTAATCCTTATTTAGGCAAAAGAGATTTAGGGAGCTCTATTTCAGTATAAATCAACATCAAAGACTTTTACAGTTATTCAAGCCTGATTCTGATAACCAGGCTTCTGCCTTACTTTTTTTCAAACAACAGTCACCATCTTGTACCTCATTTCTAGGAACCAGATCTCCGGCCATGCTCCTTTCATCTACACCCCTGATTCTCCCTGTGAACAAATGCTAACTCAAACATATTTTGTTATCATTCTCTCCAAATCCCATATCTATATGTAGATTAAGTTTTAGGCCCTGCCCCTTTTTTTTTTCTGCAACTTCAGCAACTTCCATTCCTATCAGTGTTGTAGGAGCTGGGGGAGGGGGGGGCGGGGAAAGACTGGGCCAAACCATAATTGAGAAAATTTAAGGGATAATCACAGATAAAAGCCATTCGACTGGATCTTAACCTACTGCTCTTTCTACTTAAATAACTGGGAAATACTTGCATGCTCATACACATACAGATACACAGAATAAATCTTCAAGTAAACTGCAGTAGCAATAAGCTATTGAAGGTATCAAAACACAAAAGGCATATCATAAGGAAGTTAAAAGAAACAAATGGCTATAATTAAGTCACTTGACTTCCAGGTACACAGTGAAAAGGGAAAGTAAAATAAATAGCAGTCTCCATTATTAACAAGCAGAAAGTGCGAAGCCTCTTAAATTCTCTCCATGAAAATCTTCTAGATAAAAAGTTTATGCAACTTTAGTGTACATAAAAATATCTGAATATCATTGCAACATAGACAGACTCCCCAAATGCTAGTCAACTGAGATCCAGATGCTATACATCTTGGGTAAGGCGCAGGAATGTGCACAAACACCGGATACAGAATTGTCAACTATGACACAACGTATCTATAAAGCTCCAAGCGGGGCTAACGGGAAGGTAAATTAAAATAACACCAAAAGTAAAACTTAAAGTTAATTTTATGATTTGGTATTTTATACTTTGAATGTACATTTCACAAACAATATAGCCTGTGGAGCTGAATCAAGGACACAGTTGATAGTCGATGTACACTTCGTCACTTGAAACAGGTGAAATCTACCAGGCAGAAATAAGTAGGAAACATCATAAGACTTCTAGAGTCAATTCAAAGCAGAAAACCAGAATCTTTTCTTCAATAACTCTGGATTACAAACCACACTTTTACAGAAGTACATGTGGACTTACCTCAAAAAAATCCAACATATCCGAGAATAATAACCACAGCACACACAGTAGTATATGTCCTCCAGTATTCACGCCAAGGGCCATGGAAACCGAGGAAGAGGCTCTTGTAAACTGCCTGGCTCAAGCCTGATGGGTGTGCACGGTTCCGGCAGCACAGGCCTTCCGGCGTCGGAACGGGTGGCCTGCTTCTCCCAGGGCCTTTAAGGCTGCGGCAGCACCAGCTCCGCAGCCTCCAGGCCAACAGCAAGCCCAGGCCGGACAAGCGGGCCGCGAGGCAGAACCCCTCAGACCTGGGCAGCAGCTCTTGGTCCTCCAGAGGCCACCGCACCGGGTCTCTTGGCCTTTCTCAGCTTCCTCTGCCCTTTCAGGAAGATTGCTCAGAATGGTCCACAGCACCAAGTCTGGATGGAGAGGCTCGGTGCTTCTCCCGGGGCCTCAAGGTAGGGACCTCTGGGCCTCTGCCCCATCCGTGCAGAAGGAGGTTTGTCTGAGAGGCCCTCCTGCAGAGCTCTGGGTCGGACTCTGTGTTAGCAAAGGGCAGCAGCATCTCCACACACGAGCTTTTTCTCTGGGCGCACAAACATCCTGCTGCGGAAGAATCGCCGCTCTGGGCTCTGGACGCAGTGGGTGGAAGCAGCAGGAGGAGGAGCGGTGGCAGATCAAGTCCGCTGCAGCAGAGGTGGAATTCCCTAAGAAACCCTGATTCAGGTAGGCCATCTCCAAGGTGAGGTTCTGGTATCTTTTTTACTACTTATATTAAGGAAATAATCATTTTTTGAAGCAGTACAAGAACTGTACTCTGTAAGCCACCATCAATACATCTCCCAACAATACCTTTTTGAAGACGTATGGCTTTAAGAAAATGACTGGGGGGAAAAATATAATGAGAGTGTCACTCTGTATGTGTAGGATTGGAGACAGTGTGCTAAGGAAATGTTATTCTTGTAAGAAAATCTGTGTAGCTCAGGGTGGAGATGGAAAAAGCCCGGGTAGTACAGCAAAGCTGATCATTTTGTGTAGAAGGATTGAAGTGCTGTTTGATCATGTGCATTTCTAACAAGTCCACAGGTAATGTTGATTCTGTTGATCCAGGGCTCAGACTTTGAACACTGGTTGTTTAAAATGCCAAAGTGCCAACCCATTAGGGTTGACACAATTACAATTGTATTTGAATATTTATAAAATTTTACATATGTTATATGTCAATAATATCTCAATAAAGTTGGGGGTGAATGGGAAGTGTGTGGAACAGAAATTCACAAAAAATAAAAATGGAAAATGCATTAAAACATATTTATCCTTAGTGCAAATTATAAGATAAAATCAAAACATCAGTATTATGTCAGTTTTTGACTGTTACCGGACAAGGATTAAACATCAACAATATTAATAATATAACAAAAATCCTCAGATTTGGAAGTAATATAGTGAAAAGGAGAAGTTCATACAATACTGATGAGAATATAAGTGAGTACAGCCTTCCTGGAGAACAATTTGCAAATATATATCAAAAGCCTTAAAGTACTCATAATCATGGCCAAGTCCTTTTAATTCTAAGAATTTATCCTTAATAAATAATGAGCTGAACAAAAATATTTATATCTATAGTTATAACAGTATTATTTATAGTAGTAAAGGTAAAAAAATTCCCTATGTTAAAATAGTAGATTAGTTAAATGACGTATGATTTCATGATACACAATAATATATAGTCATATAAATTATGTGGAAACTATTTGCTGACAAATTTTTTTGCTATAATAGTTATTTAATTAATAAATTATAAGATTTGATTTAAAAGATATACATGCATATTTTAGGGGGTACAGGTTGTGTGTTTGTTTTATTCTTTGGCTTTTGCTTGTTCTTCAGGTCACACATAATTTTTTTTAATTTTATAATTACAGACAGCTCAGAGAAATATTTATCACTTATGGAATGCCACTTTTGGTGAAGGGAGAGAGAGATGGATTATCAGATAAAATATTCCTTTTCATAGTTCCCACTATTCCTATCATCCCTCATCCCATTGAAATTAAAACAATTAAAAGAAAGAGAAAAAAGAAAAGCAGGTGCAAAGGAGCAATAATGACAAAAGTAGAAATTATTGAGAGGAGCAGCAGCACTGCTAAATTTGTGTTATTTTTGAAAAAATTTTAAAACCTTCTATAAATTAAACTAAGATATTTTAAAATCCCTCAGATGGGCAGTAGTAAATGACAAACATTAAAGTTTATCTAAGAAAATGTAACGGTAGTTTAACAGTAAGCAAGCCATTAGTATACAACCTAGAGATCTAATACAAAGCTATATGAAAACATCAATATGTGCTGACAAGACATTCCAATAGAATTCAATATACATTCTTTATTTTTTCTTAGTAAACTATGACTAGAAGGATATGCTCCTACTATGATAAATAGCAATTATTTGTGACTCTTTAGCCAGTATTCTTCCCTCTGGCTATTACTTATAAATAACACTATTATAATACCAAAACCAGTACAAGAGTGTTGCCTAAATAAAATAATGTATAATGAAAACAATGTATTTGCGGTTTTTTAAGATTTATTTATTTATTTATACAAGCACTGGGTACAGTCAGAAGCGCGGGAGGGTGAGAGAATTCACCAGAGCCAGAGCGGGGAGCAGAACAGGCAGACTGATGAAACACAGTGCTGAGGGGAGCAGCGGGCGCGGCAGGAGAGGTCTGTCATGCCATGTGGGACCTTCGTCAGGGATCGAACTGACACCACAGAGGCTGCGGGCAGCTGCGCAGCCCGGTGCTCAACCGCTGCACCACCGGGGAGGCCCGAAAACAATGTATTTTCATTGTCAGTGTGGTTGATCCTCCAATTTCCATTTCACTCTAAACTATTTTTCTAAGCCAGTTAGAATAATGACATTCTTCTAGCTTACGATTGATTTAGAAATAAACATTCAACCAAAATATTCTGAATAAAATGTGAAAGAAATTCTTTTGGTTGAATTCCATGAAGTGTCCACATTCCTAAGAAAGAGACTCAAGAATTTAGTTGTGTTTTTTAATTGGTAACTAATCAATACAAAGTAAAAATCAAAATCAACAAGCAACTATAAACCAGAGACACACTAGGGAGGGGGGAAGGGCGGGGAGAGGAAAGACTAGAGTCAAAATAAGAGAGGGGTGCAATTGTATGGAGAATATAACCATAATGACATTGTGCAAACATGAAAATGATGTAAGAATTATATAAAATAAAATATTTTTAAAAAGAAAAATAATGAATAAATAGGTTTCTCAGAATGTAAAACAAAAAAACAAAAAAAAATGGTTAACAACACTGTATATAATTCAAAGGTATAGGATCACATGTCTTCAGATCACCCCCACCACCAATGCACCCAGAGTCCTACAGCATAGCCCACTGGACTCCCTCCACCCTGCTCTCAAACTCTTCTCCCTCTCTGGTAGCCTCAATTGTACAATCAGACTTCTAGGTTTTGTTATTGGTTTGGGCTTGTCTGACCCTTTGTTTTATTTCTCTATTCTCCACATAGAAGTGACACTATCCAGTATTTGTCTTTCTCCTTCTGACTTATATTAGTTAACATTATCCCCTCCAGTTCTATCCAAATGGCAAGAATTCATCTTTTTTTATAGCTAGGTAGTAATCCATTGTGTATATATATCCCATTTTTCTAGTCCATTCCTCTGTCCTTGGACACTTAGGTTGTTTCCATAGTTTGGGTATTGTAAATAGTGCTGCAATGAACATAGTAGTGCATATCTCCCTTTGAATTACTGTTTTTGCTTTCTTGGGGTGGATACCTAGAAGTGGAATTGGTAGATCTATGTTTAATATTTTAAGAAACCTCTGTATTATCATTACATTCCCACTAAAAGTGTAAGATATCTTGCTCTCTGGATATGGTAACCTGAACCACTGTAGCCATCTCATGAAACCAAGCTCCAGGACAATAACAGGAAGATTAGTCCTTAAGGATATTATTGGACCATGACTGATCACACCCTTCCTATAGTTTTTCATTTATGTGAGATGAAAGTGATGTTATTATTCAAGCCAGTTTGAGCTGAGTTTTCTCTTACTTGCTTCATAATGAAACACCTTATAATAAAGTGACTGTCAATGTTAGACTTTAATTCCCATTAAAACCAGCTCTCATGTACACCAACAATTGAGATGACTTTTTGTCACTCCTACTACGTGACATGATTCTGGAAGTTGTAGCTAAGAATTAATATAACTTTTGGCAATGAAGCAACAAACACATCATTATTTACAGATAATGTTAACCTTTGAAAACCCAATTAAATAACTAAAAATCTCCTGGAATTATAAATGTTTTGACCAGGAAATATTATAAATTTACAAAACTCATTTTAATTAATGCATACCAACAATAAGCATTTAGAGGCCATAATGGAGGGAAGTGCCACTAATAATAACAGGAATATTAAATTTATTGAAAAAATCCTAATATAAAATATATGCAAGTATATAAAAAACATGAAAACATCTGTACATGTTAGAGAAGGATTTTAGTAGCCCGGTTTAACTTCCAGTGTTGTACTTTCCTCTTCCCTTTCCTTACAACTTCTGTGGAAAAATAATGTACTTACTATAGCAGATAATAGATATGTTAATCGACTTGATTGCAGTAACAGGTTCACAATTCAGATGTGTATCAAATCATCCTGTTGTATACTTTAAATATATATAATTTTATTTGTCAACAATAATCAGTAAAGCTTTGAAAAAATAATTGATCAAATACAAGGACTTTATTGGAGCCCAATGCTGACAATTTTTGTTATGCGTGACTAGTTTAAAAACTCCAGCTTCTTGGGTCTCCCCGGTGGTGCAGCGGTTGAGCGCTGGGCTGCGAAGCTGCGCGCAGCTTCTGTGACGCCAGTTCGATCCCCGGCTGCTCCCCGGCCACCGGAGGAGGGTCCCACATGGTGCGCAGACCTCTCCTGCCGCCCGCTGCTCCCCTCAGCAGTGTACTTCAGTCCTTCTGCCTGCTCTGCTCCCCGCTCTGGATCTGGTGAATTCTCTCACCCTCCCGCGCTTCTGACTGTACCCAGTGCATGTATAAACAAAACAAACAAATAAATAAAAACATGCCTCTAAAAAAATTAAAAAAATAAAAACCTCCAGCTTCTTGGTGATACGTCTTATATTCCTTCCTTTACTTATTTTTTGGTTCCTACTTTAGAATCATGATCTAGAGGCTGCCACAGTGAAACAGGCTTGAGACTAGTTCTATGTTTTTTTGCCAGTTGGCTTCCCTATAGGCAAAACTTAAATCAGGGTAAGTTCAAGGTGATGAGGGGTATGTTAGAGGCCTCTTAGGAGCACTGTGGTTAAGTAAGGGAGACTTTAACAGTGATCACATGTTAAAACTCACTGCAGCCTTGGGCTTTACATAGGGGGACAGGTTGAAAGGATTAGTGCACGTTTAGTCATACAAAATACTAATATTGACATTTCTTCATTCCTGAGCCTTGGGTCTGTGTTTCTAAATTAACTGCAGCCTTATAGACCGCTAGTAAAAGATTCATATATAACAAAGTAAACTTGACCAAATCAGAAAAACAAAAATCTTGGATATATACTAATGTAATATTTTGTGTTTATGTAGTTTTGGTCACAGAAGCAATACCACCCCATGGTGAGTAGAGAGCTCTTTTCCTCTAAAGAGGATAGGCTGATCCTGGAGTGTGCAATGAAATAGACCTTTCAATTGATTGGAGTTGAGAAGCTAGGCTCTAAGATAGAGACAAGCTGCTTCTGATGATGAGCTAATCATGGTGTATATAAATGTCATTCCTAAACCCATGCTTTTTGATATGCCACTCAGTGGAAGCAGCAAAATCAGTGGCAGGACAAGAAGTATAAGAAAGTGGGTGATTTCTGGGGTAACCAATCTCTTGGGCAGTGGTAGCAGAAAATTATAGCTTTAGGGACATATCTGAGTTCTAGCACTACTAGCAAGCTGTAAGAGATACCAGTACTTTCAATAGATGTGAAAATATATACATATATCCTCCATAAGAATGATTTCAACATCATTAATGGCCACTTATAACAATATTCATGTCCAGTAAAATAAAGATATTTTGGGTGCAGAGCAATAGAATCTTCAGAGAAGAGCTGAATGGACAGGGCTGCCCTCAAGGGCATGGTGGGTGACACTGCCACCATCGTGGGCCTAAAGGGCAGAGTATCAGACCAAAGAAGATATTCTCAAACCTCAAAATCTAATGAAATTGGCCTCACTAGTTTTTGTACCTGCTTGGGATCCATCTTCCCTTCCTTCTTATTATAGAATATCTATCCTATGCCTGTCCCACCGTTGTATTTTTGGAGCATGTAACTTACCTTGTTCCACAGGTTCGTATCCAGAGAGGAATTTGCCTCCGGATAAGTCATCTCTGAAGTTTCACCATACTTGGTTAGAGGATATATAAATGAGATTTTAGACTTTAGAGTTGATGCCGGAGTGAGTTAAGACCTTTGGAGCTGTTAGGGTGGAGTGAGGTGTTTTGCTTGTGAGAAGGATGCAAATTTTGAGGGTTTGAGATAGAGTCCTATGTACTGAATCGTGCTGCCCTCAAAATTCCTATGTTGAAGTCCTATCCCCCGTGCCCCCTATGTGACTGTATGCTTCTGATTAAATGAGATTATAAAGATGGGCCCTGATCCTCTAAGAAGAGACATGAGAGAGGAGTCTGTCTCCCTCAGTCCCTATTTCTCTCTGTCTCTATTTCTCCCCACCATGTAAGAACATGAAGAGAAGGCAGCTGTCTCCGAGGCTGGAAGAGAGACCACACCAAAACACAAATCAGCTGGTACCTGATCTTAGACATCCTAGTCGTCACAACTATTAGAACTAAATTCCTGTTGTTCAAGCCACCCAGCCTGCAGTATTTTATTATGGGAAGCCCAAGAATACAGGAGAAATGCATCCATGTAGAATTATTGTGGATATTCCTTAAACATTAAGGTAAACAAATATTCATATTTCTACCACAATTCATCTTCAATAAATAGAACAGGGTGAGTATAAATGCAAGACACTGGGATTTTGGATGTAATGTTCTGACTGGAAAAAAACAGATATGCTTCCACACTGGAGAATAATTCAATTTATATTAAAGAGTTACTATTTAAAACTGGAAACTCATTTTATATATGTGGAGGAACTTCTCACATGGAACCAAAGCAGTGTGAACTGCTTTGTGATTTCAAACTGTTAGTGAAGTTGCATTTTGTAGACAAAGTCCTATATGGGAATCGGGTCTCCAACAGTGGGAAAACATGTTTGATCAGTGCTTCTTGTTAGTTATATTCTGATTTCTGGCAGAATGTGTATAATTTTGAATGGCTTCCTAAAGGCAAAAGCTTGTGAAGCATAAGCAGAGGGAAGCACAGGATTAATGAAAGCCTTGGGATCTCTACAGGATAACAAAATACAAAGAGACGAGCAGAGCATTGGAAACTTGGAAAATTCAGGGCCATGAACTTTTGCCTTTTACAAATGTCAGACACCTTGGTCATGAGATAGAAATATAGTATATACACAAAATTAAAGAAAAAAAGGGTTTACTTGTGTTTTCCTAAACCTTTACAGAAAAGAATCTGTGATGTGATATCCTTACGTATTGAGAAATACATGTGAACTTAGAGAAAACGAGCTTCATCAGAGATTTATGATTTTAATCCAGCTTTAAGCATAGAAAATTGGAAGCCAATTTTGACAACCACCTTTTAAGAATGAGCACATGTAACGGCATGGATAATTATATTGACAGTAGATTTTGTGACCATTGGGATTATGAGCAACAGCGTAGACAGGAAATGTGTAGACTCTCAAACTAGACTGCTTAGTTTTAAATCCCCACTCTCAAAGTTAGAAGTGTGATTCCTTAGGAAAAAGACTTCTGTACTTTAATTTCTTTATTTGTAAAAAGGAAAATACCAACATCTTTCTCTGGTTGTTGTATTAAATAAAGTAATCCATGACAAAAAAATTGCAGGGTATCTGATCATAAGACGTGTCTAATCACTGTAATGCTGTTAGCTTGTTAGTTACTATTTTGTTCAAAAATTTCAGAATTTTCTACAATAAGTCTGTATTCCTTTATCATGTTATAGTAAAAAGTTATAATACTACTGAAGAGTTTACATGTATTTATATATTTTTTACTTTGTGTGTCTTGCAATTTTAGATTTGGATAGGACTTCAGTTGAGAGTATAATATTAGCCATTCATTTTGCAATCCAGTGAAGTCAATCTGGACAAAAATGTGCATACAATCTACATTTTAATGTCCATAGCTCTTCCATTCCATTTCTGGCTAGGACCATCTGTGGATGTATATGCATGTTATTTAACCCCTTTATGGAAAATGAAGATAATGGCAAGCAGATATGGTTGTGGTCATGATTATTTTAGATAAACATGAAATGTTGCTTCCTGCATATTGGCTGGCATGCAATAGACAATCAATATGACTTATCATAACACCCCCGAACACTCATTTTTAGCAGGTTAGACCAAGTAGTCCCAACCATTCGATACATATTCTTGCCAATATTTTTATATAGACAATACACAGATATACTTAGGTTGTATGGCCAAAACATAGTGTATCAATTTTTTTTTCTCCACAATAACCATGGAAAGATATACCTGCAATGAAAATTTACTAAATGAGGCACAAATGCATTATTTCAGGAAGTTCCTCTAAGGGACACCCACTTCTTGTTGAAATTAAAACCATGTCCAATCTGAAATTCACTTATCCATGTAATTTGATCAAAGTAAAGATGAGTGTAAGGGCAGGAATGACACAGTGTGGGTTTTCTATGATCCAGCAGACCGGGTAAAGGAGGAGTCAGAGCCCTCGGTGGCTTTTCAGGCTTTTATTGGGATTTACCCGGTACACAGCAGGCAAGGGTGCTGGGGGGCCGGGAAGCTGGCAGGCCTCCCAGCCCCCAGCAAGTCTTCACTCTATCTGGGCTCTCTGGCCTTCTCTGCTTCTCTCTTGGCTTCTGCTGCTGCTTTCTCGGCTTGTCTTTCAGCTTCCCCTGGTGTCCCCATGATGCCGCCCTTAAAAGCCCAGTCTTAGCCCAGGTGAATCCCATCTACATCTGCCCACACCCTACTCCAGGTGTCCGCCATCAGGCATGCATTCAGGACCGCAAGGATCCATCATCTATCCTGATGGCGGGAGGGCAGAAAAGCCTGACATTTTTTCCTTACCCTACAATGAGTAAGGGAGATCTTTTGTCATCAATGCTTCGAGAAAGGTGACATATCATCATCTGAGGTAGATGTAGCAGGCTTAGTAGCAATTTTTTTTTCCTAAAATATTCAGGTACTGCCACTATGGTAACATAATAAACATTGCAGGTTTACCCTGTGAAGACTCAAAAGAAACTTGTAATTAATATAAATTGTAAACACACAGCAATAGAGAACACTGTAGATTGTCTTGAGATTTATGATAGAAAGTTCTTCTTGGGTCGATTTCTGTTTAATTCTTTTTTTTTTTTTTTGCATGGAATTGCCCTTGAGTAGTTAGCAATTGGTGCTTCAAAGCCATCTGGCTTTTTGTGGATAGATACATCTCTAAAATCATACGGTGATATAGCAATTGTAAAAAACAGAGTTTTATGTTCTTTCTAATGTACTAGCATAAGCTCAGAGTCAATAACTGTTTTCTAGCCTCAAAAAGAAGTTAAAATCGGAAATTCAGCGCCATATTATGAGGCTACCCTACTCCCAATACCCAAGCAGGTGATACAACTCAGCAGAAGTTACCTTTTGTGACATAAAAGTTGATGAATTGAATAATGTCAGTTTCCCTTTGTAACCTGCCCATTTTTAAACAGTTTAAAGACTTACTTTAGTTTTGGTGTAGCTATCTTACAAATTATATTAAGTGAAAATTAGCAGCTTTGATGTAATATACTAAGTTATTCAAATTCTCAGTCTTTTTGTTCTCTAAACCTAAATTCTTGATATGTCCTAATTAAGGGCAAGGAGATCTTGCTTTGGGTCCTGCCTCTACCCATTTCTTGTGATATTTAATTACTTAATCTTTCTGAGCCTCAATTTTTTCATGAGTCACCAAGTTTGTTCCAGGATTGACTTCACATTATCATCTCCAAATCAATAACCTATTCCAATCATCTGCACTCAGAACTTCACTCAACTAACAATTACTCCCATATTGCCCTCTCAGCAGCTTTCACCCCAGATGACCATCCATTCTCCTCTCTTCAATTCTGGGATACTCTATTCTCCTAACTGCGAAGATCCTTGACTATTCTTTTTGGGATCCTTTGGGAGCTCAACCTTGTCTGTTCGATCTTGAATCTTGGTGTGTCTGAGACTCAGCCTTGGGATCCTCATCTTTCTTTCTCCCATTTTTCTGCTCTCTGAGCTCCTCTATAATAATTTCCTAGCTAATGGCTGTAAATAGTATTAGTGTATTGATGACTTAGACATTTCTATATAAAACTCAGACCTCTATTTCTAGTTCAGATTTTTCTTTTTTTTCTACAGTTTACTTGACATCACCACTCAGATACTTAATAGGCACCCAAGTTAATATGCAAAAAAAGACCTTGGTTTTCCTCCAAAAACAATAACTTGTTTCACTCCGATACCTTCAGTTTACTAAATGCACCACCATGAACATCAGTTCCTCAAACTGAAAAACAAGAATTTATTGTCAATCTCTTGCTTTTCTTTATTCTTCATATGCAGTATATCACCAAATCCTGTGGCTTTAGCTTCAAAACAAGTCCTATATTAGTTCACTTCTTACTATTACTAGTGATCCCATCATGACCCAAAATAAGATTTATTGTCACCTTGAACTAAATCAACAGTGTCCTAATAGATCTCCTTGATTCCTTACTTGAACCACATTACACATTCTCCCCACAATAAATAGAAGGAAATTTTAAGATGCAAATCAGATCATATCTCTTCAATACTTAGAATATTTTAATGGAATCCCATTGTTCTCAGGATGAAAATCCATATTCCTTAGCTCAGCTTACAGCGTTCCTAAATTCTCTAATTTTTTTTTAAAGATTTATTTATTTATTTATACAAGCACTGGGTACAGTCAGAAGTGCGGGAGGGTGAGAGAATTCACCAGAGCCAGAGCGGGGAGCAGAGCAGGCAGAAGGACCGAAGTACACTGCTGAGGGGAGCAGCCCGCGGCAAGAGATGTCTGCGCGCCATGTGGGACCCTCCTCCTGTAGCCCGGGAGCAGCTGGGGATCGAACTGGCGCTGCAGAACTTGCAGGCAGCTTCGCGACCCAGCGCTCAACTGCTGCGCCACCAGGGAGGCCCTAAATTATCTAATTTTTGATTACTTCTCTATCATCCCTGTCATTACTTCTCAGTTATCCCTATAAAGAGTCCCTCCTTTCTCACCCTAAGTGTCTTCATAACCTATACCTTAAATCCTTTGATTCCAAATTGTTACACAGCTGACAACTTTTCATTTCAATCTAAATGTCACTTCCTCAGAGAGGTCTATTTTTCTTAGCTACTAACCAGGCCTTATTTTTATTTTTTAAATGAAATTTGTTTGTTTGTTTAAGTTGAGGTAATATTTGGACGCACCCATCAGGTATTACCACCATAGTCTACCCACCACCCAATCACCCATAGTCCATTACAGTAGATCATTGTGCTTCCTTCCCTCTTTGATCTTTAAACACTCCATTTTTTTCTATTGAAGAAATGAGAATATCTATCATTTTCAAGTGAATGGAATAACCTTAACAACACCAATTCTGCCTTATAATACTTTCATTCCCAAAGAATAGTTTGGAAATCTGCAATCCGGTATTTTAATAAATGAACTAGACGATAATTCCATGTGTTATGGATCATTTTCTACCCAAAAGTTTTCTAATTCAAGATTCTCTGTAAATATTCTCTGAGTGGGAGCACTCCTCTCTTAATAGATGCCAGATAGGTAGATCTCTCTATGTTCCTTAACAATTTTTCATTGAGTTAACATTGGTTTACATCACTATTTGTGTCTTAGAGATAAAGAATCTCCCCCTCCAAGTGTTACTACGCCTTACATGCCACCAAAGCACCCACAGTGCATCCCCATAGTCCCTTTTGCTCCTTCACCACCATAGTTTATGTAATAAATTATTCTGCAAATAATTTCAACCCTCCTTTTCTGAGTTTTACTTGCATGTTCTCAAGGGACCTTTGTCATGTGCTTTTATATTAGAAACTATGTTGCTTGTTTTTTAATGACATACATTGTCCTATGTGATTACTAACGGCAACTCTGTTTTAATCACATAGAACCATCAGTGAAGGGTCATTCCCTGAACTCTGAAGTTAATCTCAAACACATCCTGTTTCTCTCTCTCTTCTTTTTCTCCTGCCTTATCGTCTTTCCTTCTTTTCTTCCTTCATATATTGAGGCATAAATATCTACTTTATATGATGTATCATGTTCTAAAAATACCCTATATTGCAGTATTGAAAAGACAACACAGCCCTAAAGCATTAAAAGGAGCATTCTCATTTGTGTAACTTGACATCACTGAGCAATGTGTGATGACATTGATAATTGTGGCTTAAAAGCAACATTTTCATGAATTGTGTTAATTTATTTGTAGCAAGGATGGTGTGTGTGAGACCTTATTATTACGTATATCAGAACCAAAATAGCTAGTAATGTCTATACTATTTGGTTCTAAGGTAAAATTGAGGCCTCTTAGTATTTGAATCCTTTTTTTCAAATAGATTGGGTGATAAACTCTTTAATCTGCTGAAAGCAGTCATTTAAAATACCCTGTGACCTCAGTTTCCATGGTGAACTCCCTATCCAACTCTTTGCTAAGAATATTGAGAGTAGACATATAATTGTATTCTGTTACCCCCTTTTCTTGTTAAAGAAATCTCATACTTCTTATAAATCAAAAGCAATAATTTAACTAAATGGCCTGTCATTTTGATGTCACACTATTTCTTGAGAAGCTTATGCAAAACCGTAACAGTTTAAAACTGCAAGAATCTAAAGAAAATAGAACCAGGACTGAAAGACAACACAAGTATAGATGTTTAAGTGCAGATCCATTTCCTATACAGAAGTTTTAGAAATACATGCACTAAAAAACATTCTCCATCCTCTTCCTCTTACAATTTTTTCATTTTCATGAGTTTTGGTCTGGATGTTTCTGTGTTACTAAACAGATAAGATACTAGATATCCAGTCTCTTTGGAAATGAATCCCACTAGGGAACCATCATATCTTGCAGAGCTGAGAACTTTAATCATTTTATGTCCAACTATTCTTCAGGAGCTTTAAACAGCCTGAATGTAGTAAAAATGTTACACCTGCTAGCCATAAAATGAGAAATGCAAAGATAATACAGCAACTTCGGGGTGGGAATTAAAGTATTGTGCATCATGTTTCTTTAATCAAATTTCAAATTGGAGACAATCATAATAATTTGAAAGTCTTTCGGAGAGGTGTTAATTTTTAAATCATTTATATAAAGCCATATTTTTCAAAATATTATCTTATGCAACACTTGTTCTGTGAGAGACTATGCAGAAAAGAAAATACATCTATTTGTCATAGTCTGCTAATAGGGCAACCTGCAGTAGGCATTCTTCTTTAGACAATTCACAGTGCTGGTTATATTTAAGACAGAATCATGAGCAGCAGTAATAAAACATTTAAGCTTGCTTAACTGAGAGGTCTCCAAATGTATTTGCCTAACCTAGTATTTTTCCCACCAACACCATGTGATCCTTATTTAATTTATCCTGAAGAACCTGCTGTAGAAAATGATGAAACAGTTTCTTTCGTAAACAAAATAGGTCACTGCCCATTCCAAAGACAGTCTTTTCCCTATTCTTAGTTAACTTACTCTTCAATAATTTTTTTCTTAAAAGCAGTGATATTATTAAAAAATTGTGTTGCTTTAAATTGGACACTTATATGTCAATGCAATACAACACAAAGGAATACTAGAATAGTCAACATATGTTCTCCCCCTTCCCAGTCTGCCAATTAACAAAAATCTTGTGTTTGTTCTGAAACCCTCAAAACAAGGTTTCATCTTTCACTTCGTTTTCACTGTCAAAGTGGCAATTGCTAGTTTCCTCCAGTCTATCTCAAATAATCCAATTGTATCTACTCAAACATAATTTGTTATAAACCTTCACTTAAATATCGTCAATAGTTTCTTGGAAACTATAACTTTAATTAAAATGATGTGTAAGAAGAGCAGTTCTGGGCCTCCCCTGGTGGCGCAGTGGTTGAGCGTATGGGTTGCGAGGCTGCCTGCAGCCTCTGCAGCACCAGTTCAATCCCCGGCCACTGGCGAGGGTCCCACAAAAAAAAAAAAAAAAAAAAAAAAAAAGCAGATCCTCACATTTCAGTATATGGTTCAATATCAGCCAGGATTTTTTTTTTAATAATGAAATGATATTATTTGAAAGCCTGGTTCATATTTTCATATCACCTGTACTTTTCACTCCAGCAATAAATGACCTACGGACTATTTGACTGTCGAATCAACGAACTATTTACTTTTTTAGTTTCACATATAACTTGCTCCTGAATGTCTTTTCTAGTCCCTACTTTCATATCTTTGCATATTTCATAGATAACTTCCTATGCAATTAACCCTGCTTAAGCCTACGTTTAATCTTACCTACTATAAAGATGGCTTTTCCCTGTGTTTATAGTATACACTTATAATTTTTAGATTATTGTAATAATAAAACCCTGAATTTACTGAGAATCTTTCTTTAGCTTGCACACTTTCATTTCTTTAATTTATTGAACATCAAACCCTAAAGCCTTTTTTTCTAGAGAAAGGAATATATTTCATTTCCAAATGTTCCATAAATGATCTGTTATTTGAGTTATATTTGGATTAAATGGTATAAGATTCTTCTTGTCTGAGTTATATAACTAACATTTATGTGTGCAACATCATATTTGTTAATAAAGGCTGGTACATATAGGGGATTAATAGAGAATGAATACTTGACCCATAATGATTGACACATTCTCTTCATCTGTCTGTCCTCTTTCTCCCCATCCTTACACCGAAGCTCAGAATGCCATATAATTAATATATGAAAAGAGAAGAATAACATCATAAAATATAAGTTCAACAACTCAGGTAAAGCCCCACTCAATATCATCTTCTTTATTTTCTTAAAATGCTAATAAGAACAACAATAAAAGAAACCTACAATGATGGACCCAAGGTAGTGCTGACCATAATGAAAAGAAAAAAAAAACAACATTTAAGAAATAGTATTAGTGATTCCAGGTGATATTTATGAGTCTGGAAGTGAAAATAAATTATAAGTGCAAAATCCTAAATGGATAAGGGATATAAGGCCAAAGATTTCCTGGAGCATTGTTCTCATTGTTCAACTGTGCCATGAAATGAACTTGATGATGTATATAAGAACTACAGTCATTCCTTCAACTGAACTCTGACTCTAATTTAAGAAATAACAGTAAAATTTATTTTTTTCCTCCCCACTACCCTCAACAGTAAAATTTAATACCAAATTTTGAATATATTCAGCCCTCTGTATTAACATTCGCAGATTCGACCAACCATATGAAAATCAAAAATGTGCACTAGCAGTTAGACCTACAGTGGTTGCATCAATACTACAAATGTACAGACTCTTATTTTCTTCATTATTTCTTGAACAATACCATGTAACAACTATTTGCATAGCATTTGCATTGTACTAGGTATTATATGTAATCTAGAGAATATTTTAAAGTATAATGGAGGATATGTATAGTGTGTGTTATGTGCAAATACTACACCATTTTATATAAGGAACTTGATGCAGATTTTGGTATCCACAAGGGTAAAGGGAGTGGAGGGTCTGGAGCCAATCCTCTGAGTAGACACATACATCCTCCAAGAGACATTAGAAAATTGAGATGATATTTTCTAGAGTTATCAGACATTGAATTGATATTACTCAGAATTTGCATCTTATTCAACTTGAGTCTGATCCTTAAAAAAGACTCACAGAGAATTAGTGTAGGTCCATGGTGTGATAACCTCATTTTCCCTTAGAACTGTCCAAACCCCTCAAACCACCAAAATTATACCACCGTTCCCAAACGATAAGATTCTAGATTAAAGTTAAAACAACACCCCCAAAAACACACTGCAAGATTCTTTTGTGAAGAAGTAAATTTCCCAGCTGAAAAAGTTTTCCCACTCAGTATACAAACAGTGGTCCCAGAGTACCAACATGCTAAAACCCTGGGAAGGAGGCCCAGACAGCAAAATAAAATCTCTCATCTCCCTGTGGGTCACAGAACATAAATAACACCAACACAGAGCTAATAAGTGGACTCATTTACCCTTTGCTGTGGCTTTCAGGAAACCTTTCATCAAATTTATTGCCAGAGCTGCTGCACATTATTGTGTTCTTTATTAGGCATTCTTCTCCCTGAAGATTAATTCAGGACTTTATGAAGCTGCGTGTTCCAGAGTAATAGATGATTGCAAGTAAGTTAAGAGGTGTCACATTCACGTCACTATAGACACACAAAATTGTGGTCAAATATCTGATGACATTCTTGACATAGTAGATTGGCTTAAATCCAACATGATAAATCTTTTTTGGACCAGTGCCAAAGTGCAAATTTTCAAGGGGCTTTCAGATATGAGCGAGACAGATAACATAGAATATGTTCTCTCACCTATAAGAGGGTGATAAATCTTTTAGGAAATTGAAATATTCTGTCAAATCTGAGGTTCTTGTTTCCTGTTTCCTGAGATCATCTGTGAGCAAAAAAATACCTACCTTGAATTAGTAAAAACAAAACAATTGTGTATAGACACATGTATAGGCCTATATATATCTATAACCTAACTTCTGTGGGGATGGATTATCATTAGCTTAGCTTAAACATTTGAAGCCAAATTTGAATTACAATAGCTTGCTGACATAAATGAAACTTTGAATTTGTCTAGTGATTTTGAATCAATCCATCCTGTCATTCACCTACTCAATAACTATTGAATACCTAATATCTATTAGGAAGTGTTACAGATGCCAGGGAAACAAGAAGTTTGTTTTTTAGTTGGAGAAAAAGCCAAGTTGAGTTGATGGTTTAAGTTCTATATAATGTATAAATTGAAAGTTGGTTAAATGGACTATATAAATATTTTTAAATATCTTTGCAGACAAAATGGTGTCTAAATTACAAAGTACAATGTGAGATATTTAGTAAATTCCAATTAGCACATTTGACATAGTAAGCCCATCTTTGCTTTTTAAGCCTCAAAATGGATTTTTGATAGTGTTGCTGGGTAAAACTTAGTGAAAAATCAAATTGCCTCAATTGTGTTTTGAAAAGTTCTTTGTATACCTGAGCTCAAAAACTGTTTACATAGTTTTGCTAAGATTGACGTCTAAATGACATGCCTTTTATCTTTAATGCAAGTGACATCAAATTGAAGTATAAAGGGATTATATAATTCTAACAGCATATATTGTGCCAAAAATATATGTGCTTTTCATATATTAGTCAATGACTGAGGTACTATTATCCTCATTTCACAGAGGAGGATATCTGTGGTAGAAATTCACAGTGAACTACAAAGCCAATACTAGAAGGCAGAAGCAGAATTGTTAACCTCTATGGAGGGGGTTGGGGGGGGAGAGAGAGAGAGAGAGAGAGAAAGAGAGAGAGAGAGGAGAAGACTCAGGTGTCCTGTACCTAAAAGTCATTCATTTGGAATGCAAACAAAAATCTTACTTTCAACTGTTCTCCTAAAAGGATTATTTTATATTTTAGAATAATCAATTTTGTAGGGCATGGAGTTTTACAGATGTAAGGTTTCCTAACTGCTTACTCTCTCTGATTATAAAATTCAATGATTGTTTCACTCATAATTAGAAAAATAGCACCTGCTAGTAAAAATTACAGCCACATACATAACATGGGATAAAAAGAATTAAGGGTCCCAGAAGAGAACTGTCATTAATTAGTATGAAATAAGATCTTTATTATTTATCTATTTGGCTTTACCAGTTATGGCAAGCAATACAAACATTTGGTTGGTTGTGTTTTTCTTCTTGTAACTAATATTTTTAAAATTTTCTTCTGCAAACCATTTTCCTCCATCAATAACTAAAAGTTCCATTATTTCTAGAACTGTTTGCTCAGTGCCCAAAAAAAGTAGATAATAAGGGTGGACTCTCATGTTAAAAATGATGCAAGTATAATGCAATTTGCAGCAACATGGATGGTGCTGGAAGGGATCATGCTCAGCGAAATAAGCCAGAAAGAAAAAGAAAAATACCGGATGGTCTCACTCATAGCAGGAATCTAGAAAACTTAAATAAGGGACCAGGAAAATGAATAACTATAAGAAAGTGAAAATCAAAATCAACAAAAAACTATGAGCCAGAGACACTTTTTGGGGGGTGGGGGGTGGGAGGGGAGGGAATGGGGTCAAAATGGGGGGGTTGCAATTATATGGGTAATATAAAAATAAAATCTATTATTCTAAAATAAATAAAATAAAAAAATAAAAAATATAAAAACGTATCCAGCGCAAAATAAATAAATAAATAAATAAAACCACAATGAGATATCAAAAAAAATGATGCAAGTATATATAAAACTACGGCATTTCTATGTGTAAATACACTGGGGCAATATCTGAAGAGCCTAGCTACATCCACTCTTTTAATCTCTGTTTCCAAATTTATTTACAAGCTTCCTTCACACCACTTCCAGCTTAGTGTGGGAAGTTTTCTAGGCTAAAACTTTCTAATGAGTCCTTAACAAGCTTTTCTTGAACTGGCTTACTAGTAGAAGCTGCTTCTTTTTTATTATTTTAAATTTTATTTATTTATATATGTTTCACAACATTGTTCATTTTTGTAAAATATTTGCTTTCTCCTCTCAGGTGTAATCCCTGGTAAAATTCCAACCACCAATTTACCCATGCACCATCACATCACCATAGTCCCTTGTGCTCTTCTATTCCCTGTTTTGATCCTTCACTCTCACCCTCCCCTGCAGAAAGTCTCTGATTTATAGTTGCCTGATTTTTTATTTATTATTATTTATTATTATTTTGTCTGATTCCTTATTTAGTTCCCCTACATTCCTCCTACTAGTGAAACCATCCAATATTTTTCTTTTTCTTTCTATTTCACTGACCATAATCCCTTCCAGCTCCATTCAACTTGCTACAAATGGCATGAGTTCCTCCTTTTTGGTTGCTGAATGGCATTCCATTGTGTATATATACCACATCTTCTTGATCCAGTCATCTATTTTTGGACATTTATTTGGTTTGTTTACCTACTGTAAATAGTGTTGCCATAGACATAAAGGTGCAGGTATCCTTTTGAATGAATATTTTTGTGTTCTTTGTGTAGATTCCTAGGAGTGGAATTGCTGGGTCATATGGTAGCTCCATTTTTAATAGTTTGGGGAACCTTCACACAGCTTTCCATAGTGGTTGCCTAGTTTGCATTCCCACCAGCAGTGTAGGAGAGTTCCTTTTCCTCCACATCCTCTCCAACATTCGTTATTGCTGATTTTTATAATATGTGCCATTCTCACTTGTGTAAGGTGATCTCTCATACAAGTGATAAGGGACTGATCACAAAGATCTATGAAGGGCTCATACGACTCAACAAAAACAAAGTAAATAACCCAGTCAAAAAATGGGCAGAAGAGGAGGGCAGAGCAACATGGCGGAGAGGAGACGCTGCGAGTAAGATCTCCCATTAAAAAAAGTTAATAGGGAGGAAAAGCGGCAGGTCCCAGTGAGAACTGGGACAGGGAAGATAAACAGGTGACTCCAGCAAACTACCCGAAGAAGAAAGTGGCCATAAAAGAGGACTAGAAGGGAGGAAAGAGCAGAACCCTGCTCCCCTCCCCCACCACAGAATCGGCACTCTCCGGCCGGCAGAGAGGAGGAAAACAACAAACCAAAACGACCAACAAGAACAAACGACGCAGCAATCGGGACTGGGAGTGGAAAGGAACTATGGCAGCCACCACACCCCGTGAACGGGAGCTGCGGAGAACCCTGCAGGATCCACCCAGAGGTGAGCTCCGGGCGCCATTAAACAGAGACCCCGCCCCCCAGGAGGAGGCCAGGACCAGCACACAGCCCCAGGCCGGCCAGTAAGCTTGCGCGGAAAAGCAGTGCGCTGGAAAAGCAAACGCTGATGGGGATCAGGATCGGCATCGCGTGGAAAAGCGGCGGGCTGGAAAAGCAAACGCAGATCGGGATCGGGATAGTGTGGAAAAGCAGCGCGGTTGAAAACCAAACGCGGATTGGGATCGCGGCTGCCCAGGTCCCCGGGCCTGCGACATAGGCTTGCAGGGAGAGGCGCGCGAAGACCCTCACTGAGGTGAAAGTCCCTCACTGAGTATCCAGGAACCAGGCACCCAGGCACGGGAACGGGGTGCAAAAGACGCCATTCTGTGGACACTGAACTGGGCTACAGCCCGCATCCTGGACCTGAGGGCTTTGGAACTGAGATCCGGAGCACAAAATTCGGGGCGTGGGTTCTCCACGACAGTGGGGCACAAGGCAGACACAGCACCCCAAAGCCGTTGAGGTTTACCCTACCATTCCCGCTCTGTTTCCTGTCCCACGGGGTGAAAAAAAAAAAAAAAACAGCTCCCCAAGGGCTCTAGGAGAGATCTCTGGCGCCACCTAGCGACTTGAAACCAGCAGAGGCTCCTGGAGGAGCCAGTGGCCAGCTGAGAAGTTAGCCCACGCCGGTCCCCTGCCGACCAGTAGTCTGAGCCCACAGGGGGAGCGAGTACCCAAAGCCGGGGCAGACCAGGCGCGCAGAAGAGGGTGCCTGAGACTGGACACGCAGGGAGTGTGTCCCGCATCGCCATTTTAGAACAGGGACATTTCTTCAGTAAAGACTGCCTGCAGAAGGCTCCCTCAGGAGCCAGAGGTGAGCCGGGGAAGTTCGCCCACACCAGAACACCTCTGGCCTGCAGTCCAAGCCCAGAGGGGGAGAGGGAACCCACCGCCGGGTCAGACCAGGAGCACAGGGGAGTGTGTCCCCACATTGGCATTTTAGAACAGGGACCTTTCTTCAGTAAAGACTGCTTGAAACTGACAGATGGCTCCCGGACGAGCCAGAGGGGAGCAGAGAAGCTCACCCAAGATGCCGGCCAGTCCCAGCAACACAGTGTCCCAACGCATACGGCAAATTAGAAAACAGACAGTAGGGAGTAGAAGAACCACACGCAACATAGCAACTCCTCAGGGAAGAAGCACACCACAAAAAGAAAACCAGCCCCCAGATTGTAACGACAATAACTTGGAAGAACTTCTGAGCCTTCCAGAAAGAGAATTTAAAATTGCCATGATTAAAAAAATGACAGAACTCATAAAGGAAAACAATGATAAGGGAAAAATAATCAACGATCAGAAGAATGAAATTGAGTCCCTAAAGAGGGAAGTAAAAGAAATGCAGGAGATCAGAGAATTAATGGAAGAACTAAAGAATTCTGGGAAAAGCAATGAAAGCAGAATAGATGAAATGGAAGAACGAATAAGTTCTCTTGAAGACACAGAAATAAAAAGAACCAAAACAGAAAAGGAAAGAAGTACGAAGGAAAAAGAACGAAGAAAGAATTCGGGAACTATCGGACACCATGAGGAAAGGAAATATAAGAGTTATAGGAATACCAGAAGAAGAGGAGAGAGATGTAGGAACAGAGAAAATATTCCAGGAGATAATTGAAGAGAACTTCCCAAATGTGAAGAAGGAGCTGAAAATTGATATACAAGAAGCAAGAAGAACACCAAACTTCCATGACAAAAGGAAAAATACAGCAAGACATAATAGTGAAGCTCCCAAGAATCCAGGACAAGGGAAAAATAATGAAGCTGACAAGAGGGAAGAAACAAATAACATTCAAAGGAAAACCAATCAGGCTGACATCAGACTTCTCTGAAGAAACACTATGGACAAGGAGAGAGTGGAAGGACATAGTCAACAGTCTCCAAGAAAACAGATGTCAACCAAGAATACTCTATCCCGCAAAGCTTTCCTTCCTCTATGAAAAAAGAATAAGGACCTTCCCAGACAAACAGAAACTATGGAACTTCATTACCAATAAACCCCCACTCCAAAAAATACTACAAGGACTCCTAAAGCCAGAAACTCAGAGGGACGAATAACAACGAAAGAAAGCAAGGAAAAAAAAAGATATTAAAAGAATAAATAAAATCAAAGGAAAGACAAACACAATGGCAAACACAGATGCTAACATATCAATATTAACCCTAAATGTAAATGGACTAAACTCTTCAAAAAAAAGACACAGAGTTGCAGCCTGGATTAAGAAACAAAACCCAACCTTTTGCTGTCTTCAGGAAACACATTTAGCTACAAAAGATAAAAATAGACTCAAAGTTAAAGGATGGAAAACAATCCTACAAGCAAATGGACCAAAAAAGAAAGCAGGAACAGCTATACTTATATCAGATAAAACAGATTTCAAACTCAAAAAAATAAAAAGGGATCCCAACGGTCACTACATTATGATCAAAGGGACAATTCTTCAAGAAGAAATAACACTAATTAACATATACTCACCAAACGAAGGAGCACCAAAATATATCAGACAACTGTTGTCATCTCTGAAAACAGACATCAGAGAAAACACATATGTAGTGGGAGACTTCAACACACCACTATCAACAATGGATAGATCAAGAAGACAAAAAATAAGTAAAGAAACTAAAGCTCTAAATAAGGACCTAGAGCATTTGGGCTTAACAGACATCTATAGAACACTAAACCCCCAAAAAAAGGAGTACAAATTTTTCTCAAGCGCACAAGAATCATTCTCCAGGATCGATCACATACTGGGGCACAAGACAAACATCAACAGATACACCAAGATTGAAATCATACCAACCATCTTTTCTGACCTTGAAGGCATCAAGCTAGAAGTAAACCATAAAAGGAAGGCAAGGAACTTTCCTACCTCATGGAGACTAAAAACCACACTACTGGAGGACCACTGGACTAATGAGGAGATCAAAGAGGAAATTAAAAAATTCTTTGAATTGAATGACAAGGAGGACACCAATATCCTAAATGTATGGGATGCAGCAAAAGCAGTAATAAGAGGAAAATATATAGCAATAGAAGCTCACATCAAGAAACAAGAAAGAACTCAAAGAAACAACCTAATCTCGAAGCTCAAAGATCTAGAAAAAGAACAACAAAAAAACCCCAAAACCAGTAGAAGGAAAGAAATAATAAAAACCAAAGAAGAAATAAATGAAATTGAAACTAAAAAAACAATCCAAAAGATTAATGAAACCAAGAGCTGGTTCTTCGAAAAAATCAATAAAATAGACAAACCCCTAGCCAGGCTCACAAAGGAAAAAAGGGAGAAAGCACAAATAAACAGGATCAGAAATGAAAGAGGAGAAATCACAACGGACACAGCAGAAATAAAAAGAATAATCAGTAACTACTATGAAGAGTTGTATGGAAACAAGTTCAACAATCTAGAGGAGATGGACAAATTCCTACAACTCTACAATCACCCAAAGCTAGATAAAGAAGAAATAGAACACCTAAACAGACCAATTACAAGCAGCGAAATTGAAATGGTAATCAAAAACCTCCCCAAAAACAAAAGCCCAGGTCCTGATGGATTTACAAACGAATTCTACCAAACATTCAGTGATGAATTGGTTCCTATCCTTCACAAACTCTTCCAAAAAATTGAGAAGGAAGGGACAATACCAAACACGTTCTATGAAGCCAACATTACACTAATACCAAAACCGAATAAGGACAACACAAAAAAGGAAAACTACAGGCCAATCTCCCTAATGAACACTGATGCAAAAATCCTCAACAAAACTTTAGCTATCAGAATCCAACAATGTATCCATAAGATAATTCACCACGACCAAGTAGGATTCATTCCAGGGACACAAGGATGGTTTAACATCCGAAAATCAATCAACGTTATCCAACACATCAACAAAAAGAAATATAAAAACCATATGATAATATCAATAGATGCTGAGAAAGCTTTCGACAAAGGGCAACACCCATTCATGATAAAAGTCCTTGAAATTCTTGGGATACAAGGAACATACCTCAACATCATAAAGGCCATCTATGAGAAGCCAACAGCCAGTATCATTCTCAATGGTGAAAAGCTGAAAGCAATTCCATTAAGATCTGGAACAAGACAAGGATGCCCACTCTCACCACTGCTTTTCAATATAATACTGGAAGTCCTAGCCAGGGCAATAAGACAAGAGAAAGACATCCAAGGAATCCAAATAGGAAAAGAAGAAGTCAAACTATCACTATTTGCAGATGATATGATAATATACATAGAGAACCCCAAAAACTCCACAGAAAAACTAATTCAACTCATCAATCGGTTCAGTAAAGTGGCAGGATACAAAATCAACACACAAAAGTCAGTAGCCTTCCTATACACAAACAATAAATCTGAAGAAGAAGAAATAAAAAAAAATCCCTTTTGTTATTGAAACAAAAAAAATCAAATATTTGGGAATAAATCTAACAAAAGAGGTAAATTTTCTAACAAAGAAAAATATAAAACACTGTTAAAAGAAATAGAAGACACAAAGAAATGGAAAGACATCCCCTGATCATGGATTGGAACAATAAACATTATTAAAATGGCCATCCTACCAAAAGCAATATACCGATTCAATGCTATTCCAATCAAAATTTCAATGTCATTCTTCAAAGAAATAGAACAATTATTGATGAAATTCATATGGAATCACAAAAAACCCCGAATTGCCAAAGCTCTCCTGAAAAAGAAAGAAGGGAATGGAGGCATCACACTCCCAGACTTCAAACTATACTACAAAGCCATAATCATCAAAACTGCATGGTATTGGAACAAGAACAGACATACAGACCAATGGAATCAAATAGAAAATCCAGAAATAAACCCACAGATTTATGGTCAACTAATCTTTGACAAAGGAGCAAAGACTATGCATTGGAGCAAAGAAAGTTTGTTCAATAAATGGTGCTGGGAAAACTGGATCGCTACATGGAAAAGAATGAAGCTTGACCACTACTTTACACCATACACAAAAATCAACTCAAAATGGATTAAAGAACTAGACATAAGACCTGAAACCATAAAATATATAGAAGGAAATATAGGCGAAACACTACGTGATTTGCACATCAAAGACATCTTTACAGATACATCACCCAAAGCAGTGATAGTGAAGGCAAAGATAAACAGCTGGGACTACATCAAATTAAAGAGCTTCTGCACAGCAAAAGAGACAATAACAAAAACAAAGAGAAACCCCACTGACTGGGAGAACATTTTTGCTCCCAACACTAATGATTAAGGACTGATCACAAAAATCTGCAAAGAGCTGATGAGACTCAACAACAACAAAGAAAATAACCCAGTCAAAAAATGGGCAGAAGAGCTAAAAAGAAACTTCTCTGAAGAGGAAATGCAAATGGCCAACAGGCATATGAAAAAATGTTCAACATCACTTGTAATCAGGGAAATGCAAATCAAAACTACCATGAGATACCATCTTACACCAGTGAGAATGGCACATATTAAAAAAACTAGCAACTACAAATGATGGCGAGGGTGTGGAGAAAAAGGAACTCTCCTGCACTGTTGGTGGGAGTGCAAACTGGTCCAACCACTCTGGAGAGCTGTGTGGAGATTTCTGGACCTACTAAACATAGAGCTTCCATATGATCCAGCAATTCCACTCCTAGGTATTTACCCAAAGGACACAGAAACATCCATTCCAAAGAACACCTGCACCCCTATGTTTATAGCAGCACTGTTTACAATAGCTAAGCTTTGGAAACAGCCCAAATGCCCAAAAATAGATGACTGGATCAAAAAGATGTGGTACATATATACCCATATATACCATGGAATATTACTCAGCATTCAAAAAAGACAAACACATGCAATTTGCAGCAACATGGATGGCACTGGAAGGGATCATGCTCAGTGAAATAAGCCAAAAAGAAAAAGAAAAATACAGGATGGTCTCACTCATAGCAGGAATCTAGAAAACTTAAATAAGGGGCCAGGAAAATGAATAACTATAAGAAAGTGAAAATCAAAATCAACAAAAAACTATGAACCAGAGACACTTTTTGGGGGGTGGGGGGCGGGAGGGGAGGGATTGGGGTCAGAATGGTGGGATTGCAATTGTATGGGGAATGTAAAAATAAAATTTATTATAAAAAAAAATGGGCAGAAGAGCTAAAAAGTCACATTACCAAAGAGGGAATGCAAATGGCCAGCAGTTATATGGAAAACATTTTCAACACCGCTTATAGTCAGGGAAATGCAAATGAAAACCACAGCAATGAGAAGCTACTTCTGAGACTGTGAATACAGGAAGATCCCTTTTAGCTGTATATTAGTAGGAAAATTTAGCAAATTTTTTTTAAACTACTGCATATTTTTTACCCAACTACATATTTACATATTATCAGGTCATTTAGATAGTTCCCCAACTTGCAAAAATCAAAAACAAGCAAATGAGCAAACAAGACTTTAAAAGTCCTGGAAGATAGGTCATAATTTATAAAGACCTACAAGTTATTCTTGTTGAAAAAATAATCCTTTGGGTATAGCATTTTAAAATCCTGTAATGTATGAAGCAGTAACAAGATGAGATTCATATGCAGAAGTAGAGAATATAGAAATAATTTGTTATACACTTAGCTGCTATGACAAATGATTCAATTAAATCATGTCCACTCATTTGGAATATCCATTTGGTAATAACTCATCACTTTAGTCTTTCAAAAGGAACAAAAAGACACAATGCTTCTTGACTTTTGGAATGGCAAGTAAAGAAATCAGCAAAAAGTATTGGTAAAATTTGACACATTTATCATAAATAAATATTTTCAGGACTCTGGAAATTGACCAAAGACATACTACAAATGGAGAAAAGCTTATTAAAGACAGACAACTAAACTTTAATAAGAACAATGAAAGTATTCACATACAAAAATATGAATGAACTTTTAATCATACCATACATAAAAATTAGCTGAAAAGGTATTACAAACTTAAGTGTAAGAACTGAAAATATCAAACACTTAGACGAAATCATAGTATCATATATTTGTGACCTTGGCTTAGGTAATGATTTCTTAGGTATGGCACCAATGTGTGATCCAAAAAAGAAAAAAAAAATCAATGAATTGAACTTCATAAAAATTAAAATATTTTGTACTCTTAAGGATGCCATGAAGAAAATTATGCTCATACCCAGCAATTCCACTCTTAGAAATCTACATTAGAGAAATGAAATATATTCCCATACAAAGACATAATAATGTTCATGAAAGCATCTGTAGTAACCAAATAGTGAAAACTATACATAGGTCCATCAGTGAATAAGATGATAAATATATTGTGGTTGTAGTGGATTTAATTTTATCCCTCCCCCCACACACACATATAATAACAAAAAATGATATGTTTATTTTTGGTATCTCTAAATATGAACTTATTTGGAAATAAGGTCTTTGTAGATGTGATCAAGTTAAGGTAAGTTCACGCTAGATTAGGGGAGGCTTTAAATCCAAACACCGGTGTCTTTATTAAAAAAGAAAAGCACATGCAGACACGTAAAGAAGGTTATGTGAAAACAGAAACAAAAATTGGAGTTATGTTGGCACAAGCCAAGGAACTCTCGAGTCCACCAGAGGTTGGAGGAGGCAAGGAAATATTCTTCTCTAGAGCCTTCAGAGGAAACATGGTCTTACCTTGATTTTGGACTTCTAGTATACAAAAATCTGAAAGAATAAATTTCTGTTATTTTTAAGATAGATCGATGGTAAGTTGTTATGCCACCCTTAGGAAACTAATCCAGTTACATATCTATATAATAATTGGACATTTTTCAGAAATAAAATGAATGAAACATTGTTACATTCTTTCACATGGATGAACCTTATAAAATATTACACTAATGAACTCAACACTGAAGACTGCCTTTTTTAAGAATCTGTTTAAATGATACATGTGGAAAATCTACAGACGCAGAAAGTAGATTAGTGTTTGTGTAGCAGTGGGCACAGTGACAGCAATGAGTATGATTGATATTTTGCATGATGATGGAAATGTTCTATAATTTGGATTATTTTTATAATTCTCTAAAGTTACTAAAATTTATTGAATTGTGTACTTAAAACAGGTGAATAAATTATGCTTCAATGATGTTTAATAAAAAGAAGTAATACTATTTCATAGCCACTAATAGTTTGTATATATTCCTCTGACGAACCTTCTGATCTATCTAACAAGCATAATATTTTTAAAGATTTATTTACTTATGCATACAATAACTGGGGTACAGGCCAGAGGTGTGGAGGGCAAGAGGAGTCACCAGAGACAGAGTGGGGAGCAGAACAGGCAGATTGACTGAAAACACTGCTGAGGGGAGCAGCGGGCGAGTCAGGAGAGGTCTGCTGGGCCATGTGGGTAGCTCCCTGGCCGGGGATCGAACTCATGCTGCAGTGGCTGCAGATAGCTTCATAGTGCTGTGTCTTAACCCCTTGCGCCACCAGGAAGGCCCCAACAAACATAATTCTTTTAATTCAAATTTTATTGACTTCCCATCTTTTATATAACTATATCTTCTTTGGAATATATCTTCACATCTCCATGTGTGCATATGCCTTACTCATCCTCCACTAAATTTCCAGTGTCAATACCTATCCCTTTATCTCCCTTTTCATCTCTACCCTCCCAACGCCATCCTCTGTGGTGACCAGTAAATATTTCAGAGTCTAGGCATTACTTTTGTTATGCCAGTTGTGATATTCATGATTTTAACTATCTCATGCAGTCACAGAATTTTGAAAAACATACATAAACACATACAAAAACCAGAACAGCACCTAGAGTTATCCATCAGTCCTAACCCTAGAGAATTTTTTTTTAATTCATACTAAAAACTTGTAAAATTTTACTGTCATCAACAATAGGGATTAATACTGGAAATAATTTCTAAAAGAAGGTGTAGGTGAGGAAATACAATCAAACTAAAATAACGAACATGTAACTAATGAGAATAAAATACTGTGCTATCGATTCAGAGAACTCACTGCATGACCATAATTGTACACAAGACAGGAGAGAATTGATAGTACTTATTAAAACACAATCTCAGACACTGGTATACCACAGGTTAATGAATGGTAAAATCACAATGACAACATCAGTAGCTAACAAATATTAATAACTGTACAATAGCACTTGGATACAGTAGTACATTAAAATAGTAAAAAAAAAAAGCAATAAATCTTTGTATCCAGAAAGAAATAAACAAAAGAGGAAAGAGGCAAAAAGTAACATTTACTAAACCTTTATGAACTTGACCCTCTCACACACATCATCTCATTTGATCATGTAATTTCTTGCTAGTGAAAACATGGGTTTAGCTGCATATTGATACTCTCACTGGCATTTGGGGATGGTGTCTGACTTTACATGTGAAGTAATCCTGATGCTAGGGAGCCATCTCTTATCCTTGAGCTTTTTATATATGGCTTTTCCTTCCTCACTCTTCTTGCTTACTCTGTTCTAACCAATTGCTGTTCCTTAAACATCTCAAATATGCTGTAAACTCAGGACATTTACATTTGCTCTTCCCTGTGCTTAGGAACCTCTTCCCTTGTCCACATGGCCAACTTCCTCACTTCATTTAATTTTCACATCTTGAGAGAAGCATTCATGCATATCCTTTCACACTATCCCTTAACCATGCCTACTACTTTGCCATGATCTACTGAGCTGTAATATTGAGAATTAATATGCTGAACTATCAAATGGGCAGATGCTACCCATGCTATGAGTACCAGCAAAACAGGGTCACCAAAACACTACAAAAAATTTGGTATCATTAAAGAAAGTCACCGTGGAACTTCCTTAAACTTATTTTTTATTACATTTCAGGGATGGCAGTGCTTTTTTTAGTGCTTTAGATCTCTAAAAGTCATACTCCTGTCCTAGAACTATGTCATCATTCTTTGGTAAACTGTATTCCATGCTAAGACATGCAGATAATATATATATCTCATTTAGTTTTTTTTTTAATCTTATAATAGAGCCTTCAAGTTGGAAAATGGTAAGATATACATTTCTCCCCTCCCCGCCTTATTTTAAAGACACCATATTCAAGGTTTTATTTTTTTCATGTTAATCAAGCACTAGCTAATCTTATTCTAGATTGATTTTGAAGGTAACTCCTTAGGGTAGAACATATTAACTCTGACCTGAAAAAGAAGCTAACTAGTCTCTTTTGCTGTCTCCCTTAAATACACTGAGGCCTCTATGAGTCTGGAGGTTGCTGTTGAAAGGTGAAAAGAAGAGGAGCTGTGCAATTTAGCATCAAATGGACAATACGGCTAAAGCAGACATAATTGGAGACACCATGAGATGTCTGCTGCTTATATAAATTTTTTCCCCATCCTGACTCACTGTTGATCCCACACAATTCAATCTCTTACGTTTTCCCCTTTCCTTCCTCAGCATTTTAATGCTCTTCATCACCATTCTTTGGAAGTATGACATATATCACATTCTCCATCCTTTGAAACACGTGGTCTGGAACTATTCAATAGCTGCAATACAGTGATTCTGGGCTGCTGAGCACAACTGATTGGCACATTAAACTGCTAGGAGACTCTTATCTGGAATAGACAGAATTATTTCCTGTGTAGTCCTAAGGGACCCTCCAGTAATGAAAAATAGCAATTTGAAGTCCTTCCTACCTGTCTATTCTAGGCAGCTCTAAATGGAGTCCCAATAGTTTCCCTTTTCCCATAACCCATATTAAAGCAAATCAAGTGTAAGTCAGTAGAAGTTGTAGACGTTGACTAGAGACCCTGCTGTTATCAATTTAAGAAATATTTCAAAGTCTATTTATTCCAGATATCATACTATAAAACAATTTGATGTATGTAAGAAAGTTATATATAGTTTCTCAAACTGCTATCACTAATGTAGCTCGTCAGTTTAAAAGAAAATTACATATACCCATGCATATATTCACATATATGTAGTGATTTTTTAAAAGAAAGATTCAACTTTTATAAACCTGTAATGTATTCTTAAACCTAAAGAAACTTTTCATATTTCCCCACCTACAATATCGAGCCTAATGTGAACACATAAACACATGTGAAGCTCTAGCTAGTTAAAATAAAATGACATCTGATTCCAAATTCTGAGTTTGAAAACATAGTTCATCAAATAAAATTTGAAGAATTTAAATTTAAAAGTTTGAATACTGTCATTCAAATATTTTTAAAACGTTACAATCTTTAACTTGATGAGTGTTTCGAATGAATCAGTCTGTGACTGAATGGTAAATATTTCAATAGGAATATATCCAGAAATGAAAGAAAATAAAGTTGGATTGGCTTGTGTGCAACAATTATATATCAGTGTGCTCTGATTGCCTATGGTATTCTTTTATTGCTTCTGACTAATTGTTAATTGCTTTATACATATAAAATCTTCCTAAATTCTATCCTAGAGATCGTTGCATGTTGCTATGACAAGTGATTGATATATTTATTGTAAACCAACTGATAATTATAATGCATTATTATCTTCAAACACCTATGAAGACACTGTATAGTTAAGTTTTTAAATGCTTTATTATTTCTAACTTTGATGTTATATCCTTGAGTTTATCCTCTGCCATTCTAACTTAAACAATAATAATTCCCTGCATTAAACCAAAATGGCTCTCCAGAGATGATTGTATTGCTTTTAAAGTTCTGTAATGAGGGATAAAAACAGAGATCTTTTTGATTACTGCTGTTCCTTTACTTTATATATGCCCTTATCCTAGTGGAAGATTATATCAAATAATTGTTTTGTTAAAATTTAAAGTAGCTTTTTATGTTTTGCATCTTGAAAGGGACCAAACTGTCAAAACAATTCCTTAAAGATACACTGTGATTCAGTTTAGTACCAAGTTTCAATTTTGCAGGCTCACCATAAGAACTTAAAATTAATGAGCAGTCTTTAAGTTAAAGTTCTACACAGCCTCACATCCATAAGCTTAAAATTGTAGAAAAAAGAACATTTTGCATTCTATTAGCAGTATATGAAACTTACTCATAGCAGACCCAATGGACAACTTGACAAGCAAACTGAAAAAAAGTATGAATGAAATACTAAAAGTTTTCAAAATTTCAAGAAGAAATTTCCATGTTAATTTTACTTTCTATTTCCAGCTTTTCACTCAAAGGAAACATTCTGTATTGATGACAAGAAAAATGGTTGAAATGTATGGAAATTTGCACTTTCTGGGGTTTGGCAATTAACTCTGTTTCCAAACTACACCTAGGAAAATGCAATAATTTTTTAATCCTCAAATAGTTGCACTTAAGTCATAGGCACTAGGTTTATTTTCCAGCCAACAGTATGTTGACAATAATATATTTAATAAGATTATTTAAGCCATTACATTAACATGTCTTGCTATTCATAGGCTTGCATTACTGGCATATACTGAGTACCATAATGTAAGATCCTTTACATTCTTAACTGAGATCTATTAACTATACTTAGATTTTAATTTTTGAATGAATAAGTGACATTGCCATTTAAAAGGCCTCTCTCCTCTCTCACATTTTATTTAGAAACAAAATAAAACATTTCAAATGTCAGTGAACAAACGGTAATGGAAAAACAATAAAAGTAGTTGTATCTTATGTTTTAATTTTTTGCTTATATATTTTATTTTGTTTTAAGTGAGTATATATGTGTGAAGGGGGTTTATGAGGAGTGAATGCATGTGGTGCCATGATTATCTCAGTAAGGAAAATTAAACCTGAGAGAGTAAATAGCTTTCTTAAATAACAATAAATGACAGATATAAGACTCAAGACCAAGTTATTTATTTTCAAAATCTTACCCTTTCTGATACATAACATTGGGTTGCCTTTAACTATATTCTAGTCAGGGCCTCCCTGGTGGTGGAGGGATTAAAGACAGTACTATCAAGCTATTGGCAGCCACAGCAGCATGAGTTCCATCCCCAGCCAGGAAGCTAACCCAAGTGGCACAGACCTCTCCTGTCTCACCCCCTGCTCCCCTCAGCAGCATATTTTGGTAGATCTGCCTGTTCTGCTCCCCCACTCTCTCTGGTGAATCCTCTCACCCCCATACCTCTGGCCTGTATCCCAGTTCTTGTATACATAAATAAAATAAATCTTTAAAAAATAACTATATTATAATCTCAGATATATGTGTTTAAATATATTTTGATAAAAATAATGTTTGATATAACAATGAGTGAGCCTGTCTACCAGATTTAGTTCTATCTCCTAACAGAAGCACTAGTATCTGACATCTGGATAGATAGTTAAGACTACTTCCAAGGCTTAAACATATCTTCTAGGTATTTATAACTTCTGCTGAGAGGGCTTAGAGGCAAGCTAGATCCCAGAGAGGATTAGGTCAATAACAACTGAATCAATGAAATAATTTGGAATAGCTTTCATAAAAGAAAGACATATCTAATTAAATTCTTACACATCACAAAAACCTCAGAAAAACTCTGTAGCCATTGGTATAGAATGTTGAACTTCAAAGAATGATGGACAATGTCAAATCTAAGGCAAAATTTAAATTCTTGTCCTGGTAGGAAATATATGTTGAAGAGATCCCCTCGCAACCCCCCCCCCCACTCCACCTGCCAACTTCATTCTATAGAAAAGCCCTTGTTCTGTGTTGTAATAATCATGATGTTCTAGTTTGGAATAATAACACAAGGTAAAATATTGACTTTGTTAGCCTCTGATTTCTTATTTTCTTTTTTTTTTCTTTTTTCTTTTTTCTTTTTTTTTCATAGCCCAGCGCTCAACTGCTGCGCCACCAGGGGAGGCCCTTTCTGTACTTTTGATCCCTTGTCTGTTTCATGTTTCAAACTCAAACTTTGTCAATATTCTCTACAGACCTATTCTCCAGTTCATCAATTCTTTTCTTAATTGTATCTAGTCTGTGGTTAAACCCATCTCATTGAATTAATAACTTTAGTTTTTTTTTTAGTATTAAAATTTTAGCTTAATTTACTTTCATGGTTTCTAGTTTCCTTCTAAAGTTCTCTGTCATTTAATTAATTTCTTAGCCATGTTAGTCATTGTTATTTTAAAGTCTCTACCTGATACTTCAAAATCTGTATCATTTGCTGGACTGTTATTTTGTCTTTAAAAATTTTTTCTTATGTTTTTAACTAAGTTCTGGACATTGCTTATACAGTTAATATTGGAGAGATAATTTAAAGCTCAGAGGAAATGTTATCTTACCCCATAGAGGTTTTAATTTTTTTTTTAAATAATAAATTTTATTTTTATATTCCCCCATACAATTGCAAACCCCCCATTCTGACCCCAATCCCTCCCCTCCCGCCCCCCACCCCCCAAAAAGTGTCTCTGGTTCATAGTTTTTTGTTGATTTTGATTTTCACTTTCTTATAGTTATTCATTTTCCTGGTCCCTTATTTAAGTTTTCTAGATTCCTGCTATGAGTGAGACCATCCGGTATTTTTCTTTTTCCTTTTGACTTATTTTGCTGAGCATGATCCCTTCCAGCACCATCCATGTTGCTGCAAATTGCATGTGTTTATCTTTTTTTGAATGCTGAGTAATATTCCATGGTATATATGTACCACATCTTCTTGATCCAGTCATCTATATGATCCCTGAAAGTATAGTCTTGATTTCTTATTTTCTTAAACATAAGTACTAAGTACACTATTTCTGAAACAAGCCAACTATTTAGCAATTAGCATTTACTATAAATGGAAAATGAAATCTTTCAAACTAACGATAGCAAATTAGAAGACATTATATGGAATCCAAGACATAACTCTGATTTCCAAAGATGGAAAGTTATAAAAATTGAATTACAACACCTGAATCTGTAAATCAGCTACAACATGGTTTAAAATGATCTATTCAATTACTAGCACTGGTCTTCCTAATAATCTATATGAATCTATTATCGACTCATTATGGACAAAAGTATGGGAAGTCTGCCTTTTAAACCAACTTACTTATACCCTACTCACACATGACAGAATATGGAGGTCATAATAAACCTCTCTCCTAAGTACAACTATAGAGAAACTGTATGTTGCTCTCAGAAAATTTCACCACTTATGGGTAATCAGAAACTGAACTAATATTAGTTCAGGTATGAGTTCAGAAATAAGAAAGAGTTAGAATAAATAACTTTATCTCCTATCTCAAGAAACTCTAAAAAGAAGAAGAAACAAACAAACAAACAAAAAGCCAGTGGAAGAATGGAAATAAAAAAAAAAAAACAGAAATAAATGAAAGAAATACAAAAGAGAGTCCAAAAGATTAATGAAATAAAACTGGTATTTTGAAAAAATAAACAAAATAGACAAGCATCTACCTAGGCTCACTAAGAAAATAAAGTAGAAAACTCAAATAAATGGGGCCTCCCCGGTGGCGCAGCGGTTGAGCGCTGGGTTGCGAAGCTGCCCGCGGCCTCTGCAGCGCCAGTTCGATCCCCAGCTGCTCCCCGGCCACCGGATGAGGGTCCCACATGGCGCGCAGACCTCTCCTGCCGCCCGCTGCTCCCCTCAGCAGTGTACTTCGGTCCTTCTGCCTGCTCTGCTCCCCGCTCTGGCTCTGGTGAGTTCTCTCACCCTCCCGCGCTTCTGACTGTACCCAGTGCATGTATAAACAAAACAAACAAATAAATAAATAAAGCATGCCTCTATTAAAAAAAAAAAATTAAAAAAAAAAAAAAAAAGAAAACTCAAATAAATAGGATTAGAAATGAAAGAAGAGAGAGCAACAATAGACAATGCAGAAATACAAGGAATAATAAGAGATACTATGAACATTTTTATGTTAAATTTTTAAAAACCAGACTAGATGAACAAATTCTTAGAATTACACAATCATACAAGACTAAATAGGGAAGAAATAGAAAATCTGAACAGACCAATCACAAGCAAGGAAATTAAAACGTAGTGAAATCTCTCCAAAAAACAAAAGCCCAGGACCAAACGGCTTCACAAGTGAATTCTTCTGAACCTTCACAGATGAACTAATACCTGTCCTTTTCAAAATCTTCCCAAAAAGTGAGGGAGAAAAAACCCCAAACACATTTTATGAGGCCAGCAGTACTCCAATACCAAAACTAAACAAAGACAACACAATGAAAGAAAAATGCAGACAAATTTCCCTAGTAAACACAGATGCAAAATCCTCAATAAAATAGGAGAAAATCAAATGCAACAATGAATTAAAAGAATTATACAACATAGCCAGTTTAGATTTATACTAAGGACACATGGGTGATTCAACATCTGAAAATCAATAAACAAAATTCACTACATCAACAAAAAGAAGTATGAAAAACCATATGATCATATCCATAGATGCCAAAGAAGCATTTGATAAGATTAAACATCCATTTATGATGAAAACCCTTGAAACACTGGGGTAAATGGAACTTAACACAATAAAAGTAATATGTGACAAACCCACAGTTAACATCATTCTAAATGGTGAATAACTAAAAACTTCTTCAATAAGATCTGGTGTAAGACAAGGATGTCTACTTAGAGTAAAGCTATCATTATTTGTAGATGACAATATAATATACATAGAAAACCCTGAAGATTCCACTAAAAAAGCTAACTGAAACAATAAATCTGTTCAGCAAAGTGACAGGTTAAAAAAGCAATATACAAAAGACTTGCTTTCCTATATACACTGTTACTTGGACTATAGACTATAGACCAGTCCAACCCCGTGGAAAACAATATGGAGGTTTCTCAACTTGTTAAAAATGCCTCTAACATATGATGCAGTAATTCCATTCCTAAAGAATATAAAAACACAAATTTGAAGGGATATAGGCACTCCTATATTCATTGCAGCACTATCTCCAATAGCCCATCTATGGAAACAACCTATGTGCCCCAAAAGAGATGAGAGTATGAGGAATATATATATATAAATATATATATATATATATATATTCAAAGGAATACTACTAAGCTGCCCTTCAACAGATGAATGGAGAGAGAAGCTATGGAGCATATTGTTGATGAAATATTACACAGCTGTGAAGAAAGAAGTGGTGGCATTTGACACAGAATGGATGGATCTTGAGGTGATTATGTTGAGTGAAATCAGTCAAAAAGGGAAAGACAGATTTTTACTGATTTCACTCATCTGTGGACTATAAATATCCAAAAAAAAAAAAAGGCCATGCAAACAACAGAAGAAATAAAAAACTGAACTCAGCAAAAAAGAATATAATGGTTGCTATAGGGGAAAGGGTAGAGGGGATGGGGGGTGGGGAGAGAGAGAGAGAGAGAGAGAGAGAGAGAGAGAGAGAGAGAGAGAGAGAGCTCAAGCATGCATGCATAGTTTCCAGCAGATGAGAATGCCAGCAGTGCAAATAAAAAAACGATAAACTCTTGCCATGTATGGAACTCGGGACTATTATGTTAAGTGAAAAAAATCAGATGGAGAAAGATGAATACCACACGGTGCCACTTACATGAGGAATATAGGGGGGGAAAGTCACATAAATTTAAAAACAATAACAAATCCTAGAAATCTGACTGATGTTATGAGAGGGGAAAGGGAACGGGGAAAACAGTGAGGAGCAGGCACATTGGCCAATTGGCGGAGGACTGTGGGTGCCTTGGTGATGGGTGTGGTGTGGTGACGTACATCTGAGGTGGTGTGAACTTAAGCCTCTGAATCTCATACAGTGTTTCAAACCAGTGTATCTCAACAAAATAAAGAAAAACAAATGTCGGTAGCTTTTTCTAAAACATTACTGTATCTGCAATGTGAATATACTCTAAGCATTTATAGTCTTCTCTTTCACTTATTATGGGGCATGTACTTTGGGTTTTTTTTTTTTTAGCTAATATAAATAAGGCTGTAAATTAAAATAATATATAGTTCTTCTGGACTTATACAAGTGCACTGGAAGGACAGATTCCTAAAATACATTAACTGAATCAGATAGTTGTGAATTATCAATGTGAATACATACTGCAAAAATGCTCTCCAAAAATACTCATATTTATATTCTTTTTGACTATTGTACCTTTTCAATTTTTTTTATATTTGCCAATGTTACAGGTAGTAATGGTATCATTTTGTTCTAATTTTCACTTTTCAAATTATTCATTAAGGGCTGTATAATCTTTGTTTATACCTGTTTCTGCAGACATAATTTATTGCCAGTTTCTAAAAATTGAGTTATTTTTAACTGGGACACTTGTAGAAACTGTTCATATTATAGAAATTAGGTTGTTTTTCTCGAAAATAAGTTAAAATTAAATAAGAAGTGAAAATAATTGTTCCAATATGTTATTTTGGGTCTCTGACTTTGTTTATGGCATTTGGCCATGCAAAATTCACCTGTATTTAGCTTTAAATTTTTGTTCAACAAATGACTTTTTGAAGTCCTGATTGAACTGAACTAACTACTAAATTAAAGTCTCATGAGGTCTCCTAGGCCATGATTATTTCCCTTTCTTAAAACAACAGCATATAAGGACCTCCCTGGTGTCCTAGGGGTTCCGTGTCAGTACTTCCACCGCGAAGGCCTGACTTCGACCCCTGGCCAGGGAGCTATCCCAAATATGTTACAGCAGACCTCTCCTGTCTCACCCGCTGCCACCCTTAGCAGTGTATTTCAGTAGATTAGCCTGTGCTGCTCTCTGGTAAAGCCTCTCACCTCCACCCCCACCTCTGGCCTATACCCCAGTTCTATGCAAAATAAATAAAATCTTTAAAAAATACACAGCATATACAGTATTCTCTAAGGGAATCATTTCCATGTTTTTCACAGGCTCCATTTCACAGACTTGGAGTATATAAAAAACAAAATAATTTTCTTGTTAAAATTTTGTATAGAAGTATCCATCATTAGCTGACATGAAGCTGAAACAAATTATTTATTGGGAATACTTTCCTTCAATCTCATCAAACTTGATGGAGACAATCTGAGAAATCCCTTCTTTTATTATGACTAAACACTAAAATATGTCTGGAGGTTCTGTGTGATTTATGTATGGCTATAAACATAAGTCATGTAACAATAAAATCTACACCACTTATAAGAATGACTCATAGGATGCCATGCTGTATGTGGAATTTATCAAGAGCTTACCAATATTTTGTCACCTTGTTTCTAAACAAATAAATGAATTTCAGGTAATACTTATAAGAACAGATAAACTAGTACTAGTTGAGGCTACTACCTTCTAACTAAGTATGAGAGATGGAAAGACCTCAATACAACATGTATGTCAACTGCAGAAGCATTTTTTATTAAAGTAGAGATTAGATGAGAAAAAAGAGGAAATAAACTCACTAGTCTCTTTTTTATATATTTTTGTATCATTTTTCATTTTTATCTTGATTTATAGTAGAACACGATTCATACATTATTAAATAATATGACTGATTGAATATTAGTGCCAAGCTGGGTTTGGAGGTGGGGAGATAATTATAAAATTAAATGCCTTTCTCCAAAAATACACGCTTCCTCTGAAGTGCAATGATATGTAGTTTATGTCATTTTTACCCATAAGATGTAAAATGTTCTATATTAGATGGAAAAAGTATTTAAAAGTGAGTTTACCTCAGGGGAAAAAAAAAGCTCAGATTTGACAGTATTTAGGGGTTTGCTGTGGGGAAAATGAGTAACAAAATGAAAAGAGAAGTCTATTCTTGCATAAATTTTATGAACCATATCCTTTTGAACTTATAGTGTCCACTTATTATTTGACTCTGTGAAAACTCTCTGCATTTACTGATTTGAAAATATTTTAAGAACCTCATGAGACACCTTGACATTTCAGACATTGCACTAACAGTTTTAGGAATCCCTAAAACAGTTTAAGAATCCTGACCTTGTCTACTGAGCCCTTAGAAGACAATCTTTGCACTTTTTAGGCCTTCAAGCTCTAATGTTTTGCCAAATAAGGAGTCAAAGGGAAAATACAGTTCCCTGGAAATTTCAGCTCTCTGTGTGAGTTCAGTGTGTAGAAAATCCTAGAACCTCATTTGTCGCATTGACAACCAACAGATTTCTTTTGAGTTAGTAGGGATTTACAACTCACTAGCCACTATCCACAAACCTCACTAGCTACTACCATTCTGATTTCCCTGTAACTATACCAAAACTGAGCATTGACCAGAGAAAAGTTTGCCACCAAGGGTAAAAAATTGCAACAGTAGGTTTCCCTGATAAGCCCATCTTCAGAGTATGTATCTCACTCATATTTTGTTCCAGTGGGGTGATTGCAAATGTCAGATTGGGATAAAGAGAGATGAGGGGCAGAAGTCATCTAAGAATCACTGTGTGAGATCATGGAAGAAAACAGACATTTTTGTGTCACCGATCAGGCTTTGAGAAAATGAAGCAGAAAATACTGCAGAGATATAACCCTATGGGCCTACTGGATCAAGCTTTCAATGAAGTGAAAAAAATTTTATCTCATCTCCCCCAAGAAGAGGAATTCAATTACAGACACATTTTGTAACGAAATCAAACTTATTTGGGAGAAGAAAAAAGGAATAGTAGAGAAGCTATTTCTCATATTTTAGCTGATATCTCTGACTGGAAAATAAATCACATTAAATATAAAATCTATCTTAAAACAATATCAGGGATGTCAAACTGCCAAAAGTAAAAACTACATAGTTAAAATGAAAACTGCAGGTACTTTTTTAAATATAATAAGCTGAACTTTCTTCTTATGATATTGTCTCGTTAAGAGAATTTTGAATCTAGCTAGCTAGCTACCTATCTATCTAACTTTCTGTGATCTATATCTTTTCAATAGGATCCCCAATTTTTACTGCATACAGAATTATGTATCACATTGTAAAATAAAATTCCAGAAGCATCCATAAAAGTGAGAAGTTAGATACTTTCCACTCTAATTTTTGAATAAAAAACAAATATCCCATCGCAGGAAGAAATGAGCATCTCTTTTAGGGAGAATTCACATGGTGAGAGGATATGAATTGCTGCTTATTTATTTTCAAATTATTCTAAATATAACCTCAGTGGTTCAAATATCAGAAACAAATCAATAAATGAAATACTAATAATTTGTTAAAGGAAGCAATCAGGAAGTTTACAAATGTTGTAGTGACAAGACTCCAGTGTCTAAGTTATAATGTTCAAAAACAAGAAGATGCTGACAGGACTATACAATATTGGTGGCCCATCGAGGGGCTGCTTAACAACTGGCTTTACTTCTGGAACCAAAGTGAACAAAATAGTGCGTGTGATCAGGACAAAATTACAAAAATCAAATAGAAGCTGGGAGCATTTTTTAATGGTTTGATATAAGTTTGATATAAAATTATTAAAAAAAATTATTAAAAAAATTATTTGGTAATGATCCATGAGATCCATGAAACAGCATATTTGGCTAGATTAAAGGGGTTTCAAACCCACCACCATCCACTTCCCAGGCCATAAACTTAAGACCTTTCTGTGTGAACAATGTTCTGGAAATTCTCAGCTTTGGAGTACCTTCTTTGGGATACATTTTGCGGCAAGAAAAAATGAAAAGATGTAAAGATTGGGCTATAATTATCATCAACACCTTAGTATGTACAGCTTTATGGTCATCGATGACTTAACATGAACATGTTTTATAACATTAACTGACCAACCAAATTCAAGCCACTGTCATATTTTATCTATCCCATTACAGTAGCCTCCTAATAGATCTCCCTGTTCCCACTGTTGACCTTCTAACAGTATATTTACCATCCAGCAGCCAGAGTGATTTTTTTTTAAGTAAAATAGATCCTTTTACTCTCATGCTTTAGAAATCTTCCAGTTTATGCTTCTTATGCCCTGTATGAATGAGGCACAAAATCAAATGTAGGTTTATAATCTTTTTTTTTTTTAACATTTATTTATTTATTTAATTATACAAGCACTGGGTACAGTCAGAAGCGTGAGAAGGTGAGAGAATTCACCAGAGCCAGAGGCAGAAGGACAGAAGTACACTGCTGAGGGGAGCAGTGGGTGGCAGGAGAGGTCTGTGCGCCATGTGGGACCCTCCTCTGGTGGAGGGGGAGCAGCCAGGGATCGAACCGGCGCTGCAGAGGCTGCGGGCAGCTTCGCAACCCAGCGCTCAACTGCTGCGCCACCAGGGGAGGCCCAGGTTTATAATCTTTAATCGCACTTCTTAGATGATCCCATCCAAAGATTTAAAATAGTTCCACACCCTATTTACAATAGCTAAGATATGGAAACAACCCAAATGCCCAAAAATAGATGACTGGATCAAGAAGACATGGTATATGTACACAATGGAATACTACTCAGCTAATAAAAAAGATAAACTCATGTCATTCGCAGCAACATGGATGCAGCTAGAAGCAATAATACTCTGTGAAATAAGTCAGAAGGGAAAGAAAAATATCAGATGGTTTCACTTATAGGAGGAATATAGGGAAACTGAACGAGGGTCAGGGAAAAAAAGACAAAATTTGCAGGCAAACTATAGAACTCAGACATTCTGCAGGGGAGGGGGAGGAAAAGGGGTCAAAAAAGGGGAGGGAGGAGCACAAGAGATTATAGTGACTGTTCACTGGTGATTTGGGGGTGGAAATTTTATGCAGATTATACCTGAGGGGAGAAATCAAACATTATACAAAAAATGAACAATGTAAAAAAAAATAAAAAGAATAGAAAAGAATAAAATAGTGTTATGCCAATGACTTTCCAAATCTGTCACTAGATCTAAAACCATTCCTAAGACACAGATTTATATTTACAAGTATCTTTTTCTTATTTGACAACTCTATATGGTTCTTAAATTCAATATGTCCACCGTGTACCCAGTTGCTAAGGCGAAATAACACAGGAAATGTCTTCTATTCCTCTATGTTTCTAAACATAGTTCATCATAAAATTTTGTTGGCTTTTTCCACTATGTATCTTAAATTCATCTACTTATCTGTACCCCCACTGTCACCAACCTAATTCAAGCCACTGTCATATTTTATCTATCCCATTACAGTAGCCTCCTAATAGATCTCCCTGTTCCCACTGTTGACCTTCTAACAGTATATTTACCATCCAGCAGCCAGAGTGATTTTTTTTTAAGTAAAATAGATCCTTTTACTCTTATGCTTTAGAGATCTTCCAATTTATGCTTCTTATGCCAGAAATAAACTCCAAACCTTACACCATAGTAGTCAAGGCCCATATTCTCCTTAACATTTTCCTTGAATGTGCACTTATTGTTTCCAACACAGGCCTATGTACTTGGTATTATCTCTAACAAGTAGATTTTTGCAAGGATAGTTTTTATTTTATTTTATTTATTTATACAAGCACCGGGTCCAGTCAGAAGCGCGGGAGGGTGAGAGAATTCACCAGAGCCAGAGCGGGGAACAGAACGGGCAGACTGATGAAACACACTGCTGAGGGGAGCAGCGGGCATGACAAGAGAGGTCTGCGCACCATGTGGGACCCTCACCAGTGGCAGGGAATCGAACTGGCGCTGCAGAGGCTGCAGGCAGCTTTGCAGCCCAGCGCTCAACCACTGCGCCACCAGGGGAGATCCAAGGATAGTTTCTTATTGTAGGTAAGTGACACCTAATCAGAGACTCCTTTCCTAGCCATCTTTTCTGGCCTCTCTTCATCCCACTACCACCCTTTATAGTGCGTATTATTAACTGATATTTCATATCCATCCATTACTTTCATTCCTGCCCCAAGATAAAAATGTATGCTGTATGACAGCAGCAACTTTGTTTTCCTCATTCACTGCTTTATGTATAGAATTTAGATCAGTGCCTTGCACAATGTAGACATCCAATGATTGAATGAAATTTTATAAAATGTGCGCTCTTTTACCTCTTAATTTAATACTATGTCCCCAGGTCATTCTATAGCCCATTGACCTCTTTTTAGTCTTTATAACACTTATTTCATATCATTTATCATTGGCTAGAAATATCATATTAACTTATTGTTTTCCTTTTTATTATTGTCTATTCCTCCCACTAAAATGTAAGGATTTTAAAAGCAAAGGAATCTCCATCCTTGTTTATCACTGAATATTCATATCTATACACAGATCAATGATTGACATAAAGAAACAGCATGATAAATTCTGATGATTGAATGAATTTTGATGGAATATTTGCATAAGGAAAAGATGTATATTTTGGTTCACACTCTCCAATAATGTGTCCCTAAAATTAAGGTTTTGATAAAGGGGTAGGCATTTGGATAGTGAAATAATAATAACAATTAAAATTTATGATGAACATAATTATAGCAGACACTGCTATAAGTATTTTACATATATTAAATCAATGTCACAATTACCCTCTGAGGGAGATATCACTGTCACACATTTTAAATTTTAGAAAAATGAGGCAAAAAAAGGAGATGGGATAGAGGATTCAGGGGTAAAATGTCAGAAAGATGGGATCCTTGTGTCCTTCAGGGACACTGAGGATAGACATCTGGAGGAAGCAGCCACATGTAGAACAGAGCGTGGAACATGAAGACCGGTGTCTCAGCAAGTAGGGGGAGGCAGAAACATCAGAAAGGGTAGGAAAGTCTGAGAAATATTAAGTCAGGAACAGTGCCAGTTCACCGGAGGGACACCCTCCCTTCTAACACCAATTCTTCTGTGTTCTCCACCACTTTGCACTGGTAAGGAGAGTGCTTTATTCACAGTAAGGGCACAGCCTATTTGAGGGACACCTGGGTAGCCAGTACCTAGGTTCAACAGTGAAGTGAACCACTCCTGTAGTTGCTGCTCCATCGCTGGGCTTCCAAAAGTGGCCATGCCTGATATAAGGATTCAGAGAAGTCACACATCCCTTCCCTTACGCACCCACCAGCAAGAATGGGAGAAAATATCTACCCATAATACATCTGATAAAGAACAGATATCCAAGATACATAATGAACTAATACAACTAAAAAAAAGAAAGAAAACAAATAACCCAATTAAAAAATTGGGCAGAAGAGCTAAATAGACACTTCTCCACAGAAGACATACAGATGACCAGAAGGTACATGAAAAAATGCTCATCATCATTTATCATCAGGTAAATGCAAATCAAAACTATAATGAGATACCATCTTACACCTCCAAGAATGGCCCATATCAGAAAGATCAGAAACAATAAGTTTTGGCAAAGATGTGGGGAAAAAGGAACGTGACTACACTGTCAGTGGGAATGTAAACTGGTAGAGGCTCTATGGAAAACAGTATGGAAGTTTCTCAAAATATTAAAAAAAGATCTACCATATGACCCACCATCCCACTCCTAATTATCTACCAGAAGAATGCAAAAACACTACTGAAATAATATATGCACTCCTCTGTTCATTGCAGCACTATTTCCAATATCCAAGTTATGGAAACAACTTAAGTGCCCAGGAATAGATAAGTGTATTAGAAAAATGTGGTCTATATACACACAGAGAAATACTATTCCATTGTAAAAATAGATGGACTCTTTCCATTTGGAACCACATGGATAGAACTGGTGGGATAATGCTAATTGATATAAATCAGCAGGAGAAAGACAAATACCAGATGGTGTCACTTGTATGTGGAATATAGCGAAACAAAACAAAGGGTCAGAGAAAATCAAACCGATGATAAACCCTGGAATCATGGCTACAAGAGGGGAAAAGGCAAAGACCCAGTGAGGAGGGACTGCAGTGGAGAATGGTAAACTATGGGTGCCTTTGTGGTTGGTGTGGTGCAGTAACAGACATCTGAAGAGGTGTGACCCTGTGTCTCTGAATCATACACAGTACCAATGGACCAATGTTACCTTATTTTTAAAAAAAAAAGATAATTTTTTCAGGATTGTTTTTCTTGAATAATAGTAATTATTACATGTATATTATTATTATTATTATTATTATTATTATTATTTCAATTAAGCACTCTCCCTTTTGTAGTAGGCCAGAATTTGAACCTAGATTATCTTCAGAGCTCACCCTCTTAAGTGGCATGCTACATTATTTATAACATGGGACATGGAAAAGTTATGTTTTCAATAAAAGTGTTTGAGGAGGATGTTAGATATGGCTTAGCTCCAGTCCCTTGAGAGAGGGAGAAAAGGTGGTCTTCATCATGTCTAGGTTACCTTTAGACCCAAGGAATCCAGGGAATTTTTTTTTTCTGAACCACATTCATTTCATTGTAGACCTCAGGATGCCCTTGATACACACCATCAATGAAAAACAATTTGAGCACTCATCAGTGAAAACATTTGAAAAAGTCATTTTCCCCTATTCTGAGAAATTGTCAATGTGTTCCTATCACTTATCTCAAAAGAAAATTGCCCCTTTCTGCTAGCACCACCTACTTCAGCTTCCTTCCTGGGTGACTTTAGAAGGAATTCTTTCTTGAGGCAAGCAATCTCTGTATCATTAGCACAAAGTAATCCTTAGTATAATGGGCTTTAATTGCCTTTAATTATTTTATATCTGAATTACCTTACACTGCAGGACATTTAGAACCATAATAATAAAATATCTTATTATAGTGGTTTATTGAAGTACTACTCTCAGCTTTAACTTCTGGGAATCACTCTGAGGTCTAACAATGCCTGTAAATCATTCTAATCTCACAGCAGAGGTTGAAAGTGTAATGGAACCCTGAATACAAAACAAAACATATAAACTTTTCAAATTACTTCTGTGAAGGCTTGGGCTTTGTTCTTGTTTTCATCCGCTTGAGTTATGACAAAATTTAAATAGCCAATTCATTCATCAGCCACATGGCAAAGTACTTTTAAATTAAAAATACATTAGTATTTTTATATTTCCAACATTAAAATTATTATTTCTATTCTAAGGTATCCCAGCAACTAGGGAAAATAAAGAATCATCAACTCCATTATTATTAATCTTCAGGTGGATTATTGATCTGAATGCTACACATATTAGAAAAGGTATTTTAAGTCCAAGACTAAAATCTATCTCCCTGTAGCCTATTAGCCTGTGTTTCAAGGAAATGCTCATTAAGCAATAGTTGTTGTCAGACATGGAAAATGTGAAGGAAAAGCATGTCGGATGTTATCTGGGTGGAAGGGATAGTTTTTGTCATATTCCAGTATTTCTAACAATTCCTGTATTGAATGTCATAACATTCAATGTCTACTTATGCAGACATATACAGTACATACAATAACCTCCGTGAAAGGGGTGAAGACCCATGTAAATAGATAAACTGGCTTCACCATATGGGAAGCACAGAATAAGGACTCCTCGGGAACTTAGTTCCTGAAATTTAACAGTTGATTATAATCTTTTGGAAACTCACTCCTGGGCTGTGTCACCTCCCCAAGTGGTTGAAATATCCCGTGAAGGTAGTAGCATCTGTGCTAATCAACTTTGATCCAGCACCACAGGAAAACAGCTAATAGTCTGATATGTCTTCTAAAAACACCATAGATAGTAAATCAGGAAGGCTGAACCCAAGAACCTTATTTCAGGTGACAAATGTCTTTAAATAACAGGGGCCATAAAAGCGTCTATGAATAAAAGGTGAACTCAATTTTGTCACTTCAAACTACTTCACAAGTATTAGGCTATGCTTTCATTCGAGTGTGCTCTCAATGTAGTTTTTCTGAGTGCTCTGAATCTCTATTTTGAGCCAAATAGTCACTAGGCCATATTTTTGCTACACCTTGCCTTCTGCCTATCCAAGCCATATGCTTCGTCTCCTTAAAAATCACCGCAATTTCAGATCAATAAGGAGTTAATTCACTTTGTAGATAATAACAAGGATATATTTGCTATTTTACAAACTTTCTGATATGCAACATTCAGGAAGCACTTGAGAGAGATTTCCACTGTCTTATTTTCCCCTGCCACCTATCCCCAAGCTAACTTGATTTTCACTATATTTACTTCAATACCGGTTTTGAATTATTTTGTATTTTTGTGCTTTGTTATAAATAGTGGTAAAATTCTTTAATCATACTAGCAATCATATCTTGTGCTAATATGTAAAGCTCACCCAGAAGTTCTCAAATTGTGACATGAGAATCCTCAGTTTGGGTAAACTCATAAAAATGAAGACGAGAGAAAATAAGGTAATTTTATATTGTGTTTCAATTGTGCATTGATCACTCCATTGTATATATTTCATAGTTTTCCCATTTGATAAACATAAAAAGGGTATTATTTGATTTTTATAACCCTGTTTTAAAGAAGAGGAAACAAGCTCAGAAATGGAGATTACATAGCTAGAAAATTTATCAGTCAAAATTTGAGCAAAATTCTGTCTGAATCCAAGCCCATAGTGCTGTCTGCTTTATCAACTAATTTATCTCACAACTTGCCACTAAGTTGAGTTTGGTGCTCATTCTGAGCCCTCTAGAAATCACAAATCACTAACAGATCAAAATTTCACAAAATCCCAATTTATATCAGATATAAAAACTAGCTTGACCTGGTATCTATGGTGACCATCTATTCTGAAAAGAAAAATTTGAATTTAACCAGTAGCTTCAATATACACTGTCACAAAAGCACAATGTTGCAACAATCAAACTATACCTCATGGGTCATGTCCTAACCTGGAAGTATCACAGAAAGCTAAAACCATGTCTGCTGATGTTTCTTCACTCAGAAAGTAAGATAACTACTATACTCCTTGACCCCCTTAAAAAACAAAGAAAAACAAATGACAATAAAATGTAGAACTTGTTTATACAAATGGGGGGAAAGTAGTATATGCCAAGAGGTTTCTTGTTAGGAGTAAAATTTTATTCCTTGTGTTTCCAGTTTGAAAAAAATTAAGCATTTTTGTAGTTTATCAGGGCATACCCATACCTCAGGAGAAAAGATCAGTAGTCTTGAAGGTATTTACTGAACTGTTAGATCTATTGTGATACAATTTCATCTGGGGTAATATTGAGGCAGCAGATAAACTTCTCTGTTAGAAAATGTTTGATTTGATCTATAAAGCTACATGTTCTAAATTCATTTCTGCATTTGAATTTTATATTTTTTAATTTTTTAAAAAATATTTATTTCATAGAAGAACTGGGGAGTAGGCCAGAGGTGCAGGGTTAGAGGATTCACAAGAGGCAGAGTGGGGAGTAGAACAGGCGGATCTACTGAAATACACTGCTGAAGGAAGCAGCAGGCAAGACAGGAGAGGTCTGCTGCACCATATGTGGGTCAGCATCCTGGCCTGGGATCAAACTAAGGCCAGAGGGGTGATAGTGCTGAGACTTAAACCCTAGGCCACCAGGGAGACCCTGCATTTGAACTTTAAAACCATAAATCCTTCAAATAGAGTCAACCTTATGACAAACTTTCTCTTGATAGTTAGGTTATTCACTCCAATCTGCTGGAGATTTTTGCTTTTTGAGTGATCTAATCCTCCACATCTGATATTAAGACCTAAGAGTCTATGATTAGGGAGTAATTCCACTGAGGAATTCTTGTTTGAATGCAATATTATTGGGGTAAGTAATGTATTATCCCACTGCTTGTATTAATACACTTGACAGTTTATTGGATTGGTTTCTAATCTACTAATTCCCATTTTCTATGATTTGTTGTGGATAGTGTGGGAGGGAGGTTTTAGGATGAGAAGATAGATACTGAGAAATAATGTAGAAGGTCAAAAACACCCCATTTATATGGCAGTTATCAAAGTATGGTCCTGGGAATAAGCATCACAGCATCCAACAGTGCCTCAGAAAGAAGAAGAGCTGCCTTTCCAGCTGGAATGACTCCATCTAAGTTGCTTCTATAACTTTAGGAAATGAAAATACATAATAGTAAGTCTGAATAAAATGTATGCCTCAAAATGAAGATGAAAAACAGCTGTGATCTCTTTCACAAAAAATCATTAGACTTCACAGACAGATGGGAACAGAGATGGAATGATGGACAATCAAATGCTCTATTAGCTTTGGCAGATTCAAAATATTGGCTGACTTTCGAAGCTTGCATGAAAATCAACCTGAAAGAAACACTACATATATTCAATGAATGTTAAAGTATATTTGGCAAAAATATTTAACTCTATTCTCCTCAAGATTTCCTTTAGATTATTTCCAGTAAGTCTGTTTTGTCCATGCCATGAAAAAATGAATCATTTGAAAGGCAAATATATGGAAATATAGTTTTAGAGTTAAAAGAAAAGTTTTCTTTTTTTAAAGAAAAGTTTTCTTTTTAACCAGCTACCAGTGGGAAAGTTCAGAGTTGATGCTAATATAGAACTGATCTGCTACTTCATTTTAATGATTAAATGGACTGCATTTTGCTCATCTGCCTTTAAAAAGATAAATTTCTGTGGTATTCAGGAAGAATGCAAGTGAGCTATGTGTGTTGTCTAATTAGAGTGGCTTCTGTAAGCTTGTAAGAAAAAGGGTCATTGGGATTGTATGCCAACACCCCCCCCATGTAGCACCTGTTACTAGCTCACGTGTTTTCCTGTCACATTGTGATGTCTTTGAAAATAATAATTTAAAAAGCCTTCTGTGTCTGGCAGCTAATATGTGTGAATATGATTCAGGAAAGTACTGTGTTACTGAAGATTAGGATCACCAAAATGTAAAGCTCTGCCAGTCAAAACTCCAGGTGTGTGAGTAAAGCAGTTGCAGCATAATGACTTTTTTTAAACCAGAGAGAATTATTTGTCCTCAATCATATTTATGAATAATTTTGATTTATTTTTATGCATTATAGAAAAGGGTGCCTTCCTACTTCACGCCCTATGACATGGTGACATATAACACTGTAGGGTACATTTTCCAGAAGCTGTTGTATTATGTATGGAGGCATAAGAAGAAGGAAAGGGGATTGCTATGTGCCATAAATTAAATATGGACTATTTGAATGCACGGTATGGTGCCTTGAAAACATAGTGCTACCTCTTTATTCCACATGCCATGTGCTTTCAAATTCAGAAACATATATAGTGATTTGTAAGCAATGTGCTTCCTTTGGCCAAACAGGTACCTCCTTATTCACATAGGTTTGGTTGGACCAGGTTCCTGCCAATGAATGTTCCAAATCCATCTCTGTCACCTCATTTGTTCTGCTGAATCAGCACTCTCTGGACACAGAGTTTTCTTGAAAGTTTCCTCAAAATATTACACACTAGAGGGGATACTTTCACAAAGGCTGATTCAGCAAGTGGAGCAAGAGAGGAAGTGAGAGATTTATAGGGTTCTTTCAAAGCTGGAAGGAGCCCCGCTGATGGATAAGAGGATGATTATGCAAGTTAGCTTATGTGGGCTGAGCTTCCAGAGAATGAACCACAGTCTCTTCATTTTGTTTAAAATTAACACTCAGTAGCCTAGTCTTCCATCACACTTGCATGCTTTCATATTTGCCATTTCATTTGTTCTTCATAAAACTGTTATGTACACAAGTCAGGTATGATTAAACAAATTTGACATGTTAGGAAAATAAGGCAGAGAAAGTAAGGCAAAACAGTTTAAACTCAAGTAATAACTTAAATATCATGCCTTCTGTTGACTAGATACGAGAAAAACATAGTTTCTGATTTGTATATTTGAATGTGGGCATTAATTTCAACTGTGATGCCAACTTTTTAATATAGCTACTGAAAATATCTCACTGTAATTCTTGGTAGTGTGTTTTATTTTTTAATTTAAGATGCCAAACACTAACAGAAAGTTACTTAAAAGTAGAGAGCTGTATTTCTGGAGTTAAAATATCACACACTCATCTGACACCTCTCATATTGCACAGTCCAGAACTGTAAGTCACAGGATAAAAAATTTTCCTTGAAACATAAATTAAACACAGATATCTAATTCTGCCTTTTCACCATAAACAATCCCCCATTCCTAAATTGTCCTTAATTTCACAAGTGAAACTTTTCTTTTTTTTAGGATTTATTTATTTATGCATACAAAAACTAGGGTACAGGCCAGAGGCGTGGGAGGAGTGGAGGATTCACCAGAGACAGAATGGGGAACAGAACAGGCAGACTGATGAAATATACTGCCGAGGAGAGCAGTGGGTGAGACAGGAGACATCTGCTGCACCATGTGGGTAGCTCCCTGGCCAGCCAGGGATCGAACTCATGCTGTAGAGGCTGCAGATAGTTTCACAGTGCTCTGCTTAACCCCTTGAACCGCCAGGGAGGCCCACAAGTGAAACTTTTTAACCTGAATATATTCATCTTGTTTTAAATCATAGCATATACCTGCATCGTACTAAGTATGCTAGAATGTTATTTACACACACAAATTAGAGAAAACTGAAGTCCAGTCACTCATTCAACAAATGATTACTAAACACTAACTATGAGCCAGAAGCTATGCTATGCACTTAGGTCCCTGCCCTAATAAACTTAGAGTATATTGGGAGAAGATAGTCATTAATAAAATCGTTATACAAATACTGAGTTGCAAGTGTTCAGAGCTGTGAAGGACAAATATGTTTGAGTTTATAATAAATAAATTTGACATTACTATGGTTGTTGGGATGATTTCACTAAGGAGCTATCTACTGAATTAAGAGCTGATGAATAGAGAGCCAAATTGTTTAGGGTAGACATTACAAGCAGGAGGAACATGTGTGATGATAATATAGGCTGGTACTTTTGCTGGTTGATTTAATGGCCCTTAGCCTGGGTTGAGAACCCAATGGAGTAGCAAATTCAACTAGGAAAAATTGGACTTTATTTGAGTAAAGTCAAAGGATTTTCTGTAGAAGATCCCAATCCTATTTTGGACAATGTTCACCCTATAACAACCTCCTTCCCTGAAGGTCTAAGCTTCCAATTACCCATTTTAATCATTTATCCCATTGTCCCTAGAATTGTCTTTAATCCAATCACATGGATATGAATGGAAAATGGCACCCAAATATATTCAGTCATTTGGCAGTGTCATTGTCATTTAGTATGTGAATGATGTTTGTTTTGTTTTGTTTTCTCTAACTGGGACAAAAGTCGAAGGTGGAGTCAGATTCTTTGATATTGGCTGAATTTTACCTTTTTATAGAAAAACTGTGCAGTCCATTCAAGGCAACGAGAGCTAGTCATCATCCAATAAAACAAGACCTACACTAAACACAGACTTATAAGTCATTAAAGCAATTTAAAAGATAATTTTGATGTTTGAAAGAGTCAATATATATCATTACATTTTGGGATGGCACACTGAGGTAACAGTTTACTCACCTTTGAGTCTAGATAGCCGTCTCAGAAGATGAGTAAAGTCAAATGAAAAAATAGTAAGAGTCTAACAATGAAAGCCACACCAAGGGTCTAAAATAAGTAAGAGTGTCTACTGAATGCATAAGGATGTAGTGAAAAGCCTTGCCTGCCCCATCACCCCAACTACCCTTTCCAGATGACCGTTTGCTTCCTGTGATACACATGCTACAGTCTTCACAGATCATTCACATTTCACTTATTAAGCCTTACTTTTTACTCATCATTCCAGTATTTTCTTTCCCCCAGGGAGATGATAAATGGAGGACAAAAACTATCCCTTCCTTCTACTCTCTTATTTTTTCATGTACTTTGCCAAATTCTAGCTATATACAACAAATCTACTAGATAATGTACGTGCTATCTGAGGAATGCATATTATACTGGAACCCATTCAACTGATTTCGCCAAGGCTGAATGACCAGTAAATGGTAAGGTCGGTAGTTTCTGGGGTTCTTTTTATAGATTTATTTTTATTTATGCATACAAGAACTGGGGTGTAGGCCAGAGGTGCTGGGGTGGGGCGTAAGAGGATTCACCAGAGACAGATGGGGAAGCAGAACAAGTGGATCTTCTGAAATACACTGCTGAGGGGGAGCAGCGGGCAAGTCAGGAGAGGTCTGCAGAGCCATGTGGGTTAGCTACCGGGCCAGGGATCGAACTCATGCTGCAGTGGTCACTGATAGCTTCACAGTGCTGAGACTTAAGCCCTTGTGCCACCTGGGAAGCCCAAGGCCAGTACTTTTGAAGCCTGATACACTTATATTGGAATTCTGGCTCTACTATGTATTTAGTTGCATAAGGGCGGAGAAAACAAACTTATTAAGTTAATACATATTATGAGCCAAACACTATGCTAAATTCCTATCTTCATTCATTGTTCTGTGAAAAATATAGTGGTTTCCAGAAAGGATGGGGTGCAGGAGAGAAAAAAGCAGAGATGAGGGAGTGAAGGAGATATGGTATTGGCACAAAAGATTTGGTGGAGGGTGAGCAAAACATATGCACATATAGATGTGTGAATTGTACTCCCAAAATTATAGTTATGTAAATGAGTGTCAGATCAATAAAATTTCAGGAGAAAATACAGAAAAATAAATCCAAAGAAGAAAGTGCCATTATTATTCCCATATCACAACCTGGAAAGGTCAAATAGTTAAAAAGCAGCAGAACTGGGATACAAAGCTAATAGTTTTAACTCCAAGCTCATCAGTGTCGTTAATGTTGCCTTTTTAATTGAAATCAACATTAATTTATCACATGATAGATCAGACACTTCTGGACTCCTGGAATTGTATGGAAAGTTTGAATCTCTGCATATGTATATTTTCCACTGAAGTTTGCTTTCATCAAATATTTAAAGTTGTCCTTGACTGAAAAATAGCAAAAGAACACTTATCAGCATGGGGTGAGGGAGGAGAAGGTGGATATACCAGGGAGTATAGCACATGTTTCCTGTGCTGCAACATCTCATGGTTTACTTGAGGAGTTAACATGGTCAAAGAGGTAAATAGGGTATAAGCTATAAGACAAACTATGTCCCTTTCTAAACAACAGGCTAGAGGAGGGAGAGAGAATTCTGGCTGAGGCAACAGAAGACTTCACAAATTAGACTGCGTTTGTGTTGTGTCTTGAAATATGGATAAGATTTTGAGCAGTAAAATGTGTAAAACAAACCTTGTAGGCTGCAAAGTTGAAGGAATAGTGTGAGCAGAAAATGTCACCCTGTATTGTTGCTACAGTATAGGAAACATCTCTAACTTCTAACTATTTAGCATAGCTATGAGCCCTATGGCTCAAATTGTTTCCTGGAGATGTCCTCCTGACTTAGGAAGGCTTGGCAGAAAGTTTTGCAGAGCACCTGTTTTAAGGTAGTGGTTGTCATAACCTTGCATTCAAGCATCTCAAAGCCAAAGTGAAATTAAATTAATTTGACCCTTAAAAATTACATTTGTAATAAGGAGAACTAAAGACCATAAAATGAAGATAGCACAACAAAACAGAAATCAAATTAAGAGACTGTCCTGAAGACCTTTAAGGTGAGGAGGACCTTTTATGCATTGGGTGTTGTTAAATCATTCAGTTCATTTCACAGTGACTTGCTTTTGATGCAGTCTAGGATGAAATGTACTTCATTGCTACTGTGCATAATTAATATCAAATTCTGTAGTCTTCATCAGACAGGTCACCTCTGAATATAAAGCAATTGCATTTTTCCTGAATTTCCTTTCATAATGGATTCTCAAAATGTACATGAAGGAATGTAGAGGATTGTCTTAAGAACTTTACGTGCTGTCCTTTAATGAACTTGACCTCTCTACCATTCATTCATTCATTCATTCATCCTTTCATTCTTTCATCCTTTCGTAGAACTATTAAATAAATCAATATCTGTTAATCCATTTTTTGGCAGCCCAAGTGTCTACCAGATGCTGTGTTAAGCACTGGGTGAATGAAGATAAATAAGACAGGTTCTATCTTTAAGTACTCTTAGTTCAATATGTGACTGTTAATTTTTAATGATGCACACCTGAAACTTATATTGCTACAATGCAGTGTTGCTTCAATTAAAAAAATAAAATAAAATGAATGGGGGGCCTTCCCTGGTGGCGCAGCGGTTGAGCGCTGGGCTTCGAGGCTGCCCGCAGCCTCTGCAGTGCCGGTTCGTTCCCCGGTTGCCGGCGAGGGTCCCACAAAAAAAATAAATAAAATGAATGCTTTTAAATTTTCACCATAGACTATCATTTTTATCATAGGTTTTAAATAATTATCCATATATAATTCACGTACCAGTATACCCCTTAAAGCGTAGTAAGTCCTCGAAGTCATTGATAGATTATTACAAACTATGATTTTAAGCAAATCCATGCATAGCAAAACCAGGTCCTCAAAATAATGTACAACATAGAATGGGATTCCTTTCTTCCCATCAACCTTATAAAGAAAATGTATATTGGGTATATTTTCATGCTTTAAATCCTGGGATTTAAGAGTATTTATGATAAGGTGCATATAGGAAGGTCAATCTATTTTCCTTTCCACTGTAACTCTTCTCTCAGATACTCCAGCTCATAGTTACCTCTTCCCTCTTTGATCTCCTTTAATACTTGTTATTATTTAATCCATCCACAGCCCAGTACTTGATTATAGTCCATCTTCTATTTTCTTTAATACATGTGTCTTTTATTATTTCATATAAGCCAGACCTGTTTCCTTAGAAAGACTAGGTTGTCCTTTTTTTTCTTGCATCCCAGTATCACAATAAGAATACAGGATATTCACATACCTGTTAACTTCATTAGACCTTATAAATCTGGGCTATTTGAATTCAACAGACAAAGGCATATATACAAATGATATTCCCATTGAGTTCTCCTAACCAGAAAATATTTTTTCACTCCACTCTTGAAGAAAGAAACCATGCTGTACTCACATTCTCCAGAGCTGCCAGCACATCACCCAACCTCAATAAATGTTAAACAAGAAAAGCTGAGATATATTAAACATTGCCTTGCAATTTGTTCCATGTGCAGATGTCAGTTTTTATTCTAACCAAAGACTTCTCTAGCCTATAGTTGATTTGTATAAATGGATCCAACTGTTCATCTGTCCCCTTGTTTTTGGTCAAATAAGATCACAGGTATGAGTGGGGCTAGGGACAGAAGCAGCTCAATATTCTTACTTTGTTTATTAACAAATAGCAAGTATCCCTACACCATATTACTTAATATGTTAATTGTGGAATACACTTAGTTTGGAATATGAGAATGGGATATTGTCATATTCTCTATTTTAATGTTGGTAACTACTACTCACAAACTTGCATCTTTTGACATCCTCTGGGGACATTTTCCTTTCTGTAACTGAGTATGGCCTCAGGCATGAAGTGTCCTATTCCGAAAAATCCCTCTGGATTGCTTCCCTGAGTATGCTACATTAAACTCTATGTGTTTAGAAGGAAATATAGGTGAAACACTACGTGATTTGCATATCAAAGACATCTTTACAGACACATCACCCAAAGCAGTGATAGTGAAGGCAAAGATAAACAGCTGGGACTACATCAAATTAAAGAGCTTCTGCACAGCAAAAGAGACAATAACAAAAACAAAGAGAAACCCCACCAACTGGGAGAACATTTTTGCACCCAACACTAATGATAAAGGACTGATCACAAAAATCTGCAAAGAGCTGATGAGACTCAACAACAACAAAGAAAATAACCCAGTCAAAAAATGGGCAGAAGAGCTAAAAAGAAACTTCTCTGAAGAGGAAATGCAAATGGCCAACAGGCATATGAAAAAATGTTCAACATCACTTGTAATCAGGGAAATGCAAATCAAAACTACCATGAGATACCATCTTACACCAGTGAGAATGGCACATATTAAAAAAACTAGCAACAACAAATGATGGCGAGGTTGTGGAGAAAAAGAAACTCTTCTGCACTGTTGGTGGGAGTGCAAACTGGTCCAACCACTCTGGAGAGCTGTGTGGAGATTTCTGGACCTACTAAACATAGAGCTTCCATATGATCCAGCAATTCCACTCCTAGGTATTTACCCAAAGGACACAGAAACATCAATTCCAAAGAACACCTGCACCCCTATGTTTATAGCAGCACTATTTACAATAGCTAAGCTTTGGAAACAGCCCAAATGCCCAAAAATAGATGACTGGATCAAGAAGATGTGGTACATATATACCATGGAATATTACTCAGCATTCAAAAAAGATAAACACATGCAAATTGCAGCAACATGGATGGCACTGGAAGGGATCATGCTCAGCGAAATAAGCCAAAAAGAAAAAGAAAAATACCGGATGGTTTCACTCATAGCAGGAATCTAGAAAACTTAAATAAGGGATCAGGAAAAAGAATAACTATAAGAAAGTGAAAATCAAAATCAACAAAAAACTATGAACCAGAGGCACTTTTTTGGGGGTGGGGGCCGGGAGGGGAGGGATTGGGGTCAGAATGGGGCATGTGCAGTTGTATGGGGGAATATAAAAATAAAATTTATTATTTAATAAAAAAATAAAATAAAAAAAATAAACTCTATGTGTTTTATTAAGGTCCTTTTGATTTTTTTATCTCTCAAATAGCTGCTACAATGTGTGATCTTCTTAACAGGAATATCAAATGCATCTATGGCTCCCTCTCCAATTACAGGCTTCTAACAGGATTGTATCTAGATAGTTTCTGCTGAGTTGTATAGTAAATGTCTTATAGGAAGAGGATTTACAATTTGTAATGGCCAGCCGCGTGTTCCACTATTTCTAGAGGGAAAGCCTTGAAACCCCTTGTACAATGTAGTGCTTGAAATAAATGCCAATGCATGGAGAAACATAAGTTCCTATGGTCTAGCTAAGACATAAATTATTATAGTGAGATTACAAAGAGAATCTTAGCATCTGAAAGCTACTAAGTGAGAGTCCCTCCATCAAGCACCTCCGACCATACTCTACAACTGTGAAGCATCATAAATATAGAATATATCCTGCTCTTCATGGCACCTGCTTCTTACATCTTCTAGAACATGAGATGAGCCAGCGATGACGTCTCTGGTATTCTTGTGTCTGGTATTCTTGTTTTGGGAAAATATGGAGAGAAATTATTCTTATTGCTGATATTAGAAGAATATAGATTCTTTTAGATTCTTTTAGCTTATATAAAACATTAAGAATTTTATAAGTCTAGGTAAAGTGAACCTGTTTCATTTTTAATATTTTCTATGATTTACATTCATCCTTTTAAAAAGCATAAACAAAAGGACAATTCCTGCTCTACAAAAGGGGACAAAAAAGATGATGTTGACTTCTGATTAAGCTTAGCAGATTAAATCTATAAAAAACTGGATAAAAATAACAAGATTGATGAAATGAAAGAGGAAAAAAACAAAGAGGAGAGACACAAATAATATGGGGGAGCAATAACAGATATTAATAGAACTTAGAAAGCTGACAGCTAACTGTCTGAGAACAATGAAAAAACAGGATTAAGGATAGCAATTAAATAAGCTCATTTTTCTGTTCTTAACCAAGGAAAGATTAAGAAATTACAATCACCAAGTAACTCTGGATATGAGCATGGCTCAAAAAAAAAAAAAAAAGCAAGAAGAGTGCTGTGTTTGACAATCGGTATAAAGAACACTTTGGAACACCAGATCCACTCCCTATTCTGACATAAGAAGATTCTAGAACTGAGGACTATTGGCACAGCTAAGAATGGAGATGTCACAAATATACGACAATATTAATCTGGCAATCTAGATCCTGAGTGATGGAAGATTCCCGGACCTTTCTCTCTCTCAACTTCTAGAGTATTGACAACCAAGATTAAAATCCCCAGGAAAGGTGTTGGTGGAAGGATTTCTGCCTGGCCTGGTTGATTGACTTTGGAAAGGTAATGTGCATGTGGAGGTGGCAATCATGTTTCAGTTCCTCTCTATTCACTCATAAATATGAAAAACTCCTAAAATAAAATCTTCCAAAATGAAAAATAGGTGAAAACAAACCAAAAATGGGGTTTAGATAGGAAAAGATAGTATAGGGAGCAAATATGATGTCATCATTGTTATCATTGTCATCACCATGCACAGAATGATAAAAGAAATCAATGGAATGGTTGGAAGAAAAAGTTGATGAAATAACACAGAAAGTAGGGAAAATGATACACCTTGAAAACAACAGAAAATATAAGAAAACAGAACGGTTCAGGAGGTCCTACTTTGTCATAAAAGAATTTCCTGAAAATTAATTTTATTGAAAGTATCAATAAAATCATAAAATGGCATTACCTATGACTGAAGGACATGAGTTTCCAGAATGAAGGTGCAAACCAAATATGATGAATAAAAGAAGACTTACTCAGAACACATTATTGTGACATGTGAGAAAACTGGAACAATCAGTATCCTAAAAGCGTCCCTAGAAGAAACAACAAATGAACAAACAGAAAAGCAAATAAAATGACACACAATTGCTCTAAAAGTAGAATAACATTAGTTTTGTCAGCGAGAACATTGGAAGGTAGATGATATTGGTGAAATATTTTCAAAATTAAAAGGAAAATCATTTCAAACCTAAAAATATCTAGTTAAAGCATCAAGCAAGTGAAAGGTAGAATAATACATTTTCAGAATGAAAGAGCTTAAAATATTCAAATATGCAGGGTTTTCTAAACGCTACTGGACTGTGTATTCTGTGGAATTAAAAGAGATGAGCTAAAGGAAAGAAGACTGAGGCATCTACAACCATTAAGATGATGCTTAAAAGAATTCCTTACATTCAAAACTAAGAAGTTAAGAATTAATATTTAAAGCAAAAAAATTAAGAAATGCAAGTACAGCATATTATTTAAAATAGCAAGATAAATATTGAAAGAAACTTCTAAAATAGTTGAAAGCTATTAACCTAAGGAATGATACTCAAGGGTGGAGATGGGGTGGAGAGGTAGATTGCTGTTTCATTTCTTTGACTTTTTAAGCAATGGTCATGTATTATTTATAAAAAAAATAAAGACTACATAAAAAAGATATATGATGACTTCAAAGGGGATTTATTTTTGAGCCTCAACATCAATTCATCCCAGTCTTAAGGTAACTATATGATTGATCTGAAGACTCTAGCCACCTATCAATATAAGCCTTTCCACAATGATCCAACAGGTTGTTAATGTTTTACTCACTAAAGTGCCCTTTTAAGCTAGTTGAATAACAGTGATATAGAAAGCTCCTAAATAACTTTGTGTCGCAAAAGTAAGCACTGGACTTTTACTTTCAGAAAAGTCTTTCTGAGAAATATTCCTACTGTGCTTCCCATAAAACCCACTGATCTTAGTTGGCCCAAGTAAATAGGGTACACCTCCATCAACCAAAATTTCTTACTACTCTTCTAATAAAGACAACATTCCAGTAAAAAGTACATACTATAAGCCAGCTCTGATTAAAATCGTACAGAGAAGGGAGTTGGAATCTCTTATCTGCAATTACTTGGGTACCCTTCTTGTATGGCCTGCAAATGGGATATATAAAAAAACAGCATGGAGTGAGGAAACACTGGCATCCTTTTGAGGTCAATGTTGCACTCGCATATCTAGGTTGGCAAAATTACTTCTGTAGAGTTTCAACAAAAGCATAAGCTTTGGTATCATACTAGACTCTAGGTTGAATACCAGTGTTGGAAGTAAAAATCTCTATATTCTTGTATAAGTGATTTAACTTAAGTTTCCGTTTCATCACTACAATGGAGGGTGGAATAGTGTCTATATCACAGTTAGAGTAAGGATTAAATGAGATAATACATGTAAGGTGCTCAGTACACTACATGATACACTCACCTTGTCATTTATTCTTATGAGTAATTTATTTACTGTGATTTATTTAGCCTGTAGTCACCATAGGAATGTCACTTCCTAAATCCTTATTTATACCCTTTAAAAGTTTAGGGAAGTGCCACTGATAATGTTTTGCATTAAATAATTCCTTTCCTAGAGAGGGTATAGTAGGAGAATAGAATGATTGAAATCTTCAGGTTTCTAACATTACCAAAGGTCCTATAAGAGAAAATATTAAAATATTTAGCAATGGATGTACAACACATCTTGACATGTATCCATTTTGATCAGAACCTATTATATAACTTCTAGGAATTACTTCCTTGGGCTGTAGTTTGTTTGTTTTTTTCTCTCTCTCTCTCTTTTTTTTTAAAGGACAGGTTTATTAGGAAAAGTGGAAAAAGAGAGTCACCAGCATAGTCACAGTTGGGCAGGAGAGCTGCCACTGCTGCTTTGCAAAAGGAAAAGCTTTGTAAAAAAGAAACATCTGTATGGTCACAGGCATGCAGGTGAGCTGCAAGGCTGCAGTTTCTTAACTAAGATTTATCTATATCTCAAAAACATAGTATCTGAAACTCTCCATCAAGTCCCTCCAGTTTTATTCTGTTATTTGGAAGCATTTTAAAAATCATTATTTCTAGAGTTGTCATGTCTTCTTTAAACATTTCTGAAGAAAAATGTACATATTAAAGTCATGTATTTGTAAAGCCTTCCTTTATTCCACCTACAATATTAAATTTTTTCATTACATAGTGACTCATATTCTTTCTTCTTTTACTTTCTGACCTCTGTTTTATCTGTCTTCTCTCTCATGTGTATATTTTCATTTGGCAAGATCTCTGCTAATCCAATTCAATATCCATTTATTAGTCATATAGTTAATATCTGGACCCATATTTGATGGCCAAAAAAAAAAAAAAAAGAGCTGTCCTTTAGAAGATTTAGACACTTCTCCAAAGAAGACATACAGATGGCTAACAGGCACATTAAAAAAGCTCATCATCATTTATCATCAGGGAAATGCAAATCAAAACCACAATGAGAATGGCCCCTGTCAAAAAGGTCAGGATCACAAAGTGTTAGTGAGGGTGTGGAGAAAAAATTGGAATACTCATACAATGTTGGTGGGAATGCAGACTGGCCCAGTCCCTAAGGAAAACAGTACAGAGGTTTCTCAAAACATTATAATAACACGGATTATTATATAATCCATCAATCTCACTCCTAGGTATCTACCACAAGAATACAAAATAGCTAATTTGAAGGGATATATACTATCCCTTGTTGATTGCAGCACTATTTCCAATAACCAAGCTATGGAATCAACCTAAGTGCCCCAAAACAGACAAGTGGATAAGGAAGATAGAATACTACTCAACTATACAGTAAGATAAAAACTTGCCATTTATGATAACATGGATGGAACTGGAAGGGACTATGCAAAGCAAAATAAGTCAGAAGGAGAAAGAAAAATACTGAATGTTTTCACTTTCATGTGAATAGGAACAAAAACAAATCCTTGAAATATGCCGAAGTGAGGTTGCCAGAATGGGAGTGTGGAAGATGGGAAGCAAAGAAGAAGGGGACCCAATGCACTATGGGAGGATTATTGGTGCTTTGGTTGCAGGCATGGTGTGGTAACATACATCTGAAAAGTTGTGAACGTATGTCACTAAAACATATGCAGTGTTGTAAACCAATATTACCTCATTAAAAATAATTTTAAAAAGAAAATGGTTGCCTTTAGAGGGCTTACACTCAAAAAAAAAAAAAAAAAAAGAGGACCTCCCTGGTAGCGCAGTGGTTGAGCGCTGGGTTGTGAAGCTGCCCGTGGCCTCTGTGGCGCTGGTTCGATCCCCAGCTGCTCCCCGGCCACCAGAGGAGGGTCCCACATGGCACGCAGACCTCTCCTGCCACCCGCTGCTCCCCTCAGCAGTGTACTTCGGTCCTTCTGCCTGCTCTGCTCCCCACTCTGGCTCTGGTGAATTCTCTCACCCTCCCGCGCTTCTGACTGTACTCAGTGCATGTATAAACAAAACAAACAAACAAACAAAATAAATAAATAAACATGCCTCTATAAAAAAAAAGAGAGAGAGAGAGAGAAGATGGTTTAGATACACTGATATTGGTTAATCCTAAAATTCTAAGTATGTAAGAAAGTCCAGTATGATAATAACATAGCTCAGTGCCTAGATTATAGTATGTGCTCAATAAAATTGAGCTATTATTTCTTCTTACTATATTTTTCTACTCTATTTTCTATTATCTATTATTTATATCTAGCTTTTATTTCTTATCTGATTGCTGTTTTCATCACCTTTTAAGTGTGTTGGTAACACAGCCCATAAAGGAACGTATTCCAAAGCTACTCTGCATATTATGATTTTCATAGTTCTCAATCAATGCTACTGTGTTTTGTTATGATGGAATTTTTAAGTATCTCATAATTCATGGTATAATTACATCCTGGTTCTTTTCCTATAGGTCACATTGCTTCATTATCTCTTTTGTTACTTTTCTTTTCACTTGAATGTTGCCAGAATCAGCAGAGTAAGTGACCTTAGGAGTAGAATATTTGAGGGTTTCAAAAAGATGCTCTCTTTCTTTTATACTATCTCTCTTATTTTACTAGTATTTTTTCATTAACATAACAATATTGTACTTTATTAATTACTAGTCACTACTAAAGAATAAATTCTCTTTTGACAACTAAGAAAATGGTTTCAAAAACTCAAATAACTTGTCCAAAGCCGTTCATTTAGTAAGTGTTGAATCTAGGGTTAAAGCTCCCAATCCAAACAGGTTTCTTGCTGTTAGTATACAGTAATTTTTCAAATACATACATTAGTCAAAAAAGGAAGTGATCAAATCCCTACATTTCCTTCTGAATTGAAAAATATAACTGCATAAAAAGCCTATACAACAAGATCATTAATACAAAAAACTTGAATCTCTGTTTCTCTGTAAAGTCTCCAACTATGTCAAGATACTACAACCTTGCTTCATGTTAGGGACCAGAACCTTGAACATGAATGTGTTGTGAATTTATACATAAAGGTAAAGCACTCCTGCCGCATTGCATGCTTCTGATGCTAATGTCAGTGTAATACGCCAGTGAGAGCACTACATTGAATATTCTTCCTTGGTGATGGAGAGGAGATTTCCCTTTTCTTATCTATACTTCTGGCTGCAATGTAATTATCCCCTACCCCTCCTAAATTCCATTCTTTCTTTCATTTCTCAGGCCAACCTTGTTTGGTCAACTGCATTAGATCTTTCATTTCTTCTACAAACGAAAAAAGTCAGGAAAGGGAACGGGGGGGGGGGTGGAAATGACTAGGTTTCAAGGATTGAGATCTTTATACTTCACATCCCATTTCACACCCAGAAAGAATGATAGAAAAGCCTTAGTTTGGTTTTCCTATTAAGAAAAATTACAACCTTGGGGCCTCCCTGGGTGACGCAAGGGGTTAAGATGCAACCTATGAAACTATCCACAGCCTCTGCAGTCCGAGTTCGATCCCCAGCCAGAGAGATACCCACATGGTGCGGCAGACCTCTCCTGACTCGTCCACTGCTCCCCTCACCAGTGTGTTTCAGTCTGCCTGTTCTGCTCCCCACTCTGCCTCTGGTGAATCCTCTCACTTCCCACACCTCTGGCCTGTACCCCAGTTCTTGTATGAATAAATAAATCTTTTTTAAAAAAGAAAAAATACAACCTCAAGGATCATGTAATTTTAGTAAAACTCACACCATGCTAATTTGAGTATTGGGAAAGTTAGAAGATTTCATTTCCTCAGCTAGCCTCTAGTTCTCTCTGGGACACTAGAATAATTCACATTAATGTCCATAAACCCACTTTTTCAGTCTTCATATCAGAAAGGAATATTCAACTACCTCTTCTATAGAGATGTGTGAAAATTAGTTAGCACTTCTCTTGGTTGGCCCTACAGAAGTCCCTGAGGTGTTTTTCCTTTTATAGAGTATAAAAGCAGCTAAGACTTTGAAAATTACCAAATGTAACACTTCATAGCAGATTTTTCCTGGAAAGAGATTATCAGAGAAGACAGTAAGGTGGCAGCCATTGCCACTTGGACAATACATATTAGTACAGTCCAAAGCTATCGAAAGAACTTTCCTGGGTTGAATGAGGCTGTTATAGCAGGTGGGATGCAATTTGAAATTACCTGTAGTAGGCAAGGGAAGGGCAGAATAGTTGGTAATTGGAGAAAAGAATTTGCACAGTTCTCATGGTTAAGTGGCAAGTTTTATTTTAGTATAGCATATTTAAGAAAGCCTTTATGATCATAATGGGACCTTAAAATACCTGATGTAAAAACTGTGTCTTTGCCTTGAAGCACCTATTTAAACTTAACTGGCCTGAAGTTTAGCCATAGCTCATTAGAAATTCTGTTGGTAGAAGAAGCAGGTCCTTGGATTTACATTTGAAATTAGTTCATTGAACACATTTCCGAGGATCTCACCGGTGGCACAGCTACAGTTGTATTATAAAATTATCAGTATTATAAAAAAAATAAGTAACTGATCATAGGGAAATGGAATGAGCTGTGAAAATTAGAATTTGTCATATCTAGGGTACCAATAAACAGGGAGAGGTGAAAAAGCCCTGTGCATCTTAGAATTACAAAACTAACCACACCATAATAAAAGGGACACATAAGCAAATCTATATACTACCTACCTTATGCTTAGATTCTTGGCAAGATTGAAATATTTTTCAGAGCATTCAAAATGCTCCCTGATCTATTCTCCCACCATTTTGTCTAATCAAAGAATAACTGTAACTCATACTTTGTTAGTCATATTTAATGTGTGTGTGTGATAAGCTGAAGTTTGCTCATTATTAATACCTCTAATGTCCCAGCACTATCAAGGTATTGCCAGCCACTGCAGCAAGAGTTCAATCCCCGGCCAGGGAGGTGACACACATGGCACATCAGACCTCGCCTGACTTGCCTGCTGCTCCCCTCAGCAGTGTATTTCAGTCAATCTGCCTGTTCTACTCCCCACTCTGTCTCTGGTGAATACTCTCACCCCCCGCACTCTGGCTTGTACCCAAGTTCTTGTATGCATAAATTAAAAAAAAAAACTATTTTTTTTAAAAAAACAAATCTCATGGCAAAATAAAAGTGTGGGAGAAAACTATACTGAGCTATGAGTCAGACTTACATTTTGGCCCTTAATCTGCATTTAACATGGGTTTCAATAGCTTCTTTCTCCTTCTCTCTCTCCTATTCTCTTTATCTCCTTCGGTTTCACTTTTTGTAAACTAAAAAAAACTAATTATATGTTCTTTAAGGGCCCTTCCAGATATAAAAGTCCATGTTCCTATGGTCCTGTTAAAGAATAAATGGCAAAAGGGGCCTCCCCAGTGGCACAGCGGTTGAGCGCTGGGTTGCGAAGCTGCCCGCAGCCTCTGCAGCACCGGTTCGATCCCCGGCTGCCAGGTGAGGGTCCCACATGGCGTGACAGACCTCTCATGCCACCCGCTGCTCCCCTCAGCAGTGTATTTTCCTCGGTCTGCCTGTTCTGCTCCCCGCTCTGGCTCTGGTGAATTCTCTCACCCTCCTGTGCTTCTGATTGTACCCAGTGCTTGTATAAATAAATAAATAAATATTTTAAAAATATATAAATAAATGGCAAAGGGCAAACTGTAGTCTAAGCAATAGCCAGAAATAGTAACACATCTTATTAAAACAACAAAATGTTTACATTGATGAGGAACCTCAATAAAATAACATTTTTCATGAAATTATCTCATCAAAATGAATAGAATTGTAATTCTGTACTATTAATATAAAAACTCTGCTGTTCCATGCACTGAGGGGTACTACAGATTGCTATATTACAGTCAGTTGATAACTGGTAATCACACTTAATGGGAAGAGATTCAGCAATTCAGTGAAGCAAAATGAGGACTAGAAGGTCATACACACAAACAGAAGAGGACCCACTTAAATAGAAGACAGTTGGCTAGATAAGGGCTTCTGCTTACTAGGACCATATATTTGCTAAATCTAGCACTATAGCCCTGAACAAAAGAAACTTTTAGGACAAACATTTTAGAAATATAAGTTCTTGCATGCTTTTATGGCTTCAATCAAGATAGATAGTTATATTGATCAAATAGGGTTTAAAAATATAAATCCAGATAAAAAGCATGAATATGTCCTTTGTACATTTTGGCCCTTAATCTGTAAATATGAATTGGCTTCAGTCTTGAGCTGCAAAACAACACAGTAACAGAACATCTGATCCCAAGGGAAGATTACATATGAAGTCTATTGAAAGGAGCCTAATTTGCATGTTGGTTGTCATGATCTCACTTTTAGGCCACAAGTTCTTTGAGTCTAGAGTTTATGTCTTATTTATCTTTGTATCATCCTCCCTGGTCTCCTACTGAATAGCTAATACAGTCTCATAAACTGTAGGCACTAAAACTGTCATGTTATCAATAAGAACATACATGAATTTTAAAGATTCAAAGCTAGTTAAAAAATTGCATTATACCGTGCGGCCCCAGGTGCAGGCGGCGACGGGCCGGGCAGCGGGGGGCCCAGCGCGTCAGCCATGGACGCCGTGCCCTTCTTCCTGCGCGCCCCTCAAGCCGAGGTGCTGGAGGACGTGCTGCGGGAGCAGTTCGGGCCGCTACCCCAGCTGGCCGCCATCTGCCGGCTGCGGCGGCTGTCCTCGGGCGGCTACTCGTCCACCCAGGACCTGCAGCTGGTGCTGGAGCGCCGGCGCGTCGCCAACGCCAAGGAGCGCGAGCGGCCTCCCCAAGTATGAAAAGTGAGAAGGCCAGCCCAGGGATACTTTCTAGAGACAAATAAATGCAGTCTTAAAAAAAAAAAAATTGCAATATATATTGTGCTGAATTTTAGTGAATAAATGAAAACTGTTCATAATTAATACAATAGTGCCCCAAAATACACTGACATGCCTAAGAAACTTTGAAAGCTTTCTTGATTAATTTAAACATTCTCAAAGCTATTGTACATAGTTAATTTACTGAGAAAGTATTTTGTCCACATGGAGAGCTAAAAAGGTAATATATATAACCTATGTATGAGTTATTAGTAACTTACATAAAAGGTGCCTTGAATTCATGAAATTCTATAAATATCTGGCCTCAGTCATCTATGTAAAGGGAAACTTGATTATTATAGGGAAATGCAATCTCATAGATACAGACTTTGAACCCCACTTGGCCACATAACATAGGCATTGCACCTGCAATACTTCCTTATCAAGAGATAGTTTGCACAGCCTCTGCCAGGCTTATCAGCTCATGTGGGAATATCCTTCCTAGTCAAAAAGCTCAGTGAAATATGCCAGACAGAGAAAGACACATCCCTTAAGCTTTGGTCATAAAGCAACAAATGAAATGAACGAAAAAACAAACTCTAAGATATGACAACAGAATAGTGGTGACCAAAGAAGAAGAGGGATGGGGTGGATAAAATGGGTCAGTTGTAGGGAGAGCAGACAACCGACTATGATGGAGGACTATTGGTGTTTAGATGGTGGGAATGGTGTGGTAACAACTCCTGAAGGGTGAGATCCTATGTTTCTAAAACACACACAAAAAAAATTGTAGACCAATGCTGCCTCAATACAAAATAATAATGAAATAAAATAAAAATTACATTTCCTCAAAAATAAAAAAAGGTCAATTTTATGGTGGTAGATAGAAACTACACTTTTGGTTTTGGTAGTGGTCATAATGTAGTATACACAGATATCAAAGTATAAAGCTGTATGACTGAAAACCATGCACTGTTATGCCTCAATTAAAAAAAAAAGAACTCAATGCTTGTTCCTCTGTTCTGCTTAAGCTAGCACTTCAATGGCTGTCAGGCACAATCACAGTTTTCCATAGCTCATACTCCGAGGGTTGGGAGGTTTCATCTGCTGAGGCATGAGAGTGGTGCATGCAGGGCAACTCCTTTGCATTGGGTGCATGGGCCACCTATTAGCCATGAGAAACTAGCATCTACTATTGGAACTGATTTTACTCTCTCTCTTCTCAATGTCTGTAAAAGCTTTGTCCATCCAAAGCTTGAATATGTTGTTTTCCTTAACAATTCCAACACCAAGGTAGTAGACAGTAGTGTTTGGCTTCTATCCCTGGTGGCTCATACTCTGATATTTCCTATCCATCATGCAGTTGGAATACTTCTTGGCATTGCATAGTGTTCTTCTCAACAATTATAGATAGTGATGATGAGATGATTCTGATACAAATGATAATGGTAATTTCGCATTATACCTCTTTTACTACAGTAAGATGCAAGCATAGGGGTACGATACCAAAACCCAAGGTCTTAATTTCTATGCTATGTCAGAGCACCAATTAACGTCTGCAAAATTAAAACAGTATAGTTTAAATACTAAACAAAATACCTGTTATGCATTATACATAAGCAGTCAATAGATAAATGATGAATAAGTAGCATACAATTTATACAACCTCATTGCTGTTATTTGATTGAGATGCACTACCTTATCTGAAAACATTCACCTTTTCTCATGACTATCTTTATAAATTGTTTTAAAGTCTTTTATTTTGTGGGTTTTTTTTTTAAAGATTTATTTATTTATTTATTTATACAAGAACCAGGGGACAAGTCAGATTTGCGGGAGGGTGAGAGGATTCACCAGAGACAGAGTGGGGAACAGAACAGGCAAACTGATGAAATACACTGCTGAGGGGAGCAGCGGGCGCAGCAGAAGAGGTCTGCCGCACCCTGTGGGACCCTCACCGGCTGGCCGGGATCGAACCAGCACTTCAGAGGCTGCAGACAGCTTCACAGCGTGGCGCTCAACTGCCTGTGCCACTAGGGGAGGCCCTATTTTTAAATTTTTTGATTTGTCATTCATTTATGTAACAGTATAATTTGGGGAGTACACCTTCATGCCTCAACATATGCACATGCCTCACTTACATTCTACCAAAGCCCTAGTGCTAATCCCTTATCACCTTCCTGTGTGTCCTCCTCTCTATATCTCTCCTGTCCTCTCTGGTCACTACTATATTTTTCACAGAATCTAATGTTTGTTTTTGTTGTGTTTTGCCAGTTTGTTTTCTTTGGTTATTTATATTCCATGAATAAGTGAAAAATCTGGCAACTGTCTATAATTTTCTGACTTATTTCACTTAGCATAATCATGACAAGATTTATCTATTTTCCCCAAAAGGTACGATTTCACCATTTTAATAGCTGAGTAGTATTCCATTGAGTTTACACCCCCATACTTTCTTTATACAATCATCTATCAATGGGTATTTATGTTGGTTCCATGCTTGAATATTGTGAATAATGCTTCTAGGAATATAGGAGTACATACATCTTTTCATAAAAGTGTTTTCAAATTCTTTGGATAAATACCTAGAAGTCGTAGTACCAAATTATATGGAATTTCCATTTTCAATTGATTGAAGAATATATTTATACAGTTTTTCATGGACGCTGGCTTAAGTCTCAGTTTTCTCATATATAAAATAGTCTCTGTCCCATAGATTTGTTGTATGTATAAATGAAATAACAAGGGAGAAGAATCTAGCATACTGCTTGGAACAAATTCATACTTAATGCCAACTATAGAAATTGTGAAAAATCAATTCCTGGCTAAATCTTTCAAATCAAAAATAAAATATGAATTGCAGAGAAAATCAGAATGGTAATCATAAAGATTTCAAAGTTAAATATCACTTCTGTCTCTATGTAAGACTTCTCCCTATGCCAAAAGAAATATTAATCCATATCTTCAGGACCCGTGTAAGTGTGAACTAAAAAACAGTATAAATAATTAAAAGATTTAGTTAAGATGTGTTTAATAATTCATTATAAAAGGTGAGAATAGCAAGTTGGAAATATTCGTATTTCCACAGTACAGAAAGAAATTATAAAATGAGTTGTCTTACTTAATGCTTGAAAATTTATTTTGGGGTCCTCCTTGGTGGCACAGGCGATTGAGCGCAGCGCTGTGAAGCTGTCCGCAGCCTCTGTCGTGCTGGTTCGATCCCGGCTGGCTGGCAAGGGTCCCACATGGCGTGGCAGACCTCTCCTGCCTCACCCGCTGCTCCCCTCAGCAGTGTTTCATCAGTCTGCCTGTTCTGTTCCCCACTCTGTCTCTGGTGAATCCTCTCACCCTCCCACACATCTGACCTGTACCCAGTTCTTGTATAAATAAATAAATCTTCAAAAAAAAAAAAGAAGAAAATTTATTTTGGGGAGCCAGCCATGCAACATCATTTTTATTTCCTTTCTTTAATGATAACAATGTCCTCTCTATACTAAATTGAATTGCCTTGCGTAACTCCTTCAGGTTCAATGTTAGTACTCTCAGAAGCCCCCAAGTTTGGAAGAGCTCAAGTAGCCACTCAAATTAAAATCAATCAGCCCTTACCCAACTAAGCACCCAATTAGGAGTTCTGAGCAAGTATTAAATGTTTCATTTCCTAGAAAAACACCGTGAGAACTAGTCATTTTAAGACCCAATTGTACGGTCATATTCTAATCCTTATTTCTCATTATATAAATGAATTAGAAAATTTTAAGTTGGCAAGCTCAGTAATTTCTGGCAGTCCACATGTAGTCTGCAATCAGTCTGCAGAATATTTTTGATTCTATATCAATGTTATATATATGAATGTAGTCAAATTATATAACATTTTTAAAGGTCTTATCCAAGTGACTGAAAAAGCATAGTGTCAATGGAAAGCACTTTAATGTTTTTGAAAACAGTTTTTGTTTATTTTTAGCTACTCTCTAAGTGAAAGTAGTAAAGCTAAGCAGATAGGGGCATGTTTTCTATTCATAATGAACCTCATTTTGTTTTGCATAGCACAGAACTGCCCCTGATTTAATTTCAGCTAATGAAAAGGATGGTGTAGAAAGCTAAAGAAAAGGAAAATTTTTCATTGAGAAAATGTTAAATTCTATGCAATGCTCCTCTTAGTCTACACCTTTTCTTTTGTAATATGAATCCTTTTGGAGCAGAGATCAATAAAAATACCAAAATGAATGCAGTCATTTTAACTTTCGGTGAAAATGGACATGAGCAGGGCCTCCCCGGTGGCACAGCGGTTGAGCGCTGGGTTACGAAGCTGCCCGCAACATCTGCAGTGCCGGTTCGATCCCCGGCTGCTCCCCAGCAAACAGAGGAGGGTCCCACATGGCGCGCAGACCTCTCCTGCCGCCCGCTGCTCCCCTCAGCAGTGTACTTCGGTCCCTCTGCCTGCTCTGCTCCCCGCTCTGGCTCTGGTGAATTCTCTCACCCTCCCGCGCTTCTGACTATACCCAGTGCTTGTATAAATAAAAATAAATAAATCTTAAAAAAAATAAAATTCTAAGAGTTTTTTTTTTAAAAAAAAGAAAATGGACATGAGCAATGCTTATTCATCATATTCAAAGAATGACAACTACATACATGTTTGTAAAAATAGCATAATTATTCAGAACTTTATGAAAGGAGTAGGATGGAATTTTGGAGGGCTTTATTATAATTTCAGTCACTATGGTAGTACAAACTATTTATGTATCTTCCATGGCTATTCCTGCATTTCAAGAAGTGTCCCAAAATTTCATTTCCTCCACATGGGAGTTGGTGAGCAGAAAAGGAGTGGAAATAGGTCTAAATAGTGGCATTCTGTCCTGATTAAATTACATGTATTGGTATGATGACACATTTGCAAAAGCCAGATATTTTGCTAGAAATTTTGTTAACAGAAAATAGAAGAGTCAGTATCTACAACTATTACTGCACAATTTAGGGTGACTGTACTGAAGAGAGCATGCTACAGCTAGGCGAACAATCTGAACATGGATTGATGGGCAAAAAACCACATCATAGGCAAGCACTCCTTTCAAAACCACCAGAATTTCCAACATACTTTGTCTCATAAATGTGAAGCGAGGCTTCCAATGAACACAACAAACTACTAAAATCTATTGGAAAAAATCAGACTTTCAGAACTTGATTTTGATGATTTGAAAAGCAGAGGAAGAGAGCAAAACTAATTTCCACCGGATAGGGTTTTGTTTTCCTTGCTGTTTTGAAATCAGAGCCAACAGTATTAAGTAGTTTAGTATGACCCTAAAGCTCTCTCTACATTTAGATTAGACTGATTGGCAAGTCTATGAACAAATAGGTCATTTTCTATAAAAGGGCTATGATACATGCATTTTCTACTGCCAGTTTTGAAATTCTTCAATATTTTAATTGAACTGCAATACTTTTCATGCTGACTATACAAGTATATCCTATGACTGTAGACTTGCTGGTAGTTAATGAAAATAAGTACTCATTATAATTAATAACAACATTGCAAGGTTTTCAATCTGTTGTGTTTGGCATTAATACAAAGTTTGAAAGACATCTTTCTTTTTCTCAGACTTTCACATCAGAAGGTACTATTTGTTGCCCTTGTTTTCCAGCACTGGGTATGATGCAGCGAGATTAATACAATTTGCCAAATGTCAAACGCCATCAAGAAAAGTACTGGGAAATGAGCCTATTATGGGTAAGATTTTCTGAAGGAGTCGAGGCAGGGATGGAATAGTTAACCTCTCAACCCCAGGCAACCACTAATCTGTCTCTATAGACTTGCTAATTCTGGACCTTTCATGTAAGTAGAGTCAGAGAATACTTAGCTCTTTGCATCTGACATCTTTCACTAAGCATTTTGTTTATCCCTGCATTAAACTGACAAACATTAAAAAAAAATAATGGGAATAAAATTTCATACTCACAAATAATGAGGAACCTGATTCCATTGCCTGACATTCTCCCGCATAGGTCTGACTTGCCTCCTACTGGATGCACTACTATTTCCACTTATAATTTCTGTTTAGACTGGAGCTAACAAGAAAACACCAAACAGTGAGAGATGTGCACTACCTTAAAACAGAAATTCTAATCAAACCAAGCTCAGTTGTAATTCAAATGTACAGAAGAATGAGTCAAACTCGATGATGCATTTAACCATTTCTCTTCTAGTTTATCTTGAAAAATCAAATCTCTTGAAATATTGCTTTTCATATTGTTCTTGAAAAGTCACATCTTCTATTGGCATGTGACCAAATTTTTGCTAACTGATATAGTAACATCTGTAAAAGCAATTAGGGGAGTATCTCTCTCTATAATCTAAATTAGATCTATAATTTAGTAAAAAAGCATCAATTTATTAGCCCAATGTAGAGACAGTTCAAAAATGATAATGTAATAAAATATCTCTTACTTTCTTATATTTTCAGTGTATCCAGCTCCTGATACAGAAATTCTCAAATTGTTTTCCCCAACAAATTCTTTTAAATAGGAGCGTTTGTGTATTTAAGTGTATCCAGCAGGATAGCTAAAACAATCTGGCAAGCTTCTATGGAGAAACTTTTGACAGAATACTTATTTTCAATCAGTAAATGTCATGTAAACACGAATGTCTCATTGTACATGGCCTTATTCATAACTAAGTTGATTATAATACATTTGGGAACTATACATTTTATTTTTAATGATTTATTTATTTATGCATACAAGAACTGGGGTATAGGCCAGAGGTGTGGGGGTGAGAGGATTCACTAGAGACAGAGTGGGGAGCAGAACAGGTAGAATGACTGAACTACACTGCTGAAGGGAGCAATAGGCGAGACAGGAGAGGTCTGCTGTGCCACATAAGTTAGCTCCCTGGCTGGGGATCGAACTCGTGCTGCAGTGGCTGTGGATAGTTTCATAGTGCTGAGACTTAACCCCTTGTACCACCAGGGAGGCTCTGGGAACTATACATTTTATTTTATTTTATTTTTAAAAATATTTATCTATTTATTTATACAAGCACTGGGTACAGTCAGAACTGCGGGAGGGTGAGAGAATTCACCAGAGCCAGAGCGGGGAAGAGAGCAGGCAGACAGACCAAGCACACTGCTGAGAGGAGCAGCGGGTGCAGCAGGAGAGGTCTGTGCACCATGTGGGACCCTCTCCAGGTGGCCGGGGAATTGAACTGGCGCCGCAGAGGCTGCGGGCAGCCTTGCAGCCGGGCGCTCAACCGCTGCGCCACCAGGGAGGCCCGGAACTATACATTTTAGATTGAAATATGGTCAGCTATGTCTTACTCTATCCGTACTGTTTTCCAGCTGTTTAATTGAATATCTTTGGTAGGGAACATAAAAAAATGAACTAATTGGTTGTTTCAATACATTAAAATAATCTGTGTAGATTGTCTGAATGTTAAGATACCATAACATTAAACATTTATTGGCATCACAGTATTTCAAAATCTTGGGTGTTATAATTAGTTCTCTCTCTGGCATTATTATGCACATTCCTAATACATAGAACTAGAGGCATTGTAGGTGAAGAGATTCTCAGTTTTTGCATTCCTACAGCCTTTTTAATCTAGATGCTAATCAGTAGAATAAGTAATGCCAATTCAGAGTTAGAAATCAGAAATAAGACCATAGTATTGTGTTTTTCCAACAAAATATTTTTCCTTCTTTGCCTAATCCTATTTTAAATATTCTAACTCTAAACACCTCACAGGGCAGCACTTGTGGTTTCTACCTTATCATAGCTGATTCCATTCTTAATTAAATTTTATGGCATCTCAGATATGAAAAGCAACCTATTGTTTCCCTGTCAGACATAGAAAAGACTGCTATGTCCAAGTGCATACTTCTTGGTCCTACCAAATTAATGGCTATGTCTACAGGAAAACAGTAGACTGGATAATTGAACCTGTTCCATAAATTCAGAAAAAAATAAAGATAATTATACAATTGGATTATCTAAAACTAGAATAGTCAAAAGTTAGATGTTTGAAATGTGTTCCATAAGATGTTTTTCAGATAGAGCATACATAAAAGTAGAATATTATCACATTCATTTCACATTATTTGACTCACCGTAACATTTATCTTTTTGTAAGTCTCTTTTACAGAACATTTTAGGTTTACAACAAAATTGAGAGGATGTGCAGAGATTTCTCATATGCCCATGCCCATCCCTCCCCACCATGCACAGACTCCTTCATTATCAATATCACTAATCAAAACAGTACATTTTTTACTAAAGAGGACACATCTTAATCACCCAATGTCCAGAGTTTAAATAAGACTTCACTCGATTTTGTATATTCTATGGGCTTGAACTAAATTATAATTACATATATCCATCATATTCTGTATGATGTAGTATATCATCGTACAGAGGATTTTTCACTCTCCTAAACATCTTCTGTGCTCTACCTATTCATCCCCAATCCTTGCAGCCACCGATATTTTTATTATCTCCATAGTTTTGCCTCTTCCAGAATGTTATATAGTTGGAATTCTAAAGTATGCATCCTCAGATTGTTTTTTTTTTAACTTAGTAAATTGCAATTTTACATTCTTCCATTCCATATCTTTACATGATTTGATAGCTCATTTTGTTTGGGCACTGAATAATAGTCCATTGTCTAGGTATACCACAGTTTAATTATCCATTTGCCAACTAAAGAACATCTTTGCTGCATCCAAGTTTTAGCAATTATAAATAAACCTGCAATAAACATCCATGTGTGTCATGTTTTTCTGTGAATATTAGTTGTCAATTCCTTTCCATAAATACCAAGGACCTTGGTATTGCTGGATCTTATGGTATGAGTGTGTTTATATTTGTAAAGAAACTGCTACAGTGTCTTCCAAAGTGCCTTTGTCCTCCCACCAGCTACACAGGAAAGTTGTTCTGGTTCCACATCATTGTCACCATTTGGTGTTGTCAGTGCTCTGGATTTTCATAAGTAAGTAGTGATATCTAATTTTAACTCACATTTCCCTGATAATATATGATGTGGAGCATTCTTTCATATGCCTATTTGCCATCTGTACATCTTCTTTGATGAGGCAGTTGTAAAGTCTTTGGCCCATTTTTTAATTGGATTGTTTGTTTTCTTATTAAGATTCAAGAGCTTTCCGTACATTGTAGATAGCATTCCTTTATCATATGTGTCTTTTGTAAGTACTTTTCTCCTACTTTGTGGCTTGTCTTTTCATTCTCTTGACAGTATCTTTCACAGAGCAGTTTTTAATTGCATTGTAGACCAGCTTATTATTTCTTTCATGGATCATGTCTTTAGTGTCGTATCTAAAAAGGCATCATCATACCCACAGTCATCTAGGTTTTCTCCTGTGTTATCTTTGAGGAGGTTTATAGTTTTACATTTTACATTTAGGACTATGATCCATTTTGAGTTAATTTTTCAGAAGGGTAAAGGGTCTGTTTCTAGACTAATTTATTTTTTGCATGTTTATGTCCAGGTGTTTCAGCACCATTTGTTGAAGAGACTACCTCTGCTTGATTGCAACATTCACCTTTTTTCTGGTAATTTACATTTTGCTTCAGTGAAGGCAGTAGAAATTGGTACTCTATTCTGTCACTTCAGATAATAACTGCATTTCTATTTTCTTTTTATTACAAATCAATAATGCAATTAACATAACAAGATCCCCAGAGCTAACTATATAATTATTGCTTTCATAAAGAAAAGAATAGCCACATAAGATGTAAAATAGCTTGAAACAAAAATCATAAAGCACGTTCCAGAAAACCACTCCCCAGAAAAACAAAATAGTGTGCCTTTTTATGCAACCCATTTCCTTTCTTTAAGGCAGTAAAAACTAAAGATAAACTAGCACTGACCATGTCAAGGAACACACTATATACACCAAAAGAATCAACACAATCCAGTCTGGCTTCTTAAAAGAAAATGCACAGTCCTTCAGTTACGTTGATACTCTTTTAGACCATTAATTCCTTTATTTTGCTTTTAACTGTGGAAAAACAGCTTTAGAATATGACTAGGACACTAAGAAGTCTGACCATGCATGTATACCACTTATTATTATAATCCTATAACAGTTATAACCAAGACAATCTGATGTATATTTAATGGCATCTGTGAATTGTTGCAAGATATGTAGACATAAATGGTAGGTATTTAGCATAGACAATGTTAATTATCAAGCATTACCTTTACATAGACACCCTATTCTCTGTTTCTCTCTCAAGTGTGCATGTGCCTGTGCACATACACACTCACAGACACTTCTTATCTCTCTTTAGATGTCCTATTTTTCAAACAATTGAATTTTATATACTGTAGATTAAAGACAGTGAGGGCGCTGGCAGGGACTCATATTGAGATAGATCACACAAATATGTATGGGAGATGCAAGCATCAGGAAGTATCGTGTGGCATATTTAGATGAAGAGTTACTATTGAATGATCTTGGCACATAGGTCGACAACGAGATATGGTGGTCAAAAGTGGGGCTCCAAGATCTGAGTGTATAACAAAGTCCCTATTAGCTACTGGAGGTGGGGTGAGACAACAGGACTAGTCTCAAATCGATTCCTGGGGCCATGTTCTTTGTCAGTTCAGAAAAAGCTGATTGCAAACATTAAAGGGTTTCAGCCCCAAGTAGTATTCTGATCACTACTTCAGAAGTAATACTTGAAAGTATAGGAATAATACTTGTAGATTCATCAGAAAATATGCTTCATACAGAAAAAGAAGCCAGATTGGCTTTTCTAATATAAATCAGGTTATTTCTTTCTCAATACTTTCATTAGTTTTCATCACAATTTATGTGAAATGTAAACCCTTTGCTATGCCTTATAAGACTTAACTTTGAAACAGTGCTAGAAGGGTGCTATAGCCATCCAAGAAGAGTGCACAATAGAGGACAGGTCACTGTGAGCTCTTCATCCGAGTGCACAATTGCAAGACCACCAAGGATCAGGAAACACCAGCAGTGGGGCTTATTTAACAAACATGAGAAATAAAGGTTCTAAGGTTCACGAGCGGCTGGCTATCTTACCCTAGACAGTGTCCAGATGTCACTCATCCAAGATGGCGCCATCCCGCCAAAGGGTGCCTGGAGCGTGTGGCAGCCAGCAAGCAGTGGGCCAGGATCCAATTCATTGCTGGTGGTGCTCACAGTCAGGGCCACTGAGATGACACTGCGGCAACCCACAGCAACAGTCTGAAGGCCAGGCTAGACAGTGCCAGACACTGGAACAGACAGCAATAAGTGCAGCACTGGGAGGCCTTGCCAGGCAATCTGATCAACAGCTCTGTGAGACACCAGGCCTGGCGCCTTTGGTGCTCTTTCCAGGCAGCAGCCTTGGAAGGACCAGAGGCAGGCTCAGCTGCCTAGTCTATGTAAAACTATTTTGCTTCTCTTTTCAGAGGTCGGCAGCTGGATGCGTAGTAGTCTCTCTTCTTTCTTCAGAGGCCCAAAACAGAGTGCAAGGAGTCTGGGTAATCGGCATGTGGAAGTCTGGGAGTCCCAAGATGACTCCTGAACTGCCTTATATCCTCTTTCAGAGTCCCCCACCCTAGTTGATAGCTACTGATTAGACCATTTAACCCAGATGGTGCTGGAGAGAAGGGGCTGCCCTCAGGCAGCAACCTTTGGCACAGGTGCGAAAACTGCTACATTTTTCTAAAGGCTACTTCTGCTTAGGCAGCAGTGGGAAATCACTAATCTTGCCCTGTAGTCCACACTACAGGACCTTGGGTTCACCTTGACTTGCCTCACCCTTACCCCATCCTTTTGCTCTTCCTTGGATTAGATCAACCTCACTTTTTTGATGGTCTTTTACACTTTCTGTACTGTTTGCCTATGACTGTGGCTTATTCCCTTAATTCATTGAGGCCTCTCAGAGATGTCATCTCAGCAAAGCCCACCTAACACAGCAACCCACAACTCTCAAATTTTTTTATCACTCTTCATTTTTTTTCTTTATACATGATATCGTTGAACATATTTTTTTGTTAGTTTCATATCCCCTTTTATTAGACTGTAAGTTCCAAAAGGCAGAACGTTTTGTCTCTGGTGTCAGTGTTATATCACTAGCACAAGAGTTGGAATTACTGCTATGGAAGTAATGAGTTTCAGGAACTCTCATTTACATACTCCCCTTTCTAGACCCTGCATGCAATGTTGTATTTATAATTTTATAGTATTCACAAAGTGTGTTTATTTTATTTTTTTAGATTTATTTTATTTATTTATTTATGCATACAAGAACGGTGGTGTAGGCCAGAGGTGGGAGGAGTGAAAGGTTTGACCAGAAACAGAGCAGGGAGCAGAACAGGCAGATTGACTGAAATACCCTGCTGAGGGGAGGAGTGGGAGAGACAGGAGAGGTCTGCCGCGCCAAGTGGGTCAGCTCCCTGGCTGTGGATCAAATTTGTGCTGCAGAGGCTGCGGATTGCTTCACAGTGCAGTGCTTAACCCCTTGCGCCACCAGGGAGGCACCCTAGAATTATTTTTGCTTGTTCATAGTATCTTCTCCATAGGATCATCTACTTCTTCTAAGTCATTAATGAGGAATTCATAAAAATGACCCACTAATAAAAGAGCTTAGTTAATTAATGCATTATCCTTTAAATAATGGTCAAAACTAGTTACAATGAAAACTATCTATAAATTGATCACTCTCAATTTATATAAGCCCATCTGCCTTGGTTTTTAATCTATTCAAATTGTTTTTTGGCCAATAGCACTGCCTGAGGCAAATTTATATCAACCTGACAAAAAACAATAGAAAAGTCTTGCTTCAGAGATTCTCATTGCTTAAAGCTACAATATTTCTTTAAAAACTCCAAGGTGTTATAATTAAAAATGTATCAATTGCTTAACTTGTCAACCAAAGGCAGCTATTATAGAACACTTTTTTCCTCAAACAGTTAGACTCTCATTGCTCATGTATGATTGCATTTATAGGAAAAAATATATAATTACAGTGTAAATTTAACTTCTGGAAAGGAAATCTCATCAAAGCATCTCTAAAACTTTCTGCAATCTGCCCGTATCCTGGAAAGCTGTACATACTAACTTTCTATTCACATTTATAGAAAAACATGTCTAAACACAACTATCATGTATATTTTTGATGGTGACTTGAAAGTGATATGTCTCTCAAGAAATGCTAATATGATTTTTGTAACAGATTGACAATAGAAATTGTAGTTAACCATAATCCTTTTTAGTGATTTCTTTCTTATTTTATCCTTCCCTTGCCCCCTCTTTTCCTTAAGAAATGCAGAATGCAATTAGTAGCACAATAATTAAAGAAATAATTAGTCACTATAGACTCACATCACAATAATTTAGAACAACTTCAAGCTTTTCTACCATGTCAAATTAGCCAGTTCTCTCTATTACAAAAATGTTCTTGGGCCTCCCCTGGTGGTACAGCGGTTGAGCGCTGGGCTGCGAGGCTGCCCACAGCCTCTGCAGCACCAGTTCGTTCCCTGGCCAACGGCAAGGGTCCCACAAAAAAAAAAAAAAATGTTCTTGAGGAAAAATTACCCTATCTTTCCCTGACTCCACCACCAAAAATAAAGTAACAAAAATGGCAAAGGGAACATTCTTTTGCATTGTATGAAAATGAGTAAAATAATTTCACCATGAATTAGATTTTAGAAATCAGTTCTAATCTGTTGTGTTTGTGCATACAAGTTGCTTTTCATGGAAAGCTTTTATTTTAATTAAATAACAGACTCAACCCACTGCAAATAATTGTCTTGTTAATCTCACTACATTACTTTGAACTGAAAGTGAGGAAAAACTGGTCAATGTTAATCAATTGCCTTGGAGGAACAGAGAGCTCTTTTGACAGAGTTGCATAATGGATGAAGCACAAAATGAGATAATTGGGAGATGTTTGTCCTAGAGGGTGCTAAGTTTGTAATTACAATTAAAAAGTTATCTTATATCCTAATATTATCCTTTTTAAAGACATACACTCTGTCTTTACTTGACTGCATCAATATACATTTTTCCAACCCAATAATGTTCTGTTCATCTACAACCTGGCCTGAGGTTGGAAAACTAACTAAAGAATGTAAATAATGCTGACTGTGTAACCAGATCCCTGCAGCCTCGGGATGCCTGAGGGACAAGTGACTTTGTTGGTACTGAGGCCTTGTGTATTCAGCCTGCTGCCTAAGGATGTTCCCCTCCCCCAGTGGCAGTGAGTACAGCTGCCACCTTTGGCTCCCTGGAGCCAACAGGCCCACAAGACCACCCTGATCTGAGTGCAGGCTCTGCTGGGCTTCCCCCCTTTTATATCTGGCTCAAGCATTCTAAAATGGACCCATCAGGTGTGTGCTAAATGGGCCAATCAGGTGCATGCTAAATAGACCAATCAGGTTCAAGCTCACTTCACTAGTTAATAATTTGTATTGGAAAATGGAAAATATGGGGCCTCCCTCGTGGCACAAGGGGTGCAGACAGCACTGTGAAACTATCCGCAGCCACTTCAGCACGAGTTCGATCCCCGGCCAGGCAGCTAACACACATGGCGCAGCAGACCTCTCCTGTCTCTTCCGCTATTCCCCTCAGCAGTGTGTTTCAGTAGATCTGCCTGTTCTGTCCCCCACTCTGCCTATGGGGAATTATCTCACCCCTGCACCTCTGGCCTGTACTCCAGTTCTTGTATGCATAAAAAATAAATATTTAAAAAACAAAAAAAAAGAAAAAGAAAAATGGAAAATGAGCTGATTCATGCTAAGCAGCCCAATCAGATACTTAGAATTGAAAATGGTCCAATGAGTCTTGAGTAGGGACCCTGAAGGAGATATAAGGCAGAACAAGAGCCAGCTTGATTTATTCTGCTCCCAACCTTCAAAGCACACAGTCTGCAGTCAGCTTCTGAAAAGTATTTGTTGAACCACTTTGAAGAAGAATTTTTCTTCTCCTGAACTTCAAAGAGGAAACATTCATTGGACCACCTTTGAAGAATTATTTGGCAGATGGCCTCTGAAGAGAGAGAAGCATTGGGCACCTCCTTGAGATTCAGCAGACCTCAGTGGACTTCCAGACCTCTAGATCTCCACACCACTGTGGACCATCACAGAGACTTGACCACTGCACCTGCCTCTGGCCTTTGTTGCCACTTGCAAGGATCACTGTCAGTCTCAGCCAAGTGTCTCAAAGAGATGACCACTTCCTCTAGTTCTCTGACACCACCTCCTAGTGCTATTGAGTTGGTTACTGTCTGGTCCATTATCTGGCCCAGCCGTCAGATGACTGCTTGGGCTGCTGCAGTGTCACCTCATCTTCCAAAAGTGGCCTTTGTTTGGGACTTCTGGACAATGTGGGCACCATCTGGAGTGAGACTGCCAGCCCCTTGTTGCCTTAGAAGCTCTTTCCTTTTCCTTAGTCTTCTGTTTTTTAAATAAACCCTATTGTTGTTGGACTATGAGCCTGAGTACAATCGAGTAGTTTTGCAATTGCATGTGTGATTGAGAACCCATTGACATTGACCTGTCCCACAAGTTGGCACTGTCCCTTAGCCCTCTTTGGCACTTTTGAGCACTGTTTTTGTACTGTTTCAACTATAGATATATTTTTCCTAATGAGAGTACTATTGTATTGCCATTCAAAGACATACCCTTAACCAGAGAAGTGAAACCCTTCTTGAATATATGATTGCAGAGTGGCTCTGGAAAAATAAACATTTTGATGCTTTATTACAAAATTTAAAATCTTCCTTGTTAGGATTATATTTTATAAACATCAAAATTTCCAAGTGAATGTTTATATGTTAGGATGTTAAAAAGAAAGTCATGTGTAGATAAAGATTTTTTCAGAGATTCCTTATATCAAGTCGTGATCAACAACTTGTTTCTCTCAAAAAAATGAAAGCATTTTTTGAGAGCTCTTTGTGACTTGTAATATAGTCAATGTATCAGCCCTTAATACATAACAATAAGTTAATTACTAGTATATTCCATTATGATATTTCATTACTTTTTTTTTAAGGTTTATTTAGGCATACAAGAGCTGGGGTGTAGGCCAGAGGTCTGGGGAGATGAGAGGATTCACCAAAGACAGAGCGGGGAGCAGAACAGGCAGACTGACTGAAATAAACTGCTGAGGGAAGCAGTGGGAGAGACAGGAGAGGCCTGCTGCATCATGTGGTCACCTCCCTGGCCGGAGATCGAAATCTTGCTGCAGTGGCTAGGGATAGCTTCATAGTGTGACACTTAACCCCTTGCACCACCAGGGAGGCCCTCATTACAGTTTTTAAAACACTTTTTTTGGCTCACAACCTTGGGAGTTCCCTGAGTGAAATTTAAAATTAGCTCTTGTACATGGAGGGCAAGTAGACAGAACAAAAAAGAGGCAGATAATCCAGATTGGTAAGTGGCAGATTTAATATGCAAGGAAATATACATGAGGCTTTTCCTTATGACCATAAGACAAGTAGATGTCTGTATCTTCCCAACAGAATCTTAAAAACTTATATAGAGGCCTTTGTATAGGTCCAGATGATCTCAACACCATATCCTCTCAAGACTGAATCCTTGAAACAAATCCTAATACAAGAACAGAAGGTGGAACCTATATTCCAAGGACAGGTGAAAGGGTGAGGAACCTCTGATTGCTCAGGTTCAAGACAGTTCAACCTGCTGTCCCGTACTCTTGATGACCTGCCCCCACAACTCTCTTTACAACCATATTCCTTCTTAAATTTTATTTTATTGCAGTAATTTTGTTTTGCAGCAATCTTGTGAAATAGTTTTAATGATAGTTTTTATCATCTCCATTACCATTATATAATTGAGAAAATTGGGACTTAGTAGGTAGAAAAAAGAGAATTTGAAACCAGGTCTCTTTATTTTCCTATACATATTATATGCTTATTTTCCTCTACAAGTAAGAAACAATAATTTAAAGAGCAAAAGATGAAGGTGGAAAGGGGTTAAAATCATGATATTAAAATCATGATATTGGTATCCATTCTCTTTTATAGGCCCATCATGGTTAAACTTGTATAAATTTTACAAGTTGCACAGTGCTAATGATTCATGTATAATTTGCATCTCTCAGCTGAGATATATCCTCTTATTGGTTGTTAAGACCTTAACAATTACTCTAAGAAACTTCCTATCATGACAACACAGTTATTATTGGGGAAAAATAAGGGGACATTCCAAGATGCAAAGCTCAGACAGGAGTGGTCTTGAGACCCTCAGAAATTTCAAAAGACGTAGACACTGAAGTCTTCATTTCCGTTTCAAAGCTGAACTGCCATTTATTTCCAGAGGAACTATGTAGGGTAATTTAAAAAAAAAAATTAATGAATCCAGGAAATTTCAACATGTTTATTTAATATTAAGGTTGAAAGGGAACTTAGAGAACATCTACTCTACTTTCCTCCTTTTTACAAATAAAGAAAATAAGGTTACTGATGTGGTGACTTGCTCAAGTTCTCACCATTAGTGGTATATTGGAAATAGAAGTCTATTACTTGGTCTCCATTAAATCTCTTTCTACCAGATCTCTTAAATTTCCCCTTCACTGTAAAATGTAGGTTTGAATAAAATATATATTAACTATTTTTTTACATTGTATGATATTTGCATAATTATCAGTACTCAAATAAAATTATTTATTTTATATTTAATAATATGAATTTTCCATGTCCTTCATGCAAAAATTACATTATTGTGTTTACAAATCACATTATTATGTTTTCTAATTCTGTATCACTCTCAGGTTAATGGTTTTTAATGTCAAAGCCTCAGGGCTTCATTTAACATACTTGTGATTATCAGAACATGTCAATATGAACTATTTTTCAATAATTCCATGAGTAAAAAGCCTTTTGTACATATGACTTATAGCTTAACATTTTAAGATAAGATGTACAACTGTAGGTGAAGATACCAACTTTTTTTTTTTTTTAAGATACCAACTTCTAATTGGGTAGAACACTTTCATGTTTTCTTAGAGTATTCATGCTCTATGCTATTAATCAAAGATAACTCACCTGAATTTGCATTACATAAAAGTACTTCATGTGGTAGAGCACAATATGATGAAAAGAACAAACAAAAATAGTCGATGCTTGCATTTTACATTTGTTCATAGAATACAAAAGAAGGACATGAGGACTTTAAACATGAGATACGATGTTTAGATAAAATTACAAGATTTTGTTCCGATTCCTCTCATATACAGTTTCATTGTAAATACAGAGTTTGTAACCTATCTCACTGCCTCTCATTTCCCCTTCTAATTATAAATTCAACTGTTAGATTAATCTGTCTAAAGTTCAGTTTTCAGGATACTACTTTTAATTTCTCCTCAATACCTAAATTCAAATGCCTCCACAATCTGTCCCTTCCTGTCCTTTTCTCCAGCTTGAACAGTCTCAAGGCCAGTGCATTTCCAGCAGTGTCCAGGGGAGGGTACCCTTATCCACAAATAAGGAGTATTGGCTCCCTGGCTCTGCCTGAAGTGAAGATGCGGACCTCAGGCTATCTCAAGTAGTTGACAGGACCCATTAAAACCATTCAAGGAATCCCTCTAGTTCTTAACATTTTGAAGACAAATATAAGACTTTGGATAACAGCACTATGGACCTCTCAAAGTAAAGGCCCATACTATTCACCATGTACCCCAAGAATCTTCCCTCTCTCATCTTCTTTGCAAACATTCCTCTCTCCCTAAGTATTTCTTTTCTCTTTCTCAACAATTCTGAGTATGTTACTTTTAACTACCATGAACCTCAGTTTCCTCAGCTGTAAAACAGACATGATAATATTACAACTCTTGATCTGTAGAGTTGGTATGAGCATTGAAAATAAACCACATGGAACAAAACCTGACGTGTAGTAAATTTTCAATAAGCATTGACTATCATTCATTTTGTTGTCACCGTTACTAGCATTATTATTGCTATTGTTATTGTTGCTATTATTACTATGATTTCCCAGCAAGCCCAACCCTAACTGAGCATGACATACAGCAGAGAGATAAATCTTAGTTTTATTATGCCCAGTATGTTTAAGTTCAGGCTTTTATTTTTAATTTTAAAATGCCATGTGTTGAATTCATAATGTGTCATTAAGAAAACAATAAAAAAGAGCATTAAATCAATTTTCTGTGTGACTATTGCAATCAACAGCCTTAAATTTGGATGGGGAGAGGATGGAAGTGGAAAACAATCGCTACTGCTATTCAAGTGGGTAAGAGGAACTTTTTAGAAATAAGAGGGAGAAAAAGGAGGACTCTTTCACCACACACCAACAAAGACATATCCCATTAAAGAGTTCAGCTACCTAGGGTTTGTGAGGGCAGTATTTTCTTCTCCTTCAATTTCTGTATAGACCTAAGGTGCATTAATCGTTGGAATGGTGCCTTCTTTTTTGAATATCTCCCAAATTCTAGAGTAACGCTATTAATTTATTAAGTATATGTTGAGTGCTTTCTTTCAGCCAGACACTGTATAAAATAGGATCTCAAAAAACCTTATACAATGAATGCATATGTTTTAAGGGGCTCTGAAGAGAGTTGATGCTGAAGGCAAACAACAAAAAAATGAAAATTGTGCTTATATCAAATGCCCTACTTTGGGTACATTATATTCTAATTTAATTAATTCTTTTGTAACAGGCTGGTCCCCAGGAAGGGGGGAAGTTCCAGGTTCCTTGCCCCACCCAAATGGAAGGTGGAGCTGAGCAGGGAGAGAAGAAGCTGCAGAGGAGACTGAGTAAGGAAGGAAGCAGGATGGAGCCACAAGGAGACCTGGAGGAGGCACGTGGAGCAGAGAGACAACATGGAGAAACTGCACTTGCCTTTTGGTCATGGACTGGGTGACACAGATGTGGGTGAGAGACCCATGGGGAGGTGACAATGGTGGTTTTTGTCGTGACTTTGATTTTGCTCCTTTCCTTCCAGACTTGTCTGGTTATTTCTGACCCTTTTCTGTGGGTCCCCACTGGAAGATGCTTAGGACTTGTGGCAGGCTTTGGGGCCTTGCTCTGGGCCAATCCTGCTTGGGTGGACTTTTACCCACGAGGGGATGGGTAACTTTGGGTGCTTGATTTAGAAACTATATTCTTTGCCTTTTCTGTATTGTTTCCTAATTGTATTAAAGTTCCTTCCCATTAAAGTCTCATATGTTTTGTGTTGATGCAGCAGATGGCAGAACCCATTTAGAATAGGCAGGTTTGTGGGGTTTGGGCTGCCCCTCTCCCTGCCCTGTAACACTTTGTTCAGATCTTTGCTATTCACTGCTATACTTATTTGCACTTATCATACAGGTATTTTGTCTCTCCAGTTAGACTGAAATGTCTTTGAGGACAAGGACTATGTCTGCTACTAATGTTCTGGAACTTTTTACTAATTGTTTTCTATAGACTTGAAATTTCCTGGATTCACTGAAAATAATATTTGGTTGTACATGTACCCCAAAGCATCTCAGTATAAAGGGAGAGCTGCTTTTTTTCCTGCAATTCATGTGTTCATTTTCCTCAAGTGGCTATGCTGTACTTTCTGGTAACTACTTTTCAACTGACTGGAATTATCAAGAACTCGCTTTCCACCTGTGGTTTTTTAACTATCGGTGAATCCATGTTTTCCATTTCTTGTTTCTTAACCCCACTAAGATGGAAAGTTCTATAAACAGCTTATTCTCCCTTCATTTTTTTTCCTCATTATATGTGTTACATAAAGATTTGTGCTTTGTTTTGCGTTTAATGAGGGCGTTTGCAAAATCATCATGGTTTTATGTCTGCTATTACAGATTATAAACCTGTGATTAGAATATTTCAATTTTCTACTAAAAGAAACCTCAGGATGCCATGATTTCTGTTACACACCTCACTTAGCTGGCAGTAACAGCAGTGAGGTTGGAAGTTGGGAACAATGTTTTTACCCCTGCGAGTCATAAAACTTCAGAGCTGGAGGAAAAGAACTCAGAAAGTCTGTATTGTAAAACCACTTGGTAATAATTGCAATGCGCCTTACTTAGAAAGACAATATCCTCTGCAGTTTTAGGGTAGGAAAGTGTTTTTCACCTACTTTTAATTTAACGACTTCCTCTTAGAGCTATTGAATTTTAAATGACAATTTTTTTCCCTTTAGTATTCACACTGAATAAAGGAATTTGGCACTTGGCATATGTTACTCAACCAAATTTTATTGATAAATATTTTATATATCGGATAACATGCTTAATGAGCTCATGGATGTTTCACATAAACTGCCATTTTTTTCATTCCTGTATGGATTTTATTACTAATTGAAAACTCTGCAGACCTCTCCCCTTCTTTCTCTTCTCTCCTGTCCTTTCACCTCACACTGGCAGCCTTTTAGCGAAGGTGCACATCTGCCGCCATAAACACACAAATTAGCACATCAATGTTTCTGATGGAAAAAAAAAAAGTCAGTGCAATAAGAGAATGTTTTGAAAGCAAGCCAGTTTGTCAGTAAATTATAAGCTTCATTACCATAAAACTAACAAATAGAACCCACATCTCATTAACTGAAAGCACAATATGACTGCAGCAATATTCATCTCCCCAAAGAGTGCTTATCCATAGGAAAAAAAGATAAAAGTTTTGCTTAGAACTGCCACTAATGACAGCATTAACTTTATTTATTAAAGAATGTCTAAGCATTTTGCAAAATGTACATTTTACCCCCTCCCTCATCTTTTTTTTTTTTTAAATTAAGCACAGTGGCATTTTAGACAGTATACGAGTTATATGGTGGTTAACTTTATTCCACTTTAATATCATTCGAATTATGCTCTGCTGAGGATGGAGAACATTTTTCTAGGCACTGCTTCTACTGTCTTTGGCTGGTAAATTCTTCCACATTCCATTCAAGACTAAAATTCAATACACCACTTCATTCCCCAATGAGTTCATTTCTGTGAAGGCAAAAGGAAAGGAATTCTCTTAACCACTTTTTGAAAAATAAAAACCTAGCCTGTTCAGGAGGTTTTGCGAGTGCTTGGTTAGCCCCAAATCAACTTTTATTTAGGTTATCTTGTCATGATTTGGTAAAAGCAATTCTTTCTTAGTGACTGTTGTTTGTGTGGTTCTGTATGTTCAAGAATATTTATAAAATTCTAAAAAAGCAAAACTATTTATAGTAAAGTTTTTGCTAAGGAGCATGAGTTTCAGAAAGGAGACGGAATGCCAAATTAGCTGGTTCAAACTGGTAAAGGATCCCAGTTTCAGAAAGACGGCCAAATCCCAAATTAATTAAGTAACTAGGCTGGCAGAAGGGAACACACAGTAATTAGGAGTAAAGATATTGCTAACATGAGTGAGAGTGGTTGTGTAGTCAACTATTTAATTATGGACCAAGTTTGTGAAAATAATAGGGTAATAATTTAAAAGACACGATGTCTTATTCTTGCTAGAAAATACTCTAGGAAAAAAGTAAGGGGACAGTGAACAGATAAATCAAGACTGGAAAAAATGTTGCTAATTGTTGAGAATGGGTGATGAGTATAAGGGAGTTTTCCATTCTCTTTACCTATGTGAATGCTTGAATTTTTTCATGCTTTATATTTTAAACAGGGAAGATGTATTTTAAAACACATTGGGTAAGGAAACCAAGCCTCTTTTTTTCTGTTTTCTATTGTGCCAGGAAAAGGGAAAAGCTAAGAGACAGCATTGTGGAGGGAAAAGGCTACTGTCTTCTATATCAGAGCGGGACTTGTATCGTGACTGCGCCACCTAATAGCGTGATAGCCTTGTACAAATATCTGAACTTATTTTTTCATTTATGGAATGAGGTCAATTATTCATATATCAGAGTTGTTATGAGGATTAAGTAGAATAAGATTTGTGAAAGTGGGACTATATACCCATCAGTGCTGCATAAATGCTCTCTTATTTTGACAGAAAGTAAGATTACGAGATGTGGCCAAAAAAAAAAAAAAAAACAACAACAACAACAACAAACGTAATTTTATTAGAATTTCAAACCATAGAATAATATTAATGTATGTCCCTTGTAGTATTTGGGGCAAAAGGAAGCCAATTAATCTTAAAGTCAAATATAACTGGTGTCCTGTTTTTGAACTGGCAACCTTATCTGTAAGGAATACTTTAATAAGTAAAATAATCTTGCAAGGCCTTGCTATAACAGGCTTCCAGATAAGAGTGTTAGCTATAAAGTACTAGGGTTAGCATCCAATGGAAGATTTAACATTGAGAGAATAGAAAGAGACTAATAAGAGAAATTTCCAGAAGAATAATAGCAGACCCAGAAATATGAACTCTACCAAACCTCCAAGAGCTAAATATAGCTTGAGGTTATCCATGAGTAAAGGGTAGGAGAAAAACAAAGGAGCATTTAGAATCCTTGGTTCCCAAAGAAGTTACTACACAACAGGTCTCTGGCTTGGTAGAGGGGATGGGAAGGAAATCTATTTAAATTCAAATTAAATCCATTCTCTCTGTTTCTCTGGCTCTGGCTCTCTCTCATACACATGGCTTCAACTTCTCTGTCCCTTCTTTTGTTCAATTGTTCATCATTTCTTTAGTATGTTTGTTGATTTTTCTGTATACACTCTACTAAGAATATGTCGATTACTCTTTTGAAGGATCTTCTGGAATTTTAACAATGATTTGTTTCTTTAAAGATCTGTGTTAGACCTATGAAAGGGTGTGACGTGTGATGTTAATCTTGACTTCCAGGCTGAGGTAGTGTTGTCTAGGTTTAAGCACTGTAGAAGCACTCATTTTCTTCTTTGTACACTGTACTTTTTAGAAGGAAGACACACTAGGCTCTGTCTTTAAAAGTGCCAGCCTTTGGCCCTCCTTGGTGGCTCAGGAGTTAATATCTCAGCACTATCAAGCTATCACCAGCCTGCCACTGCAGCATGAGTTCCACCCCACCCACATGGTGCAGCAGACCTCCGCTGTCTCACCTACTGCTCCCCTTAGCAGTGTATTTCAGTATATCTGCCTGTTCTACTCCCCACTCTGTCTCTTGTGAATCCCCCCCACCCCGCACCACTGGCCTGCACCCCAGTTCTTCTACACAAAAACAAACATTTAAAATGGCATACTATTGGGACAAAATGTTTTCTTATAAAAAAAAAAACTTTAAAGAGAGAGAGAGTCCATCAAAGAATTTCTCTGAATAAGCAGTTCTTTCTCCAGCAGGTATCACAGTCATTTCTAAACATCTGCACACCTTTGCCATCTGCTTTCAGCTTCTTGACATAGTACTGTTTCCTGACTGCCACCTGCTTGCGGAGCTCAGGCTTTAAGCCTAGTCACCATTTACCTTGCTTGTCATCGTTTAACAGCTTTGCTTCTTCTGGAAACAAGAGTAAGGTGGAAGAGATTCTTTAAGATATTACATTTGAATATATTTTTGGCATTTTTCCTTTTCTCAGATTTTCTCTTCATGGTCAAGATGTTTCACTCCCCAAATTAAAATATTTAACAATATTTTTATAAGTGCTAAAGTGAAGATGTAATAGTAATTAGCACGATGATATTAATCCCTTAATATTATTTGATGGAATCACTAATTCACATGTGCTTAGGAAAACTGTTGGATTGGTTGTGTAGTAGACATTTAGAGCATGCTTTCTTAACATTTTACACTTAAGCTATGGAAAAATATTAAGTAAAATAATACAAAATTCTTGCAAAGTATGAAACTTATTTTGCTTCTATTATCATGATGGGAAAAATACAAGCTATCATGACGGCATTATGACATTGTTTCATGTCATAAAACAATGTATTGATCGTATATATCTGTTATGATTTTTAAAAATAGTTTGTGGCACCCAAGGAAGTATTTATACTTCTCATGCAGAGCTAAAACACCACTTTCCTCAGATCAAGAGCACATGCCACTAACATGACATTTCTCTATTATGTTAATCTTGACTTCCAGGCTGAGGTCGTGTTGTCTAGGTTCATCCACTGTAGAAATACTTATTTCCCCCTTGGTACACTGTGCTCTTCAGAAGGAAGACACTCTAGTCTTCCTTAATGAGTAAAAATTATGCTCTTCCTCACTGAGGGTGGAGTAGCTGTATAAATATTTGGAATTCTTATGTAAGGAAGAGTTGTCTTTAGTCCCCATTTTATTTATTTATTCAATCTTCTATTTATAACATTATGAACTCCTGTATATTTAATTTACACGTGTGTGGGTGTAGCATACAAGGCTCCTTTCCAGTTAGACAAGAAAAGGAGGCTTGATCGCTGTGGGGAAATACTGATGTGCCTTGTGCCCTGGGGACTGATCAGTGGAACCTTATTAATAAGATTAGAGCCATGGGTGGCAGTTGGGTGTATACTCACGCCGCCTAAAGCCCACAATCCAGTGTTCAGTTTGACCCACCCTTCTCTGTCAATAAAAAGGCTGTGATCTTGCTCTTCAGAGCATCCTGTACCCTACAGCCTGCTCCACGACTCCTGTTTCATTTCTTTATCACTGTGGTGTTGCTAACACACACATGTGGATTATAGTCCAATACTACTTTAATTAGTTTCTCAAATTGTTCCATCTTTAGCTACTGGGAACACCCAGTTGAATATTATGTTTCTTTGGCATACTTCATCAGAAACCATCATGGTAGGTTTTACTTCTTTACTTTTTTCATTCTTTCTGGCAGTATAAGATGCTTCAGTCTCATTTCATACATTTCTGGTCTCAGTCTCAACTCAAGTATATCTCCAGGTTGCTCTGGTTTCCTTCCTGGAAAATGGTCTTAGAAAACAAGATCTGAATACTCTGTGTGCTCATTGTTACTGTGGTGGTGGTGTTTTTTTTTTTTTTTTTTTTTTTTGCCCTCTCATTGACAAATGAAGGGAATATATGTGTGTATAATAACCAATGTGTACACAAATATCTAAGCATTTTCTATATGTAATCATCTGTATCTATATTAAACTAAATATGTGTTCATATTCTCTTCTACTCTAATTTCTCACAGATGCATCATTCTAGTCTCCTTCCCTGTTTAACAGTTAACTGTTAAACTCCCAATCCACTTGACTCCCACCACTTGCCATCTACTTAGTTATTTAATTCCTATACCTGTGCATAAAAATATCAGAATTGTTAGCTTAAAGAACTTTTATCAACTAAAGTTTAGTGTTCCCTACAGGTCTTTTTGCCTTTTGTCATGCAAACTCTACTTATTTCCAAAGTTACTAGACTCTGCAACTTATTCCCCCACCAACTTCAGTGAGGTTGTTTTATATATTTGTAATATAGTAACCTGATTTGTCACATTCTGTATTCCATCCTGGGATTCCCCTAACCTCATATTTAACAATCTGCATGTATTAACTCCTTGTGCTTTGAAATTCAAATGGTTTTACCAAAAGAATAGTGTACTATATCTACTTACAGTATGATATCCACCAGTTTCTCTAGCTTAACAATTCCCTGTGCTTCCCACATTTAACTCTCCCTACCTACCTGCAATTCTCTGGTTATCACTGATTTTTACTGTGTCTATAGTCTTTCCTTTTACAGAATGTCATGTATTTGGAGCCATGCAAATTATATTCTTCAAACAGGTTTCTATATCTTAGAATATGTATTTAGAATTCATTCATGTCTTTTTATGACTTAATAGTTCATTTCTTATTGTTGAATAATATCCCAATGTCTGGATATAGCACAGTATTTCCATGCACCTATTGAAGGACATCTTGGTTACTTCCAGTTTTGGTGGTTAAGAATAATGCTCTATAAACATTCACTTGTAGATTTTTGAGTGGACATACGTTGCAAGTGTATATAGCTAAGAATATGATGATTGGATCGATACTAAGACTACATTAAGCTTTGTAAGAAACTGTAAACTATCTCTAAAGTGACTGTAACATTTTGTATTATTACCAGCAATGAATGTTGTTTTATTGTAGGCATTTGTTGGTGTTAGGTTTTGTTTTCTAGGAACAACATAAAGTGTACTAATACAAACCAGGTAGACTAGCCTACTACATATCTAAGTATATACAAGAACCACTATTGTATATTTGGTCTGTCATTGACCAACACATTATCATGGTGTGTATGATGATGATGTACCTACTTTGTTCCCAATTCTAGGGTTAGGTAGCCAGTTTCTCACCATTAAGTATGATGATTGTTGTAGGATTTTTGTTGATTTCTTTTTATCAAAAAAGAAAGTATCAAAGTAAAGGAGTTCCACTATGTTTAGTATGCTGTGACTTCTTATCAAAAATGGATATTAAAATGTTTTAAATGTTTTTTCTATGTCAATTGTATGGCTATATGATTACTTGTTAATGTGTTGAATTACTCTGATTAATGTCAAATATTGAATCAGATTTGAAAAACTCAAATCCGCTTAGACATGATATAAAATTATTTACATACTTTTTTGGTTTTTATATTTTAAAATATTTATCACATCAGAACTCTGTTCTCACTACCATTTTTTTCTAAGAATATTCAGGCTTCTATAAAAAAATACCACAGGCTGTGATTTTTACAAACAACAAGCAGTTATCTTTCATAGTTCTAGAAACTTGAAGTCCACGATTAATGTGCCAACATGGTAGGGATCTGGAGAAAGATCTTTTCTGAGTTGCAAACTGCTAACTTCTCATTGTGCCTTCAGATGATAAGAAGAGTTAGAACTCTGAGACTTCTTTTATAAGATCACCAGTCATACGGGCGCTACCACATGACCTAATCACCTCCCAAAGGTCCCACCTCCCAATAACATCCATCACCTTGGGCATTAGGTTTCAAAATATAAATTTGGGAGGGACACATTCAGACCACAGCACTTTACTGGAAACAGAACTCAAGTCTATATCAATAGGCTATATTAAATAAGATTTGAATGGAATACTTACCAAGCTTACAACAAACATGGTTTGAACAGCAGTATCCCTAAATCCATCTATGAATGAGCCCCATAAATTCTGGGTTTTGCTTCAAAAGCATAAAGCCAGAAAGATCACTATACTAAATTCCTTCATTTTACAGATGGAGAAATTAAAGTTTAGAGAGATCAAATGTCTAATCCCAATTTACACAAATGAATTAGTGGCATAGCTAGTACTAGAACATACTCCAAGCCCATTTTATTCTAATCAATTCTTCGCATCATTCAAATTAATATACTGCAACTTTCATTGCACTTTACAAAATATACCAAATGATGAGAAAGTTGAGAAATCGATTGTGTTGATTAGAGAAAAGGAATGGTTGCTCAACCTTGTTGAGGGAAAAACAAGCTTAGAAGAATATAAAAAGCTTAATTACAATAAAATAACTAGAAATTAAGCATAGTGAAATCCTTTCAAATAGATCAATTTAGGTTCTTTCCCAATCTATCATTTTATCTGAATGATCATTACTTCTCAGTCTATAAAGTGATCTATATCCCCAATGAGAAACATGCAGAAAAGAAAAAATGTCATTTTATAAGCAAACAGATTCTTTAACTCCACATTGTACCTTGTCAAAGACCCTTTTTTGGCAGATAATTTTCTCTGAATGTTTTACATTCACATCTTTATCTTTAGGATTGGCGGCATATAGATAAACATGTGTGTCACTTCTTTATTTGCCCAAATGTTCTAGGGTATTCTCATTATATCTATAGATATTGATAACAGTGCCTCTCAAATTTTCAATTATGCAGACTCCTTTTTAATTTCTAAATTTTATGGGAGCCCATATAATAGTTATATCTTAGTAGTTATTAAGTATACAAATGCCAAGATCCACCCTTTAACACTTTTAATGAATTTGTATTGTCTTTATCAAGTCATGTGCATATGTTTGAAAAAGCTATACATATATTTGTAAGGCATGACATTTATTCAGTAACACAATGACTGGGGAACATAAAGTTCTCCTGACTCTGCAATAACTCCCTGTCTCCCAATACTGATGGTAAGCCAGGGTTTGAAGCCACATGTAAGAAATACTGCTGGTGAAGTCCCATGATTGTAACAACCTGGTTCTCTCTCAATACAACTTAGTTAATGGGAGGAAAACTACAGTGTTTCTGCCTCCTACCATAATCATATCCACATTCATATAATATCAGCTTCATGAGAGGGGAGGCTTTGTCAGACTTGTCCCAGTGCTAGGAAAATTTTCTGCAGTGAGTAAAAATTAGGCAAATAAATAGATCTCTCAAGATGCCGTATTTGAACATGCCTCCAACTAAGGCAATCTCTTTACCTCAGCTCTTCAACTCTGACAACTGTAGAAAACACTAATGAATAACCAAGAAATATTCTCCTTCTGACAACATAAACCTTCCCATGCCAATTAGATGATGTATATTACCCAAAGTAATAGAATATTCCATTTCAGATGTGTCTAGCTATCCAAAATTTTTTTCTGAGTTTGGATAGGAACAGTGCAGATAACTAAGGGTGCCTATATTTGGAAACATGGTGCAATAGTTACAAAAGTAAGTAGCTTATAAGCATAAGAGGAAAAAATAGAACTTTATTTTTCTCTTTAAAGAAAATAATATTCCAAAGGTTATATTATGAATCTTGGAGTGTGCTAACTAAATGTTGTAGCAAGTATATTAAATAATTTCTATTTACCAGGTGCATTGCATCCTTTTATTTAATCTTCACAAGATTATAAGGTCTGCAATATTTATTATCTTTATTTTCAGAAGAAGAAACTGAAGTTCAGAGAAGGTAAATAACCTATCCAAGGTCAAGGTCACACAGACAATTCTTTAAGCCATTCTCTTAACCATTATGTCCAGACATGATAAGTGAAAATTTCAGTAGCTGCCTATCTAGGTAAGTTAGAACATTTCCACTTTTATTCTTAACTCACTATAATATTAATTATAATAGCCATTTTCCATGATTCTACTTATTTGCTGTCCTGTGTTCTTGTTTTTTATTACCCTTTTTAAGAGAGGACAGAATTTATAGGTAGCGTAAAGAGTGGCTTTGCAAACACTGAATTTTTATCAAAAGTCACAGCCTATGCTATGTCTGCTTCATAAGACACAGCCTATGAAGCAATCCACAGCCACTGCAGCATGAGTTCAATCCCCAGCCAGGGAGCTACCCACATGGCGCAGCAGACCTCTCCTGACTCACCCACTGCTCCCCTCAGCAGAGTATTTCTGTCAGTCTGCCTGTTATGTTCCCCACTCTGTCTCTGGTGAGTCTTCTCACCCCGCCCCCACACCTCTGGCCTGTACCCTAGTTCTTGTATGCATAAATAAATAAATTTTTTAAAAAGTCACATCTAGAATGCACAATTAGTAAAACTGAACTCTACAGTAGTAAGTGGATTTCCATCATAAACAAAATGTCGATAAGTTAGGAATTGGGAAAAAAAACTAGCAAGTTGTAAATTAATTTCTCTATTATACTTGTCAGTAATTTTTAACTTTTAGCAGTTATCAGTTCTCCCTTTTTCATTCTGTGGCTTTTTCAGAGTTGTTCTAATTTTCTAGAAACAAAACATATGCCAGAAAACCAAATCACATTTGAGGAGCTAGAACTGTAATCTTTGACCACTTATTTTTTTGTTCCCTCCCTCCAAAATTTTCAGAAATATTAGGCATTTGATATGTTCTTTTCAAATAAGGCCCACTTTTCTCTGTTTCTTATCTTCTCTCACTATTTTGTAGGACCCATTTGATCTCACACATATCAAAAAGTGACAGATAGGTGTATATTTAGAACAGAATGGTTAGAACAAGGCAGACTTGACACTGACTATCACCTTCCATCTCAGTAGTTCATTTCCTTCTCTTACACGTCTACGTAATGTAGTATAACTTATTTTATAGGTCAGTGGCACCATTTTCAAAGTGATTCTCAATAAATGGGTGTAGAGACAATTTCAGAGATTTTTGTTAACAGTAAATTTTTAGCAAAAATGGCAAATAAATTCTTGTTCCCTGACTGGCAAGCATGGAAAGTCTTTACCAGTACAATTTGCAACTCTCAAGAATTTGATTATAGTACTAATAAATGTATGCCTTACATTATTTCACATTCTCCAAAGAAGAACTCTTAGGCTGTTTATTGTTGAATTCAGTAATAGTCTTGGCAGAATTCTCTTTCAATATCTTTAAGTTTCTAGACACTAGATGTTTTAAGTTTTTGTTTCATATCACTGCTTCTGGGTTCTAAAATTCAGACAAATCATGTAAAGTGTTTTTATATACCTATAAATAAACCCCCACCATGGTTAGGTACTTAACATAAGATCTGTACCATATTTGACAGCTATATGTTTTATGTTTATGCTTATATTAATGTACGCATTAAGCTCACAAGAATGACATATCATGGCGCATTTGCTTATCAAGATCTTTGTGCCTTTAAGTTTTAAAGACACTCTAGCATCTATTTTTCTTTTATTGTAATTCCTATTTTGGTGGTATGTTCCAGTTTGTTGTCAAGCAATTGCCATGAAATTAACTTATATTTAAGCCACATTACATTCCTTATGATGCTGTGATTTATAATAAGAAACATACATTTGGTCTTCCTGTTTCTTGGCACAACACTTCTAAAACCCTAGGAATTTCCTAAGTGAGGAAGCAAAAATGGTGTCTTTTGTTAGGTTAATGAGTTGACTTTCGGGAAAGCACCTAAAATGGGATTTAGTTGTCACTGGAGCTAACCATGTGATTGGAGGAGTAGGAGAGCTCAGTCCCACCCTCAGTCTCAGGGGAGGGATGAGAGAGACTGGGGGTTGGATCAAATGCTTGGGGCCAATGATCGAATCAGTCATGCCTATGTAATCAGGCCTCCATAAAAATCTAAAAGGAGGGGGACTCAGACGTCTTCCAGATTGGGGAACCAGAGACCATCCTTGTGCTTTTGTGCCAGGCCCCAAGGTTACATAGGGTGTTCATCTGTAAGTAAAATGTTTCTCTGAGTTCTGCGAGCTGCTCTTGCATATTGAGCCTGAGGAGAGGGTCTTGGGAATCTCTTACAGCCAATCAGTCAGAAGCACAGGTCACAGCCTGTGCGTGTGACTAGCATCTGAAGTCCAAGAAGTTCCTGGAAACTTCCAGTTTGTATCTGGTTGGTCATATGCAGCCTGGGATACCATCTATATAGTATCTGAAGTGGAGAAAGTGAGCCCTTTACTTGTGGAATCTGATGTTATCTCTGGGTAGATAGTATCAGAATTGATCTGAATTGAGTTGAAATTTTCAGACACCCTCCTGGTGTCCCAGAGTTACTTGTTCATGTGTGGAAAGCTACACACACACACACACACACACACACATACACACATACACACACACACTTGAACTGGGATCCAGGAACCCCATTTAATTTCCAAAAATCTTTAAGCTAATTTTGTACTGTAAGATTTTTTAATAACAGAAAGTTGAGTAGCATAAACTGTGAATTCAACCTAAGCCATGGGAAAATGACTTTGTAGATGTATCACATCTTAGTTTGGATTTAGAAGGTAGTGGAATCTAAAATGTAGCTTATGTTAGCAAATAATAGGGTATGTGATAGAATGAATACTGAGAACTTTATATTGGCTGTTCCAAATCTCTTACTGTGAGTGATCCAAAGCACAAGACTAAACAAATATAATTAGGTTTTGCTGTATAAAGTTATTATTTGTTTAAATGTTGTAATCCTCTTACTAAATATAATCTGAAATTTAATTTGGTGACAAACAGTAAATATTAAAAAGCAGGCTCAGCTTTCATCAAATCTAACTGGTATGCACCCCTCTTTCATGATTTTTATATTTGCATAACCTAACTTCTTACAACTGTTTCCTCAAGTCCAGTTGAATCAAGGTGAAAATTACTTGTAAGTACAGGGTGGAGTTGAAGAATTTGTTTAAAAAATAACTTTTTTTCTTTTCTGAATGTTTGTCATTGGGGATATAGATCAACTCAGAGAATGAAAAGAGATATAATTAAGATGGGAAAGAATAATTCTGTTATTATTTTAATCTTATAGAAATGACACCGTTGTGCAATGTGATGCACAGCAAATACATAGAAACGATATTATTTCAACTGGACTGCCATAGACCCTTGGGAAAGTCTTTTGGCGATCTCCACAACAGAGCAGAAAGAACTCGAGTATAGTAACGAGTTGATTTTTCTCCTTTAATAAATAGTCTGATAAATTTAGCAAAAACAGGAACTAATACTTTCATTTGCTACTAATATAACACAAAGAGTCATTGTAAGGAGAACTGACAAAAGAATTGCGAGCCATTGTCATCAGTGAGAGGAAAAGACATTGGTTCCTTCCCTGGAATAGTTGGAGAAGCTAATAGTTAAATGTCTCTCTGGGCTTAAGCTATCCAATGACTGGAGCTGAGGCTCCCTAGAGAGCCCTTGCTTCTAAACCTTGGGCTTGAGTTCAAAATAATCTGAGCATTTAAAAAATAAGTAAAACGTACCCTAAGCTCCTCCCCACCATCCCTAAATACCCAGAGGTATATTTGAAGTGGCTACACTGAGTAATAGCAAATGGAAAAATCTGATTTTAAAGCCAGGCTTTGGCTTAAAGTACAAAGGTGAAAGCAAAATTTGTGACAATGATCTGGTTTAATTCCATGGAAAAAAATTCCTTTTTAATTTCTAAGACTCTGAAGGAAGTGTTTCAGTTTGTTTTAGACTTGAGTGGTCTGGATACTAGTTCAGATCTCTGAGATACTCTTCTTTTAATTTTTTTAAAGATTTATTTATTTATGCATACAAGAGCTGGGGTGCAGGCCAGAAATTGGGGGGGGCGTGAGAGGATTCACCAGAGACAGAGTGGGAAACAACAGGCAGACTGACTGAAATACACTGCTGAGGGGAGCAGCTGATGAGACAGGAGAGGTCTGCTGCTGGCCACGTGGGTTGCTCCCTGGCTGGGGATCAGACCCGTGCTGCAGAGGCTTCGGACAGCTTCACAGTGCTGCAATGCTGTGCTTAACTTCTTGCACCCTTAGGGAGTCCTCTCTTTTTTTTTAATTTAAAGTATGGTATTGTTTAGTGAAATGATGCTATTTGTAAAAAGAAACCAAATATTAGAAAGATAGGAGAATGAAAATAAAAATTCCCTGACTTTCCCACTGTATTTTATAGAAATAGATTTAATTTTAATTTTTTTATTCAAAACATGTTCATTCTTCAATGTAGAGCTGTAGTTATGTTCCTTTTGTTTTGATTTAGTTTTAAGGAAAATAATGCAAACATTTCACAATTAGACATTTATTTGATTTTTTCCCTCTAAATGAATGTAAGCTCCTCAACTCAAAACATTTTTATCTCTTTTACAGTAACTTATGTAATATTGATAATACATGAGACATTCAATAACTACATGCTGTCTTTTATTAGTCTTTTCTATCATAAGGATTTATAAATAGAGGGGGAAAAAAAGAATCAGAACATTTTGACCAGGTTTGAGACTTGCTTGAGATACTAGAACAATTCCATCAATTTACATTAAACTGATACATAATCACAGCTATGTTTAATTAAATAGGATATAATTTATAAAGCTTTTTGATCTAGGACCACTTTACATACTTGCGAATTGAGAACGCCAAACAATTTTTGAATGGGTTATGTCTATCAGTATTTACGATATTAGAAATTGCCTTAATTTGGAGTTTCATCAGCAAATTTTCTGCACATTGAATTACAGTCAAGCTATAAAAGTGTTACATTTTCTCCAGCAACCTATTTATTTGACCAGTTGAAAAGGGGCATGAGTGGGGCAGGTGCGACTAGAGTGGGAAAAATTATTTTCTTCTTTAAATCGTTCAGAAAATCAATCAATCAAATCTTCACTACCAGGAAACCTTTCTTTACAGGCTTGTCTTTCTAATCATCACAGGGCTTTCAGTGATTCCTGCTGTGAAACACAAGTTTTGAAGCCCAATTAAATACAGAGTCAAATACAAAAATGCAGACTCTTTATTCTTAAACAGCTACTGCATTAAATACAACAATGGGTGAGATTTATGTCGCACTAATCGAAAAGTTTAAAGTATTTTACACCATGGGGTTTTTTAAATAGTGTGTTTAATCCTCCTCACCTTAATGATTCAGGAAATGAAAAGCAGCCTTAAGTGTAGGTAAAATAGGTGGCCACCTACATAGTGCTATTTAAAATGTGTCCCAAAGTTTTCCTGCCACTGAAATATCATCTATGGTTATATTAACCTAACATATGTAAAATTATTTACAAATTGCAAAGCAGTTTTGCACCATTATCATATTTAATTTTCTCAACAATATTGAAATAAGTAGAGTTTTCACCGTCCCCATTTTACATATAAGAAAACTGAGTTTAATATATGCAAGGGTCATTTAACACGATTTAATGTAATTCTCTGTAATCCCACTTTTCAATGAGAATGAGGTTCAGAGAAATTAAGAGACCTGCCTAAGTCACACGGCATACAAGAACTGGGGTGCAGACCAGAGATGCGGGGAGCAGAACAGGTGGATCTACTGAAATACACTGCTGAGGGGAGCAGTGGGGAGACAGAAGAGGTCTGCCGGGCCATGTGGGTTGCTCCTGGCCAGTGGGGATTGAACTCCTGCTGCAGTGGCTGGTGATAGGTTGATAGCACTGTCTTTAACCCTTGAGCCACCAGGGAAGCTTGAAAGCTGAAATTTTAACCTGGAACTGTTCTTCTGATTCCAGGCTCAAAGTTCTTACAAATTGGTATATATGATTCAGTTTTAATAAAGTTGGATAAAATGCTTTCAACATAAATTTACAATATCTTAATTATAAGCAGGAAGGAACTTAATTTAAAATAATTTTTCTTGGGGCCTCCTGCCTGTTTCTCATCTGACTTGCTCCACTGCTACTTAATTTCTAGTTCTGACTCAAGAAAAATTAGAATGATATATATTGAATGAACTTCTGATAGCTTCTGATTTATACAAGGAAATAACCTGTTTTGAAGTAATTACCATAAATTACCTCACTTTTATAATTTAAAAAAATCATTATAAGGACTTGTGAAAAGCAACAATAATGTATTATATTTCCTACAGATAGGTCCAACAGTAAAGGCATATTGTTAGTTGCTTTTACCAGTTCTGCTGGTAAATAACCACCCTCTCACCTGTTCATCCTTATCACTTACCACACAGAATTTGCAAGACAGCTGGTGGCAGAGAGGACAGGAATACTGCCTATCATTGTACAACTGAGTAATGTTGCCTAACCCTATCTGGGATAATATCAGGCTTTCATTAATCTCATGCTTTTTAATACACTAAATTAAATAGCAATATCCCCTAAAAGTACCTGCTCTATCTTCTAAAAGTACTTCTTAGACATCCTAAATTTGGAGAGCTTTCCATGGGCATTGCTACATTTCATTTTGAAAGTGAATTATTGGATGGGATCTTTTGACAACTGTCTCCCCAGAGATCAATGTGACAATCTCTTTATCACCTCCTTATTAGCCTGATGGAAACAGAAATTCATCCTTATGTCTCTAAAGAAATTCATCCTTATGTCCCTATTCCTGGATTCTTGTTCTAAACAAAAGTGAAAGGATGTGTTTTAAAAGATACTTGCCTGTACTTACATATATCCGAAATTTCTTTGAAAAAAAAACACCCAATAACATGATTTTGACAGTTCAATCACAATTTTAATGACCTCACATTTACTGTGGAAAAGTAAATATACTCATATATGGCCCCACTTATTCCGATAAAGTCTTCAAAACCTTTTGAGAGATAAGTGAACAGTATTTGGAATTAAGCCATGAAATAAGAGGCCATGGGTCATGAAAGACATTTATAGATTAGCTGCTTTCACATCTAAGCTACTTTTTGGCAAATCCTCAACTTTCATTAACCATTTTCCCCTCCCCAAAGCAGCCACTCAAACCCAAAAAAAAAAAAGGCATATTATTAGTTCGTTTTTCAGAGATCATGGGATGATTGAGGTAGCTTAATAGTTTTTTTTATTAAAAAGTGTAGGTTTTGCTATTCTAGCTTTACCTTTATATATTCTGATGGTTACAACTTTATTAATCATCTGGTTGATTTCACTTTTTCTAGAGAATTCAGTTGATTATTTCTGCCAAATTGTAATCCTACTTTCAGTTAAAAACTTACAAAAATTCCAAAATTTCCCCTTCATCCCTTGCTCCATACATAGGATGGACATAGTATACCATCTCCTCCTATGCCTATGTATAAGGTATTCATCTTTCAAAACCTCTTATGCCCCAACCCCACATAAAATTATAGTTGTTTTTTTTTTTATCTGAATCTCCACTGTGGTCTTAATTTAGACCCAGTAACGAATGGTCACTGTCTGTTTTTAAATGCCATTCTTCAGTTATTTTTTAGGTGTTATTTTGTCTTCCAGAAGATTTGAATACTCCTTCAAGTCACTATGAATTGCATATTTAACCTTACTGTTATGATTCACAAGCAGTGAATGCATGCAATAGCCATTGAATAGTCATTCATTGCACAAAGTCAAACTAGTTGCAAGCCAAAATATGAGCCAGGATTCATAAATTAATAACACCTAGTGTGATTTTGGAAAATTTGTGGTGTCATTGACTTTGTCAGCATACCCAGTCATTTGGTACTTCGTATAATACTTCACTCTCACATAATCCACTTAAGATGGTAGCTCACTAAACAAGCATTTCTCAGTATAAACAGTCAATGATTGCCTCAGTTTGACAAGCATAAAAAGGTTTTACAAGGGCTTTGTGGCCATTAGTCAGAAAATAGTACAAGCTTAAACATAAACACGCGAACAAGACTTAGAAGCAATTAGCAGTCATTAAAGCAAGTTGCACTTTCCCCTCTGATATGACAAGTGTTAAACGAATTTGTACCACCACACCACAATTATATTGTTAATAATAAGTTTGCTTTTACATAAGGACAAGGGAATATTAAATTGGAGACTAGAAACCGAATCCGGGAATCAAAACATTTCTTAATGGTGAACCATGCTAGGCAAATGAACAGATTCCTCTGGTTGAAGTATTGGACACTTGCTACGGTTGTCTTTCATTGAGATTAAAAAACAACACAAACTACAGGTCAACAGTGTGTAGACAGGGATCAGAACCGTGGCAGGAAGATGTGGACTTAGAAACCCAAAAGGCAATTTCTGCCATGAGTTGTGTTGTCTCATAGCAGTGACCATGCCTTTGCATTAATATTCTCTTGAATATATACACACATTTCACATATCCTTAAATTGAAAGACATAGTGTATAAGTCGGTTGTTTTCCTTAAAGAAGAAATATGTATATTTGTTGAAATGTAGTGCCATGTTCTGATATTGAGGAAAGATAAGGGTATTTTAAGGTCTAGTCTGCATAGCACAAGTCTTAGATAAATATAAGAAGGAGGCCAATTTTATTGATGTCTTTATCCTAGATCAAGATTAGTAATCTTAGATGAGGAACTGATCATCGTAAGAGTAATTAAACTGTAGATCAAGAGTAGAAAATAAAACTTGGGAAAGTATACTTGCTAATAGTGGGGTAAGGGGTTGAAAGGTTGGAAGAACAGAAAATGCCTTATGCCAAGAATATTACAAGGCAAAATCTGAGCTAATATTCATAAATTTCTGATATGTGCTATGTCCTTTCTCCCTCCTTCCACTTATAGAGAAGTTTCTAGAACTATCACAGGAAATATATGTGTATATGTACCTGTGTATGTATAAATGTGTATATTTAAAGATCTAGCTATAGATATCTATGTTGATATATACACACATATAAACTGGTATAAGCACACACAAACAATACAAAGCTGGTAGACTAGAAGGTAAGAACTGCAAGTTGGAGGGTTTAAAAATAAAAATCAATATGATTCTTAGAGATATTTCTGATAGTGCTAAATCATTTGCTTCACCTTCATAGGAGATATTCAGACTGAAAGCAATTTAATCCCCCAAACCTCTGTTCTCCACCAAGTTAATGATATGCATCCCCCAAGTGGAAGTTTAAAGTACAAGATTCGGCATGACACTCTGCAGAAGGTTTGTATTTCCAAACTAGAGAGGGAGACTTGGCCACTAGCTTTTCCAACTGAAAGTTCAAAAACACTCTTAATGAAGGACCATGGCTTGTGATTCTTCTATAATCTTGAAATGAATTTTATTGCCAACTGGTCTGTAACATGGCTATATAGCAAATATCTTCACTGTCCCTCTACTCCTGTGCAAAAAGCAGGCCTACATTTAGCTTCAAAGGAGTGTCACAGATTTATCCCCTCCCCCTCCTTTTCTCCCTCCCTTCCCTAGCAACTGGTAACCTCAGAAAGAGAACTCCAAATCTAGGAAGAAACAGTTGGTCCCTGCCTTCATTAGAGTTGCCAAGCTGCTCTAAGGCAGAAGCAGAAGTCACTTCTCCAGACTGAGTTGGCCTGTGTGGACTTTCAGCTGGTTTTCTGCATCACCTCTCGAAGGCTATCCTGATCGGATTTCTCCATGGCTTGCATTGAAAATGTGTAAGTACAAAACCAAGTACAGCTGTTTAAATTGTGAAGGCAAAAAGCAGTTTGACTCTTTTTCCTTTGTAAATGGGACAGAGACCAGTGGGTTGGAGGCAATTGTGGAAGGAGATCACAGATAAAAACTTGAAGGATATACACTCAGCTGCTATATATTGAACTTCAGGGTGGTGATTTATTAATGTAATTTTGAAACAAAAGTTGCAAATCCTTAGTCTAAACAGTAGGGTTTAAGCAAGAGGAAATTCTTACTCTAGGTTGAGATGTTGTTTGAAAGAAGAGAAATTTTAACAAAATTCAGTGGAAATATTGAATATTTAATAAAGAGAAACTGGAGTGTTCATTAACAGAAATAATTAACAGAATAAAAGATCTTTCCTCTAACAAGATTTTTCCAGAATCTGAATTCTGGGCTTAGTGGATCTTAGATCTTGTTGGGACTGAGAAAGCTGGTGTTTTCTCTGCACACACTGCTGCGTGTAAGAGAGCTATCTGGGTGTTTTAGGCTTGCTTCCTGACTTCAGGAGGTGGAGAAATGGGTATTGTGGAATCAGGTTGAAAGCAAGTGAGCCTTGAAGGAAAAATCACATAGCCCAGTGCTAAGGGGGGCCTGCTACTGAAGGGTCTCCCTGATGAGGGAAACAGGACTGGGGAAGAGTTTGCTGACCACTTGTGGGAAAGGTGAAGGTGCACCCTTTTCCTCAGGTGTCAGTCCAATCACTTATTTCAGATATTTTCTGGTCACTGCATTTACATGTTTAGTAACTTATCTATTTCTGGTTTTGCAAGCATTGGAGGGCATGGTCCTTCAGCCTTACCAGTAGCTGCAGATGAAAATGGGAACCAGGAGCCATGCCTAGATGTGCCCCTCCAGTGTCCAAGTTCCATGCCAAGGAATGATGTGGAGTCCTGGGGCCACCTTTGCATCCCTGTCCCGCTGAGACCTTCCTTCAATGTGCTGACCGATCTGGCAAGAGAGCAACTGGAGTGTCCCTCGGAGGGAACAGGATCCTGCATTCCTGTCAACAATTTGAGAGCTCTCCAACACCCCTATGGGCCACCACCTGCTGTTGCCGAAGCGTCCTTAGCAACAGCAGAAGTAAATAGCTCTGGGGGGTTGGCAAGCCTGAGGCAGAGAGGACAAGATTCTGTTAATATGTCCCAAATATTCTCTGGCGGTCCTTCTGCATTGATGATGGGGGGAGCAAGGGTCAGTAATGGGAGCACTGACATGGGTGGCAATAATACCAGGTTATATTTGGGTTTGCCACGTGGTCAAGGGTTCGTTCCAACAAGAGGCCCACAAGTAAGAGGCCCTCTACATATTCCCACCCTGAGATCAGGGATAATGATGGAGCTGCCTCCGGGAAATACAAGAATGACCTACAAGGATAGGCTGGCTCATGTTTCTTTCCCAATGGGAGGGGGCCCTAGACACCCTGTGGATAACTGGCCAAGGCCGCTCTCCTTGACTCCCAGTGCTCAAGGCTTACCTTCGTGCCCTACTGCACATGCTTTTGTACCTGCACAACCTCCCACTTTCAACCCGTTTCTTCCTATGCCTATTGCTTTTGCTCCTCCCCCAATAGTTGGTCCACCCCAGCCTTCTTATTTTGCCAATTACCCTTCCTGGGGGATGCCAGCTCCTGCATCCTCAAACAGGGAGAACAAGTGACGGCAAGAGAGTAAGGCGAAAAAAAGGGTAGGGGAAAAGGTGAAAGTTACTCATTTATGATTGTGTATTTGTAGCCACCCACCCTCTTACACTGTGTTTAGCACTATAATGTGCCTTATATATTGGAGATTCAATAAAGATTCTGAAGTTTAAAATATTGTGAATTATGTTTTTAAGGTTTATTTATGCATAGAAGAACTAGAGTGTAGGCCAGAGGGATGTGAGGGGGGGAGGGGCGGGTGAGAGGATTCACCAGAGACAGAGTGGGGAGCAGAACATGCAGACCTACTGAAATGCACTGCTGAGGAGAGCAGTGGGCGAGACATGAGAGGGCTGCTGTGCCATGTGGGTCACCTCCCTGGCCAGTGATCGAACTCATGCCACAGTTGCTGCTGATAATAGTGCTGAGACTGAACCCCTACACTAGTAGGGAGGCCCAATGTTGTGAATTATTTTTTAAAACACCACCCTGGGATCCTAAATCTTGGATTTTGTTTTTACCTTTAAGGAAATTAAAGCAGTAAAATGCCAATGTTTTCTAAGTAGCTTAGTTGAATCCCCACCACTGGTCTGCAGATGTGACTGTGGGAAGAAGTGATTGGGCTCTTGATCGGCTAAGTCTAGGGTGAGAATTCTTACCTACCTAAGGCTGTGGGGGGTACTTAGAGCAGGATGGGTAAATTACAATAAGGTCCAAAAGTTAGACAAAAGTTTAGATAGAGAGACAATGCATAAACACTACTTAGATGACACAGAGGTGAGAGTAATAAAGCCAAAATTTCACAGCCAATCGGAGGCAGAGCCAGGCGGAAAGGTCAAGGGAAATAAAACAGCAAATAAATCAGCAAATCAAAGGGCAAAGGAAATAAAGTTCTAGATCTCTTCACACATGATAAGGGTGTGCCTCAACATTTCACTGCTGCTAAGTTCAGTGTGTGTGTGTAGCATATATAGGGCTGCCTTAACAAAAGTACAGAGCAATGCCAAACAGGGATGACCCCTTCACTCATTCCTGAGCAAAGGGCTACGATATACGCAGAATGTTTCAACGTCAGTGGAAATGTTTTACTCATGTGGAATTATTTTCCTCAGATACGGCTGTACTCTTTTTAATGTGCTAGAACACCCTCCTTATAACGAGAGTTCTGAGAGATTATCAAAGTGCCCATATGGGAGCATTTTGAAATTCAAATGACAAAGCTGGGCACAGCATGCAGGGTGGAAAGAGGGTCCTTCTGAGTGCAGGACAACTTAACTCCCTCTATAGAAAACTGCCCTGAAACAGTGCTACTCTATGTGAACATCCACTAAATTAAAAATATGTTTAGAGGGCAATTCTTCAAACAAGCCTTTTTTCTTCAGAACTATGGTGTAGATGATGAGTATAGCCAGTTAAAGGCTGGAAAAGCCTGCAGATCCAAAAGCCATAGCCTATAAACAAAACCCATCAATAATGGGTCTTTACTACCTTGGCACATGACCCCATGAATTTTCTTTTTCTCCATTTGTTTCATAATAGATTGCTCTATATTTACAGGTGGTAGTGCAAGTCTTAGAAGGAGCACCTGGATAGTGCTTGCTAATATTCCCCCCACTCTGTATGTCCTGAAACTGGCACGATTCCCTCAATGCCCTGGGGTGGGTTGAGCACAAGTATTCAGCAAATCACTTGACAGCTGCTCGCTATGAGGTAGCTTAGTCCCAATGTACCAAATACTGATTTTTCAGCCCTAATGAACAGAGGAGTCGGACATGCTTATAGTCATCAAAAATACCTTCTGAGCCAGATGTTAAAAGATATTTTGACAAGAAATCAAGTTGTTGTGTCAACGGCAGTGTTGAGTCCCTGGAGAGTTGCCAAAAAGTGTGGTAAGTGACAGCAGGACAGGAGATATTTCCCTTCTCCAAGGAAGCAGTTCTGATAAAAACTCAGAAAGACTTTACTTACAATTACAGCAACCCATGACAAATTCAATTGCAAAAAATGTGCAACAAACACAATCTGCTCTTTTTCAGCTCTCCATTCTCTTTCCCAATACCTTGTGTCTGTTTGTTACTTTCTATGTCATTTCTAAACACTGAATACTTACAGTAAGCAGCAAAGAATAACTATTAATGAGTTGAGACACTGAAGTTTTATTTATACATGTGGGGCATAGGGTAAGCATATTTTCTTTAGTTTATGTAGTGCTCTGTGCCCACATAACAGCTTTGAGCAAATGCAAGTATCAAGTATGAAATAAGGCTGGGAGCCTGTTGTTAAATGCAAGTGAAATGTAAACATTTCTGCTTATTCATGATTCCTGTATGAAATATTGTGTTACCTTGTTATCATAGGTGCCAGCATCCTCTGTGTCAGCAAAAGATACCTTTATAACCAATTTACCTTAAAATTGCTATTTTTAATTATTCTGGAATAATAAGAGCCAATATTAACTCTATATAACAACATCCTCTTCATTTTTAACAGTGCTCATCATGCAGTATACTCAACATTGTTTTACATAGATGACTTTCCTTTCTTTTCTGTGACTTCAATAGCTCCTAGATATAAAGCAGGAAGATAAACATCAACCAAGTAACCTTTTCTTCTGATAATAATGAGGATGGGTTAAATATTTCCTATTCTAAGTTATAATCATTGTCACAAGAAGATTCATGTTGCAGAGTTTATTATTTATAGTTCCCATTACATTCTTTGTCACAGACTGTAGCATCGGAATTTTAATGTCCTGTATATTCTCTAGAAGATAATAATAAACTGTACAACTTTGACCTTTTCCATGTCCCAAAGTATGATTCATTAGCCATTTCTATTTTCCAATGTTTACAACTACTGTAGCCTGGTGGAAGAGGTATAAATGCAGCCAATCAAACTGCACAATACTGAAAAGGTTAAAGTTCAAAGTGATGAAATTTGTGAAGTTTATAGTCTTTCATAAACCAGAATGACATTAAAATTACACCTCATTCTTCTGAGAATTATTGCAACAAAAAACACTAAACACGGCCAAATAATGCATTTTCATTGTAGTCAAAGATTGAGATCATTGTGTTATCTTCATCTACTATGAAACAAGTGATTTGTTGTGACTGTCACTAAATAATTACATATGTATATATACTTCCATAACTCTTCAATTGTGATTTAACAATGGTTTTGGGATTTTCAAGTGTTACCAAGAGACCGAATTCTAAAGACACTATGTAAATATAGAGCTATGTAAATGACTCTACCTCAAGACTAATGGGTCAAATTCAGAGATGAAAGAAATTTTACCAGATAAAAAACACGGTTATGTTGTGGGTTAATTCCATAGCTATCACAAACGTTACACAAACTTCTTTATAATGAGCTGGATTGAGTGGCATTCCCACCCAAAGAGCAGATGAGGTTAAATTAAGCATAAGAACCCATTTATTTCTCTGTGGTGATGTTCATTTTTTCTAATAATAAAGCACATGATAGCATTTTTCAGAATGAAGTCTAGATCTGAGAGTTAGAAAAATTGTGTGTCATCATGCAATATTTTTCTTAAGAGCTAGAGAAGGTGCTACACTTGCTTAAGACAGATTGTGTGCTTTGTGACCCACCTTTGGGGACCTGACCACCACTTAGGACAGCTTTCACAATATCTCAGGATTTTAAAGAAACTATCTGTGGAATTTATTTTCATGAAAGTGATTCCCCATTGTTTTTTTTTAAGATTCATTTATTTATTTATGCATACAAGAACTGGGGTGTAGGCCAGAGGTGGGGGGAGGGGGTGAGAGGATTCACCAGAGACAGAGTGAGGAGCAGAACAGGCAGATCTACTGAAATACATTGCTGAGGGAAGCTGCTGGCGAGGCAGGAGAGGTCTGCTGCACCATGTGGGTCACCTCCCTGGCAGGGCATTGAACTCAGGCCTCAGCGATGATAGCATGAGATCACTGACACTTAACCCCCAGGCTACCAGGCCCCCACGCATTGGTTTTTTGAGACCGAACCAATAATATTACTTTATGTAAATAAACTGTATTTTCCTCTACTCCAGAAATCTCTTTCCCCACATAAAATAGTATAAAGCACACAAACCCATCAATCTTACCATAGAGGACTTTGTCCATCTAATGGTACTTTTAAATTTTATTGGGAAATGTAAATCTATAACTGACTTCATCGAATACCCCAAAAGTAAAAGTTTTGACTCAGGCCAAGCAACACAGAGTGGGAGGGTTGATGGATGGTGAGTGTGCATGTAAGAAAGAGGAAAACAGATCAAGAAAGACAGGGGATTAAAAATAGAGAGGGGCAGGTCTTCTGTCAGTTAAGAACAGATGAAGTGCTTTAGAATAGGAAGCAGCTGCGAATTGGAAGTACTGTGGGAAAATAAATAAATTTGGATGTGGGAGAATATAATCCAGAGATGATAGAGAGGGGTAGATTGGAGAGAAAAAAAAGTATTATGGAGGAAGTGTTTCATGACAGAGAGGGCTATGTGGGTGCCTCACATTTGAGAGGGTAGAGATGAGGTGATTAGAGAAACACTATCCAGCCTTCCTAAAAATGAATCTATCTCTGCTGCTTCATTCCTTCCTATAAATATCATCTCTCCTTAGATAGCAACCAATCTCATATTCCCTATGTGAAATTGGAAGCCCTTTCTGGTTTAGGTTTCATCAATACCGCAAACTGGCCTTGACTAACAGACACCTCATCATCAAGGTTAACTTTATTAGTGAGCTGGGCATGCAAAGAATTAGGCTCACAAAAGAGCATTTTCTCTTCAAGTTCACAAATACAATAGGTTTGGAACTTGTTTTTTTTTTCCCTTATAATTTAAACTTTTTCCCCAGTAATATTACTGATGATTTTCTAATTTTACCTTTTCGCTTTTACTAAGTCATAATTTTCTGAGATGAAGTTTCTCACTTTATTAATCACATTTCATGCAGAAACTAAGAAGCAATCTATAATTTTCCCCAGGGAGATACTTTAAATATAAAATCCTTATACATCGTGTTAATTCTCATTGATGTTGAGTAGCTTTTATCAACATATTCTATAATAAATGTGTTGAAGACAGTTTTTAATGTCCTAATTAAAAAGTTGATTGTTCATAAATAGAAGATAGTTTTAACCTTTTATTAATAAGTTACATCTGGAGGAAAATAGTCAAACATAAATGTTTTGTATTTTAAAAAGTCTGTGAGGTAGTCTTATATATAAAATAATCCCAAATTTAGCAAAATGACATGGGTTTATAAAATCCTCCTGAGTTTATGTGAACTTTATTGCTTCAGTTTTAGGCATTTTCACAAAGTAATTGCAATCTATATGGATGCCAAATTGTCTAAGTTTATGATTAGTTAACATTGTTAACCTCACCAGTCAAATAAATCCATAGAGATAACACTTCCAAACAGTGTGAACGCTCATTACTCCTTTAGGCATCTGATATAAGTTATATAAGGAAAATGTTGTTTCCAATGCCTAAACAAATACTTCCTTCTATTTAATGTGATGTTATCATATTTTAAAAAGATGTATTTATTTGTGCATACAAGAACTGGGGTGTAGGCCCTCCCTGGTGATGCAAGGTGTTAAGTCACAACACCATGAAGCCATTGGCAGCCATTGGCAGCCATTGCAGCATGAGTTCGATCTCGGGCTAGGGAGCTGACCCACATGGCACAGAAGAACTCTCCTTTCTCGCCCATTGCTCCCCTCAGCAGTGTATTTCAGTCAATCCATTTGTTCTGCTCCCCCACTCTGTCTGTAGTGAGTCCTCTCACCTCCCGCACCTCTGGCCTGTACCCCAGTTCTTGTATGCATAAATAAAGAAATCTTAAAAAAAAAAAAAAGAACTGGGGTATAGGCCACAGGTAAGGGTTTGAGGGGAATCACCAGAGATAGAGTGGGGAGCAGAACAGGAGAATCTACTGAAATACACTGCTGAGGGGAGCAGTGGGTGAGAGAGGAGAGGTCTGCTGCACCATGTGAGTCAGCTCCCTTGCCAGGGATGGAACTCAGGCAGCAGTGGCTGGAGATAGCTTGATAGGACTGTGTCTTTAACCCCTGAACCACCAGGAAGATTTGATCTTGTTATCGTTTTGATGTAACCAGCAGTGGAGGTTACAAGGGACAATTAGCTACTGATTGGAAAACTAGAAAGAAGTCCTTCAATTTTGGGTCTTAGACTTTGTTTAGTCTAGCCAAAAACAAACAAATAAAAAATGTATAAAACATGGAATCCATGGGCTTCAAAAACAGTTATTGAATGTGCATTTTTTGAACACATACTACAAGAATAGTTCTTTACTGGGTGCTATAGAAAACAAAAACCAAGTAAAGATCCATGAAAGTGACTGCTTACTAAGACAACATTAGTTTTCCCTCAGTGATTGAAGATGTGCCCTTTATAGTAGATTGCTAATGAATCTCTATTTGAAATTTCACCTCCTCTGTTGGTCTGACAACTCCTCAATTTCCAGATAGAGAAACTGAGACTTGAGGGATTTAATGATTGGACCAAGTACAAATTGTGACTTTGTGGCAGAGTGAGAATCCTCTTTTTACACCATATTTTAAAATGTGTTCCAAATGCATTAAAATTATAAATTTAAATGATAATAAAAGAAAATCTCCATAAATATTAGAAGCAAATCTGAGTAAAATAGATAAATATTTATGTAAACTTGATCTTTCTTCTCATGCATGACAATGAAATCAGAAACCATAACAGAACACATTAAAACAGTAAAGTGATCTATGTGCCAAAATTATCATAAACGGAATTTAAGAGCAAATGAGAAACTTGAGAACCTTTTACTGGGATAATATTGTCTTATAACATAAGTTGTAGTTGCGCTGCATTATAATTCGACATCTGTGTATACGACATCTTGATCACTACCAAAACATAATTTCCATCTACCTAAATTGTAATGTGCTTTGATCCACATATCTCAGTTGTTGGAGCAGAGATTCAGAAAATAATTATGGATATGGATAAATCTTTAGCTACGATTAGGCTTAGTATTATGACTGCAAAAATTTAGAAATAAATTTCATGGTCTACAACAGACTATTCTCTAATTATAATACATTCAAATGATAGAATATAAGGCCAACTTTATAATGTAACGGTATGGTCCAATTTTCTTCCTTTGCCTTGTCTGTGTTTGTGAATTTTTCTAATAAACATTTTTGCTTTTGTAATGAAAATGAAGAGTTGTGATGAAAAGATCATATATGACTTCTAAGGTCCTTTCAAATCTACACTGCCATAAAATAATTATGTAGCATAGTAAAAAACTGAATGATACATTTTATAACCATAATTTTAAATAAATGAGTACCTAGAGAGAGAAAGTGAAAAAAAAATCAAGTGTGATGTAGTAGTTATAGAAATTTACCCCAAAGAGGTTAAGTAAGACAAACTCAGGAGCGCTGTGCCTTTGCAACATTTTGTTTCTTGATCCTTGGCAAAATAAGGCCTTATATTAGCATGGTTAGCCCAGATCTGATATTTGACTGTACACTTGTTTGCACAAGACATGGAGTGTCAGTGGGTTAGGGATGAACAAGATGGGTTAGAAATCAAGAGGCTGATTAAAAAATGAGATCTCGGGCCTCCCTGGTGGCACAGGCGGTTGAGCGCAGCACTGTGAATCTGTCCGCAGTCTCTGCAGTGCTGGTTCCATCCCGGCCTGCGAGGGTCCCACATGGCGCGGCAGACCTCTCCTGTCTGGCCCGCTGCTCCCCTCAGCAGTGTATTTCAGTCAGTCTGCCTGTTCTGTTCCCCACTCTGTCTCTGGTGAATCCTCTCACCCTCCCGCACCTCTGGCCTGTCTCTGGTTCTTGTATGCATGAATAAATAAATCCTAACAACAACAAAAAAAATGAGGTCTCGTCTGTACTGAAAGTTTAGGCAGGCAAGGGGTCAAATCCAGACAGGTCAGCTGAAGCAGCATAGTGCAGGTAGGTAGGCGTTAAGTTCAGTTTAATAACCCTTTCATAGATCAATGCTTTTTAACTTCAAATCTCTTGGTTTCCAATGAAACCTCAGCGATCCTACTTCTAAATCCAGCAGCCTGGACCAGCACATGCTAACTGTAGCCAGAAAAATGACAGAAGCATATAGATGATCAGACACTATGGTTAGTCTCTCATTTAGGCAGGAACAAAAGTGTTAGGATTGTCACAGTATTTGGTTCAATACCATTCCCTTTCACTGTTTTTTATTAAAAGTGTGCAATTAAAAATAAGAGGTTGAAACAAGCATGGATGACTTAAGCATTTTAAAACTGCATATAACCTAACCCACATTGCAGAGTACTGAGCATATATTGTTTTCTCTATCTTATTATGATACCCAAATTATAAAATGACTGTTAGAAACAGCCCTGTCAAGAGTACAGTTGCTCAGTTTGTACCCTGCACAAGGGTGTTTAGTCAGAAAGGTTCAACTGCTGATTGAAATTCAGTTTGTACTTTGCTTGCTAAGCGTATATACCCGAGCAGAGGCAACTTTTTCTAATTTGTCCACCAGTAGTGGGCATTTTTTTCTAATTTTTCCTTTGAAGCAGTAGATTCTAGTTGAGCCCCAGGTTAATAACCACTAGGTCCAAACACCGTCAAATCTGATAAGATTGGAAAATTGTTAAAAAGCATGATCCTAGTTTAAAGAAACCATAATTTCAATGCTGATAGAATTAAAAAGTAACTGCCATTTAATATGCCCAGCAAATGATCAAAGATCAGCAGCTTCTCAACTGCAAATTAGTTGCTAAAAAGCTACTATTAGACATGGAAAATGGATTCCTATGAAAAAATAAATTAAAAATAAAATCAACAAAAGGCAGTTGGTTTATGTAAGCCATTTAAAAGGAAAAATGCTGAGAAACATCTCTCTTGTAGGCCTGTATAAAAACATTTTAAATGGGAAAATGCAGATATATAGCTAGAACCCTAAAGGCTAAACATTAGGCTAGCATTTCCAATATATTGTGAAAAAAATTACAGCTATGACTTATACTATTAAAATATTAAGTCATAACATTGAAATTCACAGTGATCATCCAATATAATAAACCTCCCCAAATAGTCCAAAGGTAGTTCAATATGAAAACTACCCTTTAAATCATTATTGAATATCAAATGTAAATATATTAATGAATCGCTTTGCACCAGAAAAATAATTTTGCTCCCTGAATACATCTAATATGCTGTTTTCGCCCCTGTATTTATTTTCTCTTTATATTTCTAAGAGTGAGATAGTACTGAGGTCTTTAAATGGAAATTCATCATGCCACTCAACTGTATTCACATTTCTAGTGAAGAAGCTTATTTAACAATTTCTTAGAAGATGTCTCTTGGGTTTAGTTGTAGGCAGGAAATGATGTATAATTAGCACTTTTATGTGGCATTAACAAACAATCTTGTTACCTCATTACTTTTTAATATTTGCATCAGTCTTCTGAAAGCAGATTAAGAGCAACTGTAATTTCCATATGCAAGATTCAGTAACTACAAAGCTCAGAAAATGTTCACTTTAATCAAAACCATGCAACTATACTGTATCGTCGATTACTTTTCTCCCCACGTTCCTTTTCAGTCTGCCTTCCAACCCCAGGGATTTAGGAAAATTTTATTTTAAATAAACAAAATAAACATTTTAGTGTGGCCTATCCTGCTCATTAATAGACAAAAAATAAATGTCACTGATCCATGTGACAAATAGTTATCCCTGATTTCTTGCATTTTCAATGGAAAGATGCTATGGATTAAACATTTTAAGGTTAAAATTGGTTAACTTAGAAGTACTGATTTTGAGGAGGCTATGGGAAAAGATGATAATTACAACCATGGAAAATAAGTGCATACATAACACTTATATATTGGTGATTTTTTAAAAAAGATTTATTTATTTATTTATTTATTTATTTATTTATTTATTTGAAGATTTATTTTTTATTTATTTATACAAGCACTGGGTACAGTCAGAAGCACGGGAGGGTGAGAGAATTCACCAGAGCCAGAGCGGGGAGCAGAGCAGGCAGAAGGACCGAAGTACACTGCTGAGGGGAGCAGCGGGCGGCAGGAGAGGTCTGCACGCCATGTGGGACCCTCGCTGGTGGCCAGGGATCGAACGGGACTGCAGAGGCTGCGGGTAGCTTCGCAACCCAGCACTCAACAGCTGCGCCACCGGGGAGGCCCTTAGATATTGTTTTTATAAAATTTCTTAATCTTTCCTAGACAAAGCTATACCAACGCTACTTGACTTGCATTTTCTACACACACTAGCTCGATATTATAGGCATTCTCAATCGGCTTCAGGAACACTAGATGAATCTGGTTATACTCATGGATGCTTTTGAAGACCTTTGGAGCTAAAGGGTTATGAGAAGGGGAAAAGTAGCACAAAGTAAGGTAGGAAAGGTAAGCATGTCCAGACTATGCAGAGACTTGTGACCATGCAGAGTGTGGACTTTATTCTAAGTGCTAATGCAAAGGAATAGAGGGAGGAACAACCTGAATTCCCCAAGCTAAAAGTGAATGACTGTCCATTGTGCCAACCAGTGTAGGTGCACAAAGGCAATAATTGCATACACTTCTGGATTCTTCTTGGGCTGCATGAGTAATCAAAATGTCATTAGGGGCCTCCCTGGTGACACAAGGGGTTAAACACAGTACTGCGAAGCTATCACAGCCTCTGCAACACGAGTTGCATCCCTGGCAGGCCAGAGAGCTACCCACATGGCGCGGCAAACCTCTCCTGTGTCACCCGCTGCTCCCCTCAGCAGTGTATTTCAGTCATTCTGCCTGTTCTATACCCGACTCTGTCTCTGGTGAGTCTTCTCACTCCCACCCACACCTCTGGCCTGTGCCCCAGTTCTTTTTTTAAAAAAGATTTATTTATTTATGCATACAAGACTGAAATACACTGCTGAGGCGAGCAGCAGGCAAGACAGGAGAGGTCTGTTGTGCCATGTGGGTTGCTTCCTGGCTGGCCGGGGATCGAACTCATGCTGCAGTGGCTGCAGATAGCTTCATAGGTTGCCTCTTAACCCCTTACACCAGCAGGGAATCCCTGTACCCCAGTTCTTGTATGCATAAGTCAATAAATCTAAAAAAACAACTCTATTAAATGGGTTAGCAAAGGAAAAACATTTAGTAACACATGTATGGAGAATTTCCATGGTCATAAATTCTAAAGAAAATTGGAGTGGACTCAGGATATTTGTCCTGCATTCAGGGACCTGGGACATCAAAGAGAGAGGGAGCAACTTCACATGACAGATAAGAAAGATGTTACCTCATTTTACCCTTAAAGATGAGATTCTTCAGTAGAGAGGATGTGTTCACTGATACGCATACAACTGGATAAGACCCCTTACCCCCAACGATAACATTCTACTAGGTCATAAAAGGAAAGCAGTGATTCCTTCTCTGATTATAAATCAACTTATTTTCGATCCTCCGCCTTTGTTTCTCCATTTCTTGAAATGTAAACTTTTCTAGTCTTTCTCTGAGCAATGCATTCATTATTGTTGTTTAACCAAGATAACTGCTTTCCTGAATGTATAAAAGTTTTGTTGTAATTTTCTAGAAATGCTATCAGTTTCCACATTGCCTGCAGAGCTGCATTAGAGTGTATGACCATCGCTACCTAAAGACTGTAAATTTCATATTTTTATCAGTAGCAAATCAACTCTCCCCAGAATTTCTGAGAAGCTGTACATTTGATAACTTTGAGACTTCATCCACCTGAGTCTTAAAATTATCAGAATTCAGTATTCCTATAATCAGTAATAAACTATCAAGCAAAGAACCACTAGCTTGAGGAAAGTAGAACTTATCAGAGATAAGTGAACAATGCAAGCAAGGTGATTTGCTTTTATCTCTTCGATGCGATTTTAGAATTGAGAAATCGCTGCAATTAGAATTATTAGTGCTGTTTACAAAACACTTTTATCAGATTACTGGGAAAGACTTCCTATTAAATATTAGGATAAACTATACAAAATTGCAGATTCAATCATTTTTGATAGCTAAAAATGGCAACTTAATATGGATGAAACCTAATAGATCTTTGAAAAACATTTGAAATCTTACTTTCTAAATTGAGATATAGTTCATATGCCATAAAATTCATCCTTTAACTTGCACAATTCAGTGGTCATTAATTCGCAAGACTGCATAGCCATCTTTACTATTTAACTCCATAAACATTGCACTGCCCCCAAGAGAAACGTCATAGCCATTTGCAGTCCGCATTCATTCCATGCTTTCATTTGTTTTTGAAAAGTTCTTGAGCACAAAACAGGAGAGGGGGTGTAGGGTAAGTAAAGTATGAAGCTTTCTGCCCTCCCGCCATCAGGATAGATGATGGAACCCTGTGGTCCTGAATGCATGCCTGATGGCGGGCACCTGGAGTAGGGTGTGGGCATATGTAGATTGGATTCACCTGGGCTGAGAGACTGGGGTTATAAGGGCGGAGTCAGGGTATACCAGGAGAAGAGAGAGAAAGAAAGAGAGAGCAAAAGAGAAGCAAAGGCCAGGAGAGAAGGCTGGAAAGCCCAGAGAGTGAAGACTTGCTGGGGCTGGGAGGCCTGCCAGCCTCCCGGCCCCCTGGCATCCCTGTTTGCCTGCCGTGTACCTGGTAAACTCAATAAAAGCCTGCAAAAGCCACCGAGGGCTCCAGGACTCCTCCTTTACCCCATCTGCTAGGATATAGAGATCCTGCATTGTGTCTTCCTGCTGCTACAGGGGGTAAGAAACAGAAATAACTAGGATACATGGAAATATGTGATAAATGCTACAAGAAAATCAGACTCAGTAATTGGGTTATAAGTATGTGTAGGGTAAAGAAAATGTCAGGCTTTTCTGCCCTTCCGCCATCAGGATAGATGATGGATCCTTGTCCTGAATGCATGCCTGATGGTGGGCACCTGGAATAGGGTGTGGGCATAGGTAGATGGGATTCAGCTGAGCTAAGACTGTGCTTTTAAGGGCGGGGTCACGGGGACGCCAGCAGCAGTAGCAGCAGCAGCAGTAGAAGCCGAAGCCGAAGCCGAAGCGGAAAGAGAAGCCGAGAAACAGCAGAACTAACTCCAGAGAGCTCAGATAGAGTGAAGACTTGCTGGGGGCTGGGAGGCCTGCCAGCCTCCCAGCGCCCCAGCCAGTACCCCTGCCAGCCATATGCCTGGTGAACCCCAAATAAAAAACCTGCAAAACTACTGAGGACTCTGACTCCTCCTTTACCCGGTCTGCATGGGATCAGAAAACCTGCACTGTGCCCGATCCTGCCTTACAGTATGACAGGCCAATTCTAGTATGTGTAGTCAAAGACGAATACATGGAAATGACCTGTGTTTGAACAGGGTATTATAATATTAGCAGAATTTCACCAGATGGGGATAAGTATTTGCTAAATTAAAAAGTATCAGGGATTTCTCATCAGATAGCTCTGAGTTCAAATTTCAGTTCCAATGTTTATTAGCTGTGTCATTTTGCACAATATCCTTAATTCCTCTGTGTCTAAAACTACTAATTTGTGTGAATGGGTATATAACTGCTATCTACATTGAAGGGTTGCTGTAAAGATTATAGAAATTTTATATAAAGTGCTTAGTGTAATTCTTGGTACATAAAACTCTATCTATAGTGGTAGTTAACAATTGTTGATATTGATTTTCTTGGAAGAAAAGTCTTGGACCAAAACTGCTATACATCAAAGTAAGGTGAAAGCACCACCTTCTAATCCTGAGTCAAGGCTTCCTCTCTCTTGCTTTTTATGTTACAGTCTGGTAAATGTTTAACAACTGGGTTTGGGCTAGAGAGGAGACTTGATATGTAGCTTTTAGTGATTCCTGTGGTATATGTACTGCTACCATAGTCTATTCCAAGTTACTGCTGACTCATCAATTTTCTGCAGTTTAAACATTCAGCTCTTTGTGAGCCAAGCTGTTGTGAAGTGCTTCACCACACAACTGCTCATTGTGCACAAAAACACTAATAGTTTCATTGTTAATTAATAGGAAAACAGGTCCTTTAAACATTTTTATGGTATGCCAAAATCCTTAATGGATAATTGCATACGCATTTAACAGCAGTTTTGGAATATTTCAGGAAAATGATGAGTGTTACTAGATGTGCTGGGAACACATTATTTTTCTCATTAAAAGTTATGATATATGACATTCTGCTTCTTTAAAATTTTACTTTATACAGGTGTTTTAAGAATAAATCAGATTCGGATAATAAAAGGCACCTGCAGTGTGAGGACCAGTTTAATAACCTGAGTCACAATGTATCAGTCAGTTCTGGATGGATCCTAGGACCATCTCATATAATATATATTTTAAAATATATATGTCTTACTGTGGGTTGCAATTAAAACAATTTGGAGCATCAGTGATCTAAATCAAATAAGACTCACATTTGGAGAGGAAGTAATTAGTCCAAGTTCTCTCAGCCAAGTGAGTGGCAGAGATGATGTTAAAACATAAGACTGATCCATAGCCCTTCCCCATACACTGTGACTTGATATCTTATGTATCAAATTGTCCTGTGAAATATGCAAACAAAAAGTCATAAATGTGGCCTATTTGACTAAAATAATACTTCATTAAAATATTTATCTTTTTATACTACTCAAATTCCTGGATTTTGCATTCTTGTATTTGAATTTATGCTTGTATATATCACATAATGAGACTGTTATTTATTTTTTAAAGATTTATTTAATTATGCATGCAAGAGCTGGGGTACAGGCCAGAGATACAGGGGGTGAGAGGATTCACTAGAGACAGAGTGGGGAGCAGAACAGGCAGACTGACTGAAATACACTGCTGAGGGGAGCAGGGGGCGAGTCAGGAGAGGTCTGCCGTGCCATGTGGGTAGCTCCCTGGCCGGACGGGGATCAAACTCGTACTGCAGAGGCTGTGGATAGCTTCATAATGCGGTGCTTAACCCCTTGCGCCACCAGGGAGGTCCCGATGCTATTTTATTTTGAGACTGGTTGCTTGGGATAGAGAGCATTCTCAATATTGAGCCATTCTTTCTGCTACTCCAGAATGGAATGCTATTTTTTTCCTGCGCTCCTTTTCTCTGGAAGCCAGAAGGCAGGATTGCTTTCATAACTGTGGCTCCTAGCTCTTGAGAACAACTAACTCCCTCAAAGGGATACTCACAGAAATGCCTCCAAATCCTAAACTACAGCCAGTTTATTTTAAAAAGCGACATGCATCCCTCATTCCTTCTTTACACTGTACAAAATGTTATATTAAAATGAAAGGAAAATAATTGTACTATGATGCCTGTTTCTGAATCTCAGCAGTAGGGGTTTCCTCTTTGTATTTTCCTTTCTCCATGTATTTTGTATTATCTTTTTCCTAAACAAATTTTGATAGAGGTAGCCTAGAGTAAATGAATTCATCAGGCCTTTTCCGCTACTAGCCTCTGTGGCTATCACCTGCGGCCTTGATGGTGTTAACGCAGAAGGCCCTTGGGAGCATGAGCAAGGGCACACATGCCTCATTGTGGGCACCTGGAGTATGGGTGGGCACGCATGTAAGTGTGCACGCCTGAGCCTGGAGGCTAGGGCTACAAGAGCAGCGTCACTCAGAGCCAGACTATGGCTACTAGAGTGTGAGCAGCTTGACTACAGAAGAGGAGAAACCACGAGATGACATGAGAGAGCCAGGAGAAAGAGTGTAAAGGTACATGGGGGCTGGGACGCTCAGTGGCCTCCCGGCCCTCCTGATCTGCCCCGATACAGGTAGCCCTCCTGGCTGCCCTGATACAGGTAGCACTAGTGTATAGCAATTTATGCTTCAGGATACAGCATAATAATATGCTATATACACATACATTGTGATCATTACCTACATTTTAGTTTCTAACCATCGCCTTATTATTTATTCACCCACCCCCAGCTCCCTTCCCCTCTGGTAACTATCTGTTCTCTGTATCTAAGTTTGTTTATTTTGGTTTTATTTTATTTGTTTACTTGCTTGTTTCCTTATATTCCACATATGAATTAAATCATACAGCATTTGTTTTAAACACACACAATATTTGTATATACAATCTAAGCTGAAGGGTTTGGTGCAAGCTATTAATATGCAGATAACTTGTGTTATCTTTCTAACTACATGAAGGCTTGGGCTGCCAGAGGTATATTTCACCCTAGTTTTACCTGACATACCATAGGAAACCTAAACCATTATGACACGTTTTTTTCTGGAATGGTTACAGAGTTTGCAAAGACACGACATTTTTTCCCCCAATTTTGTCATTTGATACAGGGACTGCAATCTTTTTTGTAAAATTTTATTTTACATCGTTCTTTCTTTTTGTACAGTGCACTTTCTCCTTTCAGGTGTAGCCCCTGCAAAATCCCCATCACCAATTCACCCGTGCACCATCACCACAGTCCCTTGTGTAAGACACATTCCCTCCCCTGTTTTGATCTCCCCTCCCCTACAGAGCATCTCTGATTAATAGTTGCCTGTTAATTTTTAGAAATTATAATTATTTTTTTCCTGGTCCCTTACTTGATTCCCCTACCCTCCTCCTATAAGTGAAACCATCTGATATTTTTCTTTTTCCTTCTGGCTTATTTCAGTACCTTCCAGCTCCATCCATGTTGCTGCAAATGGCATGAGTTTATCTTTTTTGATTGCTGAATAGTGTTCCATCGTGTATATGTACCACATCTTCTTGATCCAGTCATCTATTTTTGAACATTTGGGTTGTTTCTAAAGCTCACCTATTGTAAATAGTGCTGCTGTAAACATAATGGTGAGGAGCTGAATTGCTGGGTCATCTGGAAGCTCCATTTTCAGTAGTCTGAGGATCCTCTGCACAGCTTTCCATAGTGGTTGGAGCAGTTTGCATTCTCACCAGCAGTGTAGGAGAGTTCCTTTTTCTCCACATCCGTGCCAACATTAGTTGTTTCCTGTTTTGTTTTTTTTTTAAATATGTGCCATTCTTACTGGTATAAGGCAGTAAGTATCTCATTGTTTTTCTTTTTTAAGATTAATTTATTTATTTATACAAGCACTGGGTACAGTCAGAGGCACGGGAGAGTGAGAGAATTCACCAGAGCAGGGAACAGAACAAGAGGACAAGCGGTTGGCTACAGAAGCAGTGAGACCATGAGACAACTCAAGAGAGCATCAGAGAGAGCCCAGAGAAACACTATAAAAATTTGTTGGGACCTGGGGTGCTCAGTTGCCTACCTGCCTCCTCGCTTCCTCCCTTGTTTCTCAAAGAAACTATCTGTGGAATTAATTTTTAATTAATTAGTTAATTAATATTTTTTTTTGCTGAATTTCAGATAAGTGGTTTTTATTTTTTTTATTTTTTTTCAAGTTTACATTTTATTTTTTTATTTTTTAATTTTTTTTAATAAATTTTATTGTTATATTCCCCATACAATTGCAGCCCCCATTCTGACCCCAATCCCTCCCCTCCCACCCCCGCCCCCCTAAAAGTGTCTCTGGTTCATAGTTTTTTGTTGATTTTGATTTTCACTTTCTTATAGTTATTCATTTTCCTGGTCCCTTATTTAAGTTCTCTAGATTCCTGCTATGAGTGAGACCATCCGGTATTTTTCTTTTTCTTTTTGGCTTATTTCGCTGAGCATGATCCCTTCCAGCGCCATCCATGTTGAGCTTCCATATGATCCAGCAATTCCACTCCTAGGTATTTACCCAAAGGACACAGAAACATCAATTCCAAAGAACACCTGCACCCCTATGTTTATAGCAGCTCTGTTTACAATAGCTAAGCTTTGGAAACAACCCAAATGCCCAAAAATAGATGACTGGATCAAGAAGATGTGGTACATATATACCATGGAATATTACTCAGCATTCAAAAAAGATAAACACATGCAATTTGTAGTTAATTAATTTTTAATTAATTCCACAGTGACTAAGTACACTGCTGAGGGGAGCAGCGGGTGGCACGAGAGGTCTGCACGCCATGTGGGACCCTCGCCCTGCGGCCAGGATTGAACTGGTGCTGCAGAGGTTGTGCGCAGCTTCGCAACCCAGCGCTCAACCGCTGCACCACCGGGGAGCCCCTCATTGTGGTTTTGATTTGCATTTCCCTGATTATAGGTGATGAACATTTTTTCATATGCTGGTTGGCAATTTTCATTTCCTCTTTGGAGAAGTGTCAAAGATTTTTAAAGAAGGGGATTAAAAGTAGAAACAGGGGGCCTCCCTGGTGGGCTAGGGTTTAAGTCTCAGTGATGTCATGCTATCAGTGTTGTGGCCTGAGTTTGATCCCCGGCAAGGGAGCTAACCCATATGGTGTAGCAGACCTCTCCTGACTTGCCCGCTACTCCCCTCAGCAGTGTATTTCAGTAGATCCACCTGTTCTGCTCCCCACTCTGTCTCTGGTGAATCCTCTTACTCCCTGTACCTCTGGCCTACACCCCAAGTCTTGTATGCATAAATAAATCAATATTTAAAAAATTAATTCCACAGATAGTTTCTTTGAGAAACTAGGGAGGAAGCGAGGAGTCAGGTAGGCAACTGAGCCCCCCTAGTCCCCACGAATTTTTATACTGTTTCTCTGGGCTCTCTCTGCTGCTCTCTTGAGTTGTCTCATGGTCTCACTGCTTCTGTAGCCAACCGCTTGTCTTCTCACTGCTGCCACTGCTTTTATCCCCACCTCTAAGCTCAGGTGTGCTCAGTGGCATATGTGCTCATACCCATATTCCAAGTGTCCATAATCAGGTACATGCCCTGTCCTCATGCTCCCAAGCACCTTCTGCATTAACATGATCAAGGCAGCAGGTGACAGAAACAGAGGCTAGTGGTATAAAAAGCCTGATTAATTCATTTACCCTACAGAATATAATATTATTCTTTGTACTAAGGACACTTAACAATATCTCCCATGTAAAAAGAATGCTCAGACGAGATCGGGTGTGTTTAGGGTGGTATGGCCGTAGACGAGAATGCTCAGTAGCATGATATAACAGCAAAAACAACAATATTAATAGCAACAAAGACAATGGTTAGTATTTTACCATTTACCTAGCACTGGTCTGGGGACTTTACATGAATTAACTCACTTAATTCTTACAAAAATCTTTGTACAAAGATTTATTTTATAGATGAGAAAACTAAATCAGAGAAGTTGAATAACTTAACCAATGCACATAACTAATGAGCGCTAGAGTGGGATTCTTATAGTCAATTTTACTCCAGAGTCAATTAACATAATACTTACAATGTAGTGAACTTATAATTACTTAATAAAATAGTCATAATATCAATTTCATAGAAATATTTCTTATATTTCAATTTAAGCCAATGGCATTATACCAAAGTAAATTCCAGAAAACAAATGCATGTTTTACATAAGGAACACATTAGCTATGGTATAATGTAGATGATATATCTTGATGTTGGTGTGTTTGATTCAGTATGAAATGGAGGCTGTGTGCAGAAAGGAGCTCTGCACTGCCCCATCTCAAGAGCACCAGTCACACTACATTCTTCTGCTGTTGTGAAACATGTTTGTCTCTTTTTATAAGTAGGTGTGGACTGTGTCCCATAAACATTTCTTCCTAAAACTACAATAGTTAGTTTAGAAGTTTTATAGTGCTATCTCATTTAAGTTTAATTTGAATGGGTCTTTTGTGCAAGAAGGCATAGGGCAGCTTCTCTATCGATTCAGGCAGATGAATAAAGGAGAGTAGTCCTGAAGCCCTCAGTGGCTTTTTCAGGCTTTAATGTTCTATATACACCAATTGTTGTGGGGCAAACCTGCAGCCTGACAAGGCGGTGAGGCCGGGAGACCCGGAGGCTGGCAGGCCTCCTAGCTCCACGTGAATCTTTACTCTTTCTCTCTTTGACCTCTCTCTGGTGTCATCTTGTAGTCCTGCTTCACTGTTGTCACTCCTTCTCTTGTAGCCATTCTGCCATAGCCATCTGTAAGGGCAGGACTGGGCACAGTGCAGGTTTTCTGATCCCATGCAGACCGGGTAAAGGAGGAGTCAGAGTCCTCAGTAGTTTTGCAGGTTTTTTATTTGGGGTTCACCAGGCATATGGCAGGCAGGGGTGCTGGCTGGGGGCTGGGAGGCTGGCAGGCCTCCCAGCCCCCAGCAAGTCTTCACTCTATCTGGACTCTCTGGCGTTCGTTCTGCTGCTTCTTGGCTGTTTCTCGGCTTCTGCTGCGACTTCTGCTGCTGCTGCTGCTACTGGTGCTGCTGCTGGCGTCCCCCTATGACGCCGCCCTTAAAAGCGCAGTCTTAACTCAGCTGAATCCCATCTACCTATGCCCACACCCTATTCCAGGTGCCCGCCATCAGGCATGCATTCAGGACAAGGATCCATCATCTATCCTGATGGCGGAAGGGCAGAAAAGCCTGACATTTTCTTTACCCTACACCATCCCTATGTGATGCTGCCCTTATAGCCTCAGCCTCCAGGCTCAGGTGTGTGCACTTACACAGGCCCACACTACACTCCAGGTGTCCACCATCAGGCATGCGTGCCCTGGGCTGATACTCCCAAGAGCCTTCTGCATTCAAGGCTACAGGTGATGGCCTCAGAGGCCAGCGGTGTAAAAGTCTGACCAATTCTCTTACCTCACAGTCTGCTTTGATTATGAATATAGTTAAAGTGACTTGTGCTACTGTGGTCTCCCGAAAACTCCTCAAGTGGTCCTGACATGGTTTCTCATGAATGTGGGTAGCAATAGTATTTAGTTACTGCTTTGATTTTATAGTGATTAAGAGTTCAGGTTTTGTAAAACTTTGAAACCCTTGAAATGAAGCAATTGCAGAACCAAGGCTACCAGAAGGGGCGAGTAGGTGCAAAGACTGGGGCGGGGTTGGGTGTGGGTGGGAAAGAGACTACAGTGGAAAACGATTGGTGTTTTGGTGGTGTATGCTATATGGTAACACAAATTTGAAGAGATGTGAAGATTTATCCTTAAATCATATACAATGCTATAAACCAACATTTCCTCAATACATAAAATTAAAAAATGAAAGTTCAAGTTTTGGAGTTAGACCAATTTAGTATTACCTTGGTCAAGTCACAGAACCTCCATTTCATTATCTCCAGCAAATGGAGATGATAAAAAATATAATCAAGTGAGTTAATGTATTTGTAGTTCTTAGCATAATTCCAGGTATTCAGCAGGTAATTTTTTTTATAGGTTTTCTATCTTTTTAAAAAAAAATTATTTTATATATTTTTTACATCAGTCTTCTTTTTTGTACAACGTATGCTTTCTTATCTCGGATATAGACCCGTGAAATTCTCACCACCAATTCACCTGTGTACCATCAACATAATCCCTTATAGAGCAGGTACTTCATAAGAACTAAAAAAATATTCTCTGTGAATTCTTCTGGAGTTTGTCTCACTCAGTATTTTATTTTTTTTAGTTATATTCACTCATTCACCTCTAGTATATTTTCAATTTTTTAAAAGATTTATATTTTTATTTATGCATACAAGACTCAGGGTCTAGGCCAGAGATGTAGGGGTGGGAGGTGAGAGGATTCACCAGAGACAGAGTGGAGAGCAGAACAGGCAGACTGACTGAAATACACTGCTGAGTGGAGCGGCGGGTGAGACAGGAGAGGTCTGCTGCACCATGTGGGTATCTCCTTGGCCAGCAATTGAACTCATACACAGTGGCTGGTGATAATAGCTCTGAGACTTTAACCCATGCACCACAGGGAGGCTCCACACTTTGAAAATTTTAAATAGCATAGGATTCTATAGTATAACTATGCATCATTTTACTTTTCATTTGTACTTTGCATAGTTTTGCTACAATAAAAAACAAGCAATGTAAACTTGTGCATGACTGCTTGGGCAGCAAATTACTTCTTAATTACTCTAAGCTTTATAGTATTACTTTAATTGTGGAACAATTTGTAGTATACCAAATCCAAAAGACATTGCTGAGACTTATGTTGTAGATTTGATAAGCTAATATTTATGGATAGATATTTTCAAAAGCACAGACAGCTTTGTTCAGATAAAATGGTGTATTAATAGATTCATATATTTTCATACATGAGAAGATAACTAACAATAAAAAAGGATTTCAAGGGAATCTTGATTTAAAAATTATGATTATTTCCATAAAATGATTATTTGCAATATAAATGTCCTAAAATCTCCTGTGCATTTCCTACTATGTGTAGAGGTACCCCTCCCACCAACACCATGGCCTTCTGCTTATTTTGTTGTCTTCTTACAAACACCTTTTGAGTAAAGCATGAGTTACCAAGGTGTCAGTCTCTATGACAGCTGCAATGGGGATATAATTTCCAATAGCCATTTTTCTCTCTGGGGTGCAATTTACTCTATAATATTCACTGCGTGCTCCAGCTCGTGTGCTGGTTGCAGAAACAATGTCGCTGCTCCTCCAGTCAATGCTGGTCCTTTTCTACCTTGGCGTGAATCTTCCACATCTGCCGCATTAGCCCCATCTGTTGCAAAATACAGGCCGCGTTGAATAAACGTCTGGTTTGAGAGAAACTGTGTGCTGTTCAATCAACATGTCCCATGACTCATCCACTTGCTTTCTTCCATGAAGCTCTCTAGAAATTTCTTCCTTGTCCCTCTGTTCACAAAAAAACATTGCCACAGCTGGACACACCTTTCCATATTTAAGCAATTCTGAAAATCAAACTATAGTTCTAAAGACCTGCTGTACCTTTTATTTCATCCCTTTCTTCTATTTCCTCTAAACAATAACAGCAAAAAAAATAACATTGTCTAAGAAAAATAATCACACCAATTACAGAATGCCATGCCATTATAAATTATCACATCACATTCTTCATGTTAAAATGCAACATTTTATAAAGTTTAGTGCCATTTCAGCCATTATTGTAAAGATAAATTTACAAATCTGGCATTTGCCTAGTTATAATTTTAACAATTCTAAAAAATACCAATTTATACTGTAAAGTGCCTATTTGAAATGTTTTAGAATATATCCATATATTTTTACTTTTATTGGAGTCTATAAATTATTCATCAGAAATATTTTTTTAATTTACCATAACCATATCTCATCTACAGTACATTTAAATACATCTTTCCAATTCTATATAAAGTGGTAATACAGATATAAATAACAATAATGTTTGATAATTTACTCAAGGAACTATGTGCTCAGAAATAGACAAAAAGAAACACTAATCATATTCAAAGGTGGACAGACATTGACATAAGCACATATTTTAGGAGCTATGCTTAGATTTTTTTTTTAGCACTGGTTCTCAACTCTGGATGTACAATAAGATCACCTACATAGCTTTAAAAATATATCGATGCAGAGAACTTATGTTACTTATTGCCTAGTCACCCTGACCCCTGCCAATTTATTCTCTGCCTTTATTTTTGTTTGCTTTACTTTTATCATGAGATATCATGCAAGGTGCACCAAATATAACTATACAATATAGTGCTTGATTAGAAAACTACCACCTATATAAAAGCCATCCAAATGAATGAATAAAAGATTGACAGCACACCAGAGTCTTCCAAAGTATCCCTTCTTTATCAGATTTTGCGTCTTGCAAAAATAGCACTGTTTTGATGTTTATGATAAGCTTTACTCCATAATGTTATATATGAATCCTTAACAATAGTCTAATTTTTGTTTTTCAACTTTTAAAAAAGTGATACATGATTTAACCTATCTTTTAGTATGTTTTTCAATATTCATTTGTAAGAATTATCCATATGTTGGGCCTCCCCTGGTGGCGCAGCGGTAGAGCGCTGGGCTGCAAGGCTGCCCGCAGCCTCTGCAGCACCGGTTGGTTCCCCCGCCGCCGGCGAGGGTCCCACAAAAAAAAAGAATTATCCATATGTTGCTTGCAGTTATACTTCATTGTCATTAATTTATAATATTCTAGTGCATAAAATATTACAATTTATGTATTTTTCAACCATTGATGAATATTTGGTTGTTTGAGTTCAGAACTATTACAATGCTGCTTCTATTAATGTTATAATCCATGTTTGTTTATTTATATTTGTAAGCATTTCCTTAAAATACATACCTAAGAGTGGAATGTTAGGCAACTAGGGGCACTACCAACTCCAGACCCTTTTAATCCAAATTTAACGATTGAGGTTTTTTTTTTTTTAATTTATTTATTTTTGCATACAAGAGCTTGGGTGTAGGCCAGAGGTGCAGGAGGGTGAGAGGATTCACCAGAGACAGAGTGAGGAGCCGAACAGGAGGATTTACTGAAATACACTGCTGAGGGGAGCAGTGGGCGAGACAGAAGAGGTCTGCTGCACCATATGGGTTAGCTTCCTGACCTGGGATGGAACTCAAGCTGCAGTGGCTGCCAATAGCTTCATAGTTCTGAGACTTAACCCCTTGTGCCACCAGGGAGGCCCAAGTCTTGAGGTTTTCTAAATTAGCTGGTTTATATGAAGTTGTGCTTCAAGAATAACATCTATTTCCAATCCACTTCTGCCTTGTGTGTGACATTTGTTGTTCCAGACCAAAGTGTTATGAAATAGATCAGTATTCCCACACTTGGCTTGTGTAGGGAGAATTCTAAGATGATCTCCCTAATTGTTACTTCCTGGTATTTGTTTTCATGTCATCTCCTCCCCTTGAGTATGGACAAAAACTGACTCGATTCTAGTCAATACAATATGACCAGAGTGAGGGTATTGTGCAGAAGTAATTAAGTTACCTAATCAGTTGAACTTGAGTTCATCAAAAGGAAGTTTGACTTGGGTGGACCTGCCCTAATGAGGTCTAAAGAAGATTCATTGCTTCTCTGAAGATAAAGACTCAAAATACCAGAGATTTTCCAGTTGCTGGCTCTGAAGAAGCACATTTATATGAATTTTATAGCTAGAAGCAAACAAATTGTGCCGACAACCAAAAGGAGTTTGGAAGTAGGTCTTTCCCTGGTTGAGCCACCAAATGAGAATGTAGCTCAGTTAACACCTTGCTTTCAGCCTTGTGAGAGCCTGAGAAGGAACACCCATCTGAGCCACACATAGAACTCTGCCCAACAGAAACTATGTGATAATAAATGTCTTTTAGTTACTGTTTGGTAATTTGTTATGTGGCAAGTACAAAATTAATACAATGGGGTCTGACCTTTGTGAGGTCTTTCTTTTCCCTTAAATTACTTGAAGCCACTTAAAATGCAGCTCAACTCACCTGAAACTATTTCTTCCAGATCCACAAGCGTCCCTATGGAAAAGCAGTACCCAGGGCTTCACTTTTGCTTACTCCTCTGGAATCTCCTATTCTGGCTACTTTCTCAGTAATTTATTACTAGTTACCACTAAGATTTTTATAAGAAGGGTATATATTTCAGCCTCAGTGAGTAGGTTAGTATAATTTATGTAGATTATCATTTCTGAAAATTGGAATTCTGGCCTGTATTCTGAGTTAGAGTCTCTGATTTTTCAGTGAATCTAGTTAGCTACTCAACATAATTTCACAAATTAATTTTTTCTTATATGCTTATGTTGTGCAGTCAGTTTTTATTTCTTATAAACATGGATCCTGACTAATTCCAAATGTAGTAAGCTAAATATGAAACTAGTTGTGTTCAGTGGATAGCTAGGAAGAAAAATGCACATATACTTAGAAAATATTGAAAGGAAATACGCAAAGAATATATTGATAGTAATTGTATTTGGATAGTAGAATGGCAGTCAATTGCTTTCTTTTATCTCTTGTTGCAAATATTTTAATAACAAGCATGCATTTCTTTTATGATAGAGAACACTAAAGTACCCAGACAACTGGAAAAAGCCTTAGCAGTAGATTTTCATAACTGCCATGCCATCAGCTCTTAATGTTTTTTAGATATTATATGTGCATTATTAAATGGATGTTTATCCTTATGTTACATATTAGAATATTTAGTTGAAACTCAGGCCCAAATCCCTACATAGTGCTTTTAAAATCTGAACTCTTAGTTCTCCTTACAGCAGCATACCTTTCCTTTTTCTTCAGTTGCTCATATTCCTTCAACCTTATCTCTGGTCATTAAAAGATAGCTTTTGGAAACTCATTTACATTAAGCAATATATATATATATATATATATATATTAAGCAATATATATATATTTTAAATTTTAACCACCTTAGCTCTTAATTACATTTTAAGTAGAGATGAAGAAAATATGAAAAGTTATGACTAAAATTTCAATAATAGACTAATTGTTGGGTATGATAAATAGCACCACCCATACAATTTACACTTATACAAAACTGACCATCAAAATCATTACAATGGCAAGTGTAATTTGCATGGGGGTTTGTTGTATGATATGATTGAATATCCTTGGGTTATCATGTAAATGCAGTTGTCTTGTCTAAAACTACTGATTAGAATATAGAAGGTGTAAAAAAAGAGGATCGTATCCTTATTGATTCCATACTATTCCTCTGGAAGTGTTTTGTGGATAAACTTCCACAATCAGCACATTTTAAAATGTGTCCATTTCTACAAATGAATTAGTTGGGGAGGGGATGATTAATTGAGGGTTCTGGTTATATGGGTTCTAATTATTTTAGTTGTTTCTGCATTAGGATATTTATTTTTCAGGTTTATGATTCCAAACACAAATTGCCATTTATTTAGTTAAGTATGTGTTTTTCAGCTGAACAGGAATGTTTTGCAATGAATCTAAATGCAGAGGGCATCTTTTTTCCTCCAGTTTCATTGCAACAGCTGTGTTTCTACCCATTCATTTTCTACATATTTTGTACTTTAGCCAACAAATTATATTTTTCAATCTTTCTATAACAACCAGAGATACTTTAAAAATATATATTATTTTCAGGCTTGTTATCAGTACACTATATCACACTGTATAGTTCAAAAAGACAAACAGTATAAGAAAAGAGTTCCATGTGGAGTCACACTGTGAGAAAGATGGTCCATGCTGAGGAAAATGTTGCGAGTGGATGAATTCCATACAGGAGAAAAAATAATGCACAAGCAGATAGTAGCTATAATAGTAGCTAGTAATTATAATATATATATTTGAGAGCGCCTATGTGGTGTTGAGGTGGGGGGGGGCTTTGGCAGGCACCATTAGAGAATATTTCAAATAAATTAGCAGACATAATCATTATTCTCCCGGTACTGACCTTTATAAAAAGGCTAGAACATACAGCATTAAATGCACAACTGAAAATTTGTGGTAAGCAAGTATTTTTCCATTTCTGCTGGAACATGGACGAAAGCACAAGCAGTAATTTTACTTTACATTAAATAGATAATCTCTTACATAAATGACTGTGAAAGAGGAAATTGCATGTGACTGGACCATGCTTTTCTTTTTCATCACTATATCTCAGCATTGCTTAAGTTCCTTAACTGTAGTAGGTAGGAGATAAATATCTGTATAGAAAGTGAAAAGATGAATTTTTGGTTCTATCTGCTCATTGTCACTGGATTCTGTGTCAAATACTGAAAAGCAGGCATCATTTTTGAATCTTGTATATAATAATAAAGGTGCTGAATCAGATTATAGTAACAGTAGTGGGATCTAGGGGCAATTAAATATCAGAATAGACACTTTCTGCTGTACAATAGGATTATGGTTTTTGTATTCATTTCACTTTGTAAAGTGTTTTTGATTAAAGTTAAATAGGAGCTAGCTATATAGTGGGATTTGTCTAACCTAGGTTATTTTTCATAGACAAATCCTGTTTATGTCACTGGTCCACTGAAGTGGATCAAAGGTATGAGGAAAAATAAAACAAAAAGTCCCTTTTATTCAAGCATAATGATTATGAATATGATGTTTGCTCCTGGGAGACACAGTTGTAATAGCCATGGATAATCCTAATGTTTGGAAACCTGGCAGAAAAGATTTATAGAGTTTATTTTTTCAGCAAGGTTGTAGACTACAAAAATAATATTATAACTAGGCCTACTAACATATATTAGCATAACATTTGCACTTAAATGAGCCTGAGACAATGGTTCTCTCTGAAAATAATTTGTGAAATAAAGAAAACTTATCAGCTTACTTTGGAGAATTGGAGGGTTGGGAAGAAGGGGAATCTTGCTTGCCCTGCTGTTACTGAAACTAAACCTACCTGATCTCTTGCAACAATAATTTACTTGACTTGCGGCTGGAGAACATCACTTAATGAGATGAGAGCAGAAAATAGATTAAATTTAATTGTTGTGTATGCCACAACTGTTCTGTGTAAATAAGGAAATAAAATTCAACATCATATAAAGAACTTCAATCCCTTCAGATTAAGTAATAAATTAAAAAGTACTTACGGAAATTAATGCTCAAATTTCATGTTATCCTCACAGTACCAAACCAGACATTGTCATGTTAGCCAAATTTGTGCATAATAGAAGAATCTTAAAAATGTCATTATAAAAGGATAGATTACATTTTCCCTATCACCTCTAATTAGTTTTGTGGTTGTTCAGAGCCAATTTAATCTCCTTGATCCTCCTTAGGCAACAGGTAAACAGAATGATTTCAAAGTGGATTAAAGTTAGAATCCTTTTCTCTCTTGACTTAGCACAATATTTCACAAAATTACATTTGGAATTACCCCCAAAGATGGATTTCTGTGTGTAATTTAATAGTGGGATTAATGCTGAAAAATTCAACCAAACTTAAGTTACAGTGAATTGAAGAGACAGGAATGTTTCCAATCCCCACTTTACAAATTCATTCAAGTGTTTACAAAGTACCTACTATGAGTCAGTAGTTGTAAATATACTGATAAGCAAGATGTTAATCTGACAGAGCTTGCCTATTTTAGACAAATAAATAAACCAATAATATAATTTCAGGTAGAGGCAAGTATAATGAAGGAAGTAAAACAGGGTAATGTGACAGTCAAAGGCAATCACTTTCTCAGGAGGTGGTGATGTCTAATTTCCATTGAGTGGTGAAGGTTGAACTCTCTGAGGTGGTGGTATTCGAGCTGTGATCTTAATATTGACAAGCCAATGTGAAAGAAAATCATTACCAGAAGAGAGAATAGACAATGCATTAATATTGAGGTGGGATGATTGTGTGCTTAATTTGAAGAAAATATAGATTGTGTTTGGAAACTCTGGCCCAAGGAGAAAAGAGTGGTCTCAGATGTGTTGGAGATGTAGGCAGAGTCAAATCATGTAGTGCTAACAGAGCATATTGTAAGCAGTTCCATTTTATTATATGCAGTAGGAAGCCATGATCATTTGGGGTTAGTCAACAGAGTAGCATGACCTGATTACATTTATCCTAAGTACTGCGTGAGAATGTGGCAGAGAAAGGAGGTGAGACTGGGTGGAGATATGTTGGCTATGAGGGCATTTTAGAAACTTTGGTCATCTGAATGCCAATATATATATTTCATATAAATCACAATTTTACATAATCACATCCCGTATTGATCCTCAGTTCTCTTCCCCTTCTCATTTCATCATATTCATTTGGCAGCATATAAACCTGAATAATTACACTTTTTTACCTACTTTATGATAGCACTGAAGTAACTGTAAGCAGCTGGATGAAAGTCACAACTGGTTCTACTTTAATTTCAGGATTGCTAACTTTAAGTGGGCCATGTATCATCCCTGGAAACCATCATTCATTTCCTTATGGAATTCATCATCTGAATTATATTCTCATATTCAAATGGCTTCTAGAAGCTCCATATAGATGTTTAATGAGCATATTAAACTTAATCAAAACTAATCTTTTGATCTCTTCTCACTGTAAGACCTCCTCATCCAACAACTTCTCCTTTTCTAATGGCCATTGAATCCTTTCAGTTGTACAGATGGGTTTACAAACTATCAGTTGTAAAGGACAAGCTTCCTCTAAATGTTCAGAATAGGCATCCCCGAGACATGTTGTGGCTGTGGTAACAAGAAGTTAATTTATATCAGAAGAACAAAGCAGGCACATTCATTAATCACACTTAAAGCTTATGAAGGGCAACTTACATACAGGGGTCCTCTCAGCACTAAGGCCAGAGGACAGGACTTTGGGAGGAGACAAAATCCATACATTAGTAGGTATGATCATTCTCGTGTAAGACTAATGATGCCAGATGTCTGGGGGTGGGGAGACATGTCATGTGCAGCTTTGTTCTACTAAGATTAATAGAGTTGTATATAGATCACAAGTACAGATTAATATACATGAAAGAAATAATGGAAACATTGACTATCTCGGGGTAGGGCAATTACTGGTCACAGTCCTAAGGTGGTACTGATACAGGATGGCATCACCTCAGTTTTCCTACAGTATGTGACTTTGGCATGTGGATTATAGTGAACTGAGGCAAACATCTAGCTACAGAGCACCTACTTTTCAACATGTGAATCACTCTCTCCTCATATGCCTCTCCTGTTCTTGAAGCCCAGACTCTGAAGCCTTAGCTCAGTATATATACCCCCATTTTGCCTCATTGTCTTTGGAATCTACAATTTATGCAGATTTCCTGTATGTAAGTAGTTAGATTTGTTTTTTCTTCTATAATCTGACTGATGTTGGTTTGGTTACTCAACCTCCGTGAGAAGAACCCACAGGGTAGGAGGACATTTCCTCTCCTCTCAAAAAACAATTGCTTTAAAGAGAAGAAATCAGTGAGGTACTATGAACAGAAAATTGGAATGCAGTTGACTGTAGACAAGAAATGTGCCTATGGGATCAGTTATAATGATGTTAAAACATATAAATGAGATTTCCATTCTTAAATTTAACCATGGTACTAACCAGTAAACTGTCTAATGGAAAGCCTGATCATAACAGTTGATAGATTCTATCTTGCTATTATAAATTAAAATGTTACAAGGTAATAAAATTAAAGATAACATTAGTGTTCATTTTTTTTTAAAGATTATTTATTTATACAAGCACTGGGCACAGTCAGAAGCCCGGGAGGGTGAGAGAATTCACCAGAGCCAGAGCGGGGAGCAGAACAGATAGACTGACGAAATACACTGCTGAGGGAAGCAGCGGGCATGACAGAAGAGGTCTGTGCGCCATGTGGGACCCTCGCCAGGGCCGGGGATCAAACTGGTGCTGCAGAGGATGCAGGCAGCTTCCCAGCCCAGCATTCAACCACTGCGCCACCAGGGGAGGCCTAACATTAGTGTTCATTTAATTTAAGAAGGAATTACAAATTATTTCTGATAAAAAGTTGCATCTTTTATATAAAATTTGTTGGATAATTTATGTCAGTAGACAACACATTTTAATAGAGCTTATAACATCTTATGATGCTAATGTAGTACTGAGGAAAAACTATAGTGATAACATAGTATGTGTTGTCTCCACTATAACCACCAATTATTATTATGTAGTCTCTAAAGATTCATTCTTTTGGGTTTAGTAGGTTCAGATTGTTCTGAGTAATTGAGCAATGAACTGTTTTCTCCATTCTTGCTTTAGCTTCAGGTAAGTCTTGCCAGACTATAAGAAACATGAATGTTTTAACCAGGTCTTTTTCTTGAGTATTTAGAACAATGCCTGGATTATAGCACTCAATAAATGTTGATAGTTTTATTAATTCTATTTATCTGCAGTCAATTCACTTTCTCTTTGTAAAGGTTTACTTATACTTCCAGTGGCATCTGCTTCCTCACTCCATCTTCACAAAATGTTGTACTTAGTCTTTCTTAAGGTCAAGTAGTCTTGTTAAAATCACCTTCATTGCAGGATTCTGTTTTGCCAACCCTCCCCAACCATTTCACAAAACTTGTCCATTTCTTGTTCCAAAGAGCCCATTGTCTCTGTTGGACTACCTAATAAACTATTATTTCATGGGTCCACACATAATTAGGACATATATCTTGACAGAAGAAGCAAAGACAATTCAGTACAATAAGATAGTCTTTTCAAAAAATGGTACTGGAACAACTTGATGTCCACATGCAAAAAAAAAAAAAATCTAGACGTAGATCTTATGTCTTTCACAAAAAATAACTCAAATAAATCATAAGCCTAATTATAAAATGCAAACAATGAAAATTCTAGAAAACATCCTAGGAGGAAATCTAAGTAACCTTGTGTTTGGCAATTATGCCTTAGATACAATACCAAAAATACAATCCAAAAAGGAAAATATTGATATGTTGGACTTAAATAAAATAAAAAAAACTTCTGCTCTGCAAAAGGTATTGTTGAAAAAATGAAAAGACAAAACATGGATTGGGAAAAATATATTTGTAAAAACATAGTTAATGAAGGACTGATATGCATTATGGAAACTATTCTTGAAACTTAAATATACTAAAAGCAAGCAGCCCAATTAAAACATTGACAAATGATCTAGACAGCTCCCCAAATAAGATCTACAGATGTAAATAAGCATGAGAAAAGATATCCAACATCTTATGTCATTAAGGAATTATAAAATAAAACAACAATGTGCATATTAGAACAATCAAAATTCAAAACACTTGTAATTATACGTTTTTATACAAATAATTCTCATATACTTATACTACAAATATAGTTAATCTGCATTCCTTTTTCTCTTATATTCTGCACAAATCTGAGAAGCAACACTCACTTCAAAATTATTATAAGAATCATATAATTCTCTTTTTTAAAAAATATTATTTTTTTAATTGAGGTATGGTTGGTTTGCAACACTGTGTATGACTTAACGATACAGATTCATGTGTCTTCAGATGTATGTTACCATACCCTATTTATCACTAAAGCACCATAATCCTCTAACATAGTCTACTGGGCCTACCATAACTTACATTTACCTTCTGGTAGTCTGAATTCTGCAGTCAGTTTTATTAGTGTTTAGTTTTGTCTGTCTTTTTGTTTTGTTTAAGACTGTGGAATGATCTGGTATTTGTCTTTGTCCTTCTGACTAATTTCTCTCTGTATAGTCCCTTCCAGTTCCATATCTGTTTTTGCAAATGGCAAGATTTTATCTGTTAATCCCCAATGGCTGTTTATATACCACATCTTAATCAACTCATCTGTCCTTGGGTACTTAGGTTGTTTCCATACCTTGGTTATTGCAGATATGTAATAGCTCTTAAGTGTGAAATTTCCTGTTTAATGAAAATTGTTTGATAGCTATAGTGTTCATGTCCATTTAACTTATGTCCACTCATTGTAATTGAGACCTCCACTCATAAGAAGCCATGATTTGGGCCTCCCCAGTGGCGCAGCGGTTGAGTGCTGGGTTGCGAAGCTGCCCGCGGCCTCTGCGGCGCCGGTTCGATCCCCGGCTGCTCCCCGGCCACCAGAGGAGGGTCCCACATGGCGCGCAGACCTCTCCTGCCGCCCGCTGCTCCCCTCAGCAGTGTACTTCGGTCCTTCTGCCTGCTCTGCCTCCCGCTCTGGCTCTGGTGAATTCTCTCACCCTCCCGCGCTTCTGACTGTACCCAGTGCATGTATAAACAAACAAAACAAACAAACAAATAAATAAATAAAAACATGCCTCTATTAAAAAAAAAATTAAAAAAAAAAAGAAGCCATGATTTGTTTACCTGATAAAACCTAGTCGATGAATATGTATGAGAGTATGTAAATTACTCTTTCCCTTGAAATAATTTGATCATGGTATTCATTTTTGAAAATGAGCAAGAGAACAAAATTTTTTTCAGTCTTTCTTAGTGTAAGTTTTAAAAATGTTTTAACATTGAAACCTTTATTTTCAAACAGTGGTTTTCTCTATTAGCCCTGGGAATCAAAGCTCAAACAGTAGCCACTGACTGCTTAATGATTTTTTAAATTATGTTTCTCATCTCATGTAAGCCTCAATGATTTCACTAGGGTGAGTAAAGTCCATTATTTTCACTGGTGATCATTATCTTTGCTGACTCCTTTCTGGAGTCTGTAGCTCTATCCTTGATGGATGCCAGAGCACTATACCTTTCACCTTCATCTGGGCATTTGAGAGCCTTTTCATTTCCATGCATTTTCTTTGTCCTACCACATTTTCCATAGTACATTTGCACTTTTGCTTTTGCTGCTTTTATTATCATTTGGTGTAGTGTTAAAATTTGGAGTTTGGTTTGAGAACTCCAAGTTGAGAACTGTGGTAATATTTTTATGATTCCTTCATATCTGCAGTTCTGTTATTCCTTTGTAATTTGAAAATAGAGGAATAAAAGATGGGGAACCTAGGAGGAAAGAAACAAGGTCTTTCATCCACTTTAATTATTTAGCTCATACTAAGTAGCTGCAGTATGTTAGGCATTATCCTAGACACTCTGCAATATCTGAGCTGAGGCACTGAGATTAATGTTTAACTGTAAAGAAATATCTAAACAATGAGAGTTCTTCAACAAAGAAATAAATTGAGGGAAAAGGTCATGGGATTGCTTTTGCTAGAAATCATTGAAATTACAATATTCATCTGTCTAAGCTAGTTTAGAGATAGTCTCACCTGAAGGCAAGAGGATCGACCAGACAAGCTCTCAAGATATCCTACAGCCCCAAATCTATAATCTTCCAATAAAGTAGACATTGATCTGAATGTTTGATCCTTGTGGGTTAGAGCAGGGGAAGAAACAACATTGCCATATCAATTTAGAGATGAGAAATTTGTTTTGATAGGTTTACTCTCCTTTCATTTAATTTTTCCCTCCTGACAATTTTTTATTCCTTTTATTGAGTTTGTTTATATAGCAAACCTATGGTATTGAACTCCTTTCCCCTGAAACTTTCTTAAAGGGATACTGTGATTGTTCACAAGTTCAATTAAGTTTATTTTTTTTTATTTTTTTTTATAGAGGCATGTTATTTATTTACTTTGTTTGTTTGCTTGTTTGTTTGTTTATACATGCACTGGGTACAGTCAGAAGCGCGGGAGGGTGAGAGAATTCACCAGAGCCAGAGCGGGGAGCAGAGCAGGCAGAAGGACCGAAGTACACTGCTGAGGGGAGCAGCAGGCGGCAGGAGAGGTCTGCGTGCCATGTGGGACCCTCCTCCGGTGGCCGGGGAGCAGCCGGGGATCGAACCGGCGCTGCAGAGGCTGCGGGCAGCTTTGCAACCCAGCGCTCAACCGCTGCGCCACCGGGGAGGCCCTCAATTAAGTTTAAATTAATTTTTGCAAGTTGCCTGCATGTCAGAGTTCCCTAACCACCTTTTCTTTAAATGAATTATTTGATTATTTAAGTGAGGAGAGAGAAAACAAAGTGAATAATAATAAGAATTTACATTCTAAAAAAGAAATCAGACTTCATAATTTTTTTAAAGATTTATTTATACAAGCACTGGGTACAGTCAGAAGCACAGGATGGCGAGAGAATTCACCAGAGCCAGAGTGGGGAGCAGAGCAGGCAGAAGGACCGAAGTACACTGCTGAGGGGAGCAGCAGGCGGCAGAAGAGGTCTGCACGCCATGTGGGACCCTCCTCCGGTGGCCGGGTAGCAGTTGGGGGTCGAACCAGCGCTGCAGAGGCTGCTGGCAGCTTTGCAACCCAGCGCTCAACCGCTGCGCCACCGGGGAGGCCCCAAGACTTTATAATGTTTTTAAGTGGTTATAAGAAACAACACTTTAAGATACAAGTAGCATTTAACATGAATCTCATACTGTTCTTCTCAATCTATGGCAGAATAATATTAGTTTTAGGTGTGTTTCTACTAAGAATTGCATTGATTCTATTTATAATCTATCATGATATCATTTTAACTTTTGTACAATACCATGAGATTTTGTTATATACAAAAGAACTCATTATAAATTATAATTACTACGAGGTAACTAGAATTGCTAAAAAATGAGATTTTGTTTTGCTTAACCTTTACCCTACTCTTCATTTGGTATTATTTCTTTTGATATTAATGATTTTAACAATCATATGTTAGTAGAGAACATATAATTTTAATAATATAAATCCAAACAATAAGTGTGCATTGCATCCAACTCTGATTTCTCTTGTAGGTTTCTGGTAGTGACATCGGTGTGTCTTTCATGCTATCTTTCCACCCAGATTCATCTATTCCTGCTTTTTAATTTTTTTAGCAAAAGAATGCCACATATGGAATTTCTGTTTTAAAGGGACTGCTGAAATCTTAGCGGGCTTCAGATTTCTAAGCAAAAATATTTCTGCATAGGAGCAATTACAGTGTAATGTTGATTTTGCCTTCATTCAAATATAATGGCTATTTCTCCGTCGCTCATAAAAATAACACCAATTACATCATTGTCAGTTCACAAACTTGGGCGTTCCCTAGGTGAAATCCCAAACTGGTCCTCATACATGGAGAGCAACAAGAAACTGAAAATGAAGATCAGTACAGATTGGTACGTGGTAAATTTAATAAGCAAGGGAGCTTACATGCAAGGCTTTTTTATTCATTACAAACTTATTCAAAGTTATGTTGATGAAGCCTGTTTTACAGATGATGAAGCTGAGACTTTAGAGAGATCAATGAAATTATTGAGGTAAAAAACAGGCTAAAATTTGGTCTGTCTGAATCTATGTCATAATTTTACATAGTACAGTGTCTGATATAAGGAAAACTTTCTCTAAGTGTAACAGGGTGGTCCCCAGGAAAGGGGGAGGTTCCAGGTTTCCTGCCCCACCCAAGGGAGGGTGGAGCTGAGCAGGGAGAAGAAGCTGCAGAGGAGACTGAGGAAGGAAGGAAGCAGGATGGAGAGCCAGAAGGAGACCTGGAGGAGGCACATGGAGCAGAGTGACATGTGAAGAAACTACACTTGCCTTTTGGTCGTGGACTGGGTGACACAGATGTGGGTGAGAGACCCGTGGGGAGGTGACAATGGCAGCTTTTATCTTGATTTTGATTTTGCTCTTTTCCTTCCAGACTTGCCTGGTTATTTCTGATCCTCTTCTGTGGGTCCCCACTGAAAGGTGCTTTAGACTGGCAGGATTTTGCACCTCACTCTGGGCCAGTCTTGTTTGGGTGGACTTTTGCCCATGCGGGGATGGGTGACTTTTCCTTTTCATTAAAGTCTCATATTTTTTGTGTTGATGCAGCAGATGACAAAACCTATTTAGAGCAGGCAGGTTTGCAGGGTCTGGTGTGCCCCTCTCCCTGCCCTGTAACATAAGTGTTAACAATATTGCCATGTTTATTATTATTACTTTTAGTTCTTTATTATAGAATTATTAGAAAAATTTAAAGAATTTTTTAACAAAAAATAATGTACATACATATTTCTGCAAAAAATGGCTTGTGGAATGTTGATTTCTGATTTTTCCCTATTTATGAAATTTGGAGGAAACCTATTAAAAGATTAAAATAAAACTTGAAATATCTGATAACCTGCATAGGACCTAAAAACTGGGTGAAAAGTATTATGGTAGTTCACTACTCTTCTTGGCAAGTTTTAAAGATTATTCAGTATTGTCAATATTAATTTATCATTTGAAATGACAATGTATTTTGATAACTTATAGGTAATATTTACATATAGTGAAGTAAAAAAGATAAACGCTGGCTTCATCAGCATGCCAGTTTATAAGATACAGAAAGCTTGTTATCACATTTTTCTAAAAAAAACAAAGACACATTGAAACTTGTAGGGGCAGAACTGGACGTGGTGCAGGTTTTCTGATCCCATGCAGACTGGGTAAAGGAAGAGTCAGAGTCCTCAGTGGTTTTTTGCAGGTCTTTTATTGGGGTTCAGTGGGTACGTGGCAGGCAGGGGTGCTGGGGGGCCTGGAGGCTGGCAGTCCTCCCAGCCCCCAGCAAATCTTCACTCTATCTGGGTTTTCTGGTGTTCTCTGCTTCTGCTTCTGCTTCAGGCTTCTTTTCTTTCGGCTTCTTCTGCTTCTTCTCGGCTTCTGCTGGCGTCCCTGTGACGCCGCCCTTAAAAGCACAGTCTTAGCGCAGGTGTACCCAATCCAGGTGCCCGCCATCAGGCATGCATTCAGGATCACAGGGTTCCCTCATCTATCCTGATGGCGGGAGGGCAGAAAAGCCTGATACCTTTTACCTTACCCTACAAAACTGTAAAACAAAGTTTAAGGTAAACTGATTTTTATGGTAGAAATTATCTTGCATTAAGTAGAATAATACAGAAAGTTATAAAAAAGTCTAAATAAACAATAAAATTATATAAGAAAAACATATGCAGGTTCAGAGAAATAATCCAATATTTAGAATGGGTTTTATAATTTTGAAATTGTTATCATTATAATTATCTTAATCTGGAGAACTTAAAATGCATTCTTTTTTTAGTTGTTTCTATATATTTCTGTAGTCCTACCATATTTTTGAGTTTCATACCATCTTTTGGGAAATTTAGAAATTTGGGGATGATTATAATTCTTTTGGTCTCTAAAAGAACTCAAACAAGTTTGGAGATCACTTGTTCATTAATGATGCTCTCCTCCATCAAGGTATAGAATAAGAAATCATTGGCAGTGACAACACTCCATTGAGTAATTTGAAACTGTTGCTTTCCAGTTGGGCCGATGTGATTAATTAACCCATCAGCAAGCTCAGCTGTCTGATGAAGAACCGTAGCTGTGTAGCACTGAATCTCAAGGAGATCTTGAACTTTTCGAGGATCTCGAACTGAAATTTCTTCTCAGACAAGTGTCCTAATTGAATTTCAATGAACTGGAAATCAAAGCTTTCTAGACTTTTTAATTTCTGTAAGTGCAATTCTCTTTCTTTTAATATTTTTCATCTTCAGTATTACAAGTATGCATTAGGTCATATATCTTGAAATCTTTGGAGCTCCAAATTTTTCTGAATAAAATAGTTTGCTTTATTTCAAGTCAACTTTATTGATTCGCTTATACCATTACTCTTATTTTTCAGCTTACTGTATTAAAAATAAAAGAAACAATATTTCCAAAAGGTATACATCACTAGGTTGTATACTTGTTATTAAATGTTAGTGTGAAAAAGCAATGCATAAGAACCATCTAGTGATTTGTTGACAACAGAGATTTTGATTCAGCCAGACTGAAGTGTAGCCATAAAGCTTGTTTTGAAAATTGTTTCCAGGGATTCAAAAGCATAGTTAGAATTATAAGCATAAGGAACCTCATGATGGATTAAGATTCTTTGGGTAATTACATAATGCTACTTAGAAGCTATTTTCATGCATTTGTGTTAGTACCTTCATTAAGAATTTAATTGTTGCGTCGGGCAATACCAAACTGATAGAGAAACGGAGTTGTGGAGCAGGCTACATAATGCAGGATGCTGCTGAAGAGCAAGATCCTGGCCTGTTTATTGATAGAATAATTATAAAGCATCAGTTGTCAGAGGAAGGACAAAGAGAAAAGGGAGGGGAGAAACTAGAAAATGTGCTGTCATCTATAGTATCAGGGATGTGAGTCTGCCTTCCAGGCACTTCTCATCTGCTTGATAACTTGGTATTGTAATTGAGATCAAGCTCTAGATCCCCAGCCACCATTTCAATCTTATCAACAAGGCTTTCCACTAATCAGTTTCTGGTGTCCCTTGTCATACATTGATCCTCAGCCCCCCGGGCGTTCCTGGTCATACCTCATAATGTATGTTGGAGTACGTTTATGCATCAGTCATCAGCTTCCCTGGCGTTCCCTGTCATACCTTGTGATGCATAGCCTTCCCAGAGTGATCAAGCTTTAAGCTCTTGGTTGATTTGATAGGCACCTTGTAAGGTTTGGCTCTTGACTGATTGACCGGGCAGTTCTGACCTTGTATAGGAATGCAGAACTTCAGGTAACAAAATGGTGGCTGAACAGGCCCCTTAGGATTAACAGACCCACATTTAATAAAGCTTTTTTTACTGCATCTTTAATAATTTTTTTTTATTCAGACAGGTTTCTTCTGATTTGTTAGTTATAATTGAAATAACACGAACATTGCAATCATTCTAAAGAAGTTATTAGATGAAAACCATGATCCTTCATCTATTCATAAAACAAATACATATATTTAAAATATTTCATACTGTGAGTCTGCTGAGACTCAGGAAGAACACAATAACAAATGCAAGTGTCACATTGGATAAAGCAAATATCTAATACAATATGTGTCTTATAGTGTATCTAAGAGTCATTTAATAGGATAATATATTCATTATTATCCATTGTATTAACAGCACTGGGAGAGAAGTTCTAACAGAGTATGATTCCTCTTAGCAATATAAACTTCCACTAAGAAGTTTTACCTTTGTAGCAGAAACTGTAGGTCAGTTGGCCCCAACACCCATTTCTGAAATCTGTATACCCTACTTATCTCCAATCTATATGAGGTTAATTGTATCACATTTTTCTTGCACCTAAGGGATAAGTAAAACATTCCGGTTAAATAAACATGTAGATGGGCTAAGATACAGATGGGATGACTGAAATGATAGCAATCACTTTGCAATCTTTGGGTTAGAAAAGAATCACAGAAGCACCAGCCTGACTATATAGCATCAGTGAGTCAACTCTTGTAAAAATTACTTTGAAATATCTTGTTATTTGAGAAAATTAGACTCACGTGACACAGTGTTCTTTGGATCTTGTATTGCAACGAAAATTGTTTCTGCTTAATATAATGTCCAAATGGCCATAATTTAGCCCATTGAGTCATGTAAGAATCAAAGCCATCTGTCTCTATTTATAAAGAATAAGCTTCTAGTTGCTCTAATTTTTTAAAAAGTGAAATACATAATCAATACAGCAGTCTTTGAATATATACAATGTTCCTCTTTATGGAGTCTTTTCTATCAATGATTGCAAAACATTAAGTTTAAAACAATATTTTTATAATACTCAGAAATACAATAATATATAAGCTCATTCTGGAGGTCTATATAATGAAATTCCCATTATTGCATTTTGTTACTACTTATTATAATGCATGTTTTGCCTGGTATGTTCAAGTATCTAAAAGTGATTCCAAAATTGCTCAGAGTTTGTGTGTGTGTGTGTGTGTGTGTTTGCTTTTAATCATCAGCCCTGGATACAACAAAGTAAGTGATATAATCATTTATTTTTGCTGCAAATGCCTAGCATATTGATTCTTTGTCATTGGAAAAACAGAGAGTGATGAGAAAAACAATTCTTATGCACTTCCATTAAGAATCTAAATTAATAGAAATAAAAAGAAGGAAACATTACAATTTCTCTTAATAACTCATAATAATCATGGACAAACATCTTTTCTTAAATTACTTGTGCTTTAATTTCATTCAATCTCCCACTATTTGTTCAATCTTCAGAACAAGTAACTATCTGATCAGCAGTATTTATTTTCTTCAAGCTAGTTACTATAGTTGCAACTACTTTTTGTTAATGTAGAGAACTGAGTAAAAATCAAAAAGTGAGCTTAAGTTACTTTCCCTTATTTTGGTATCATGTAAAAAGTCACTTAGGTGACTATCATTTTTTCAACACTTTGCTATAATTTCATGGAATTTCTTTTTCATGTACATAAAACTTATATGAGGTAAATAATATTGAGAAGCCCCTTAACATTTATCAAATACTGTATAGTGATTATTTGTAAATTAAGTTTTTTTTTGCATGAAAATAAGTAGTAATAAAATGCCGAGGTCACATTATTCTCCTAAATTGGCAAGGGGTGTCTCCTAAACATATCTTGTACTATTAAGTGCTTAAAGGAGGAAACTGACTCATACATAGTACCAAGAGAAGTAGGAAATATTACAATTACCATTTTAGAGTGATGTGGAAAGCCGAAATTATCAGAGTTAGTTTTTCTAACATCTGGACTGCTTCAAACTTTAAAGTTATTGGGTCTAAGTTAGCATTACTAGCACAGTTGTTTATACTTATTAGATAGCAAAAAATATTTCCTGAAATGAAAAAATTCGTTAAAATATGTAATGAGTTTTATGATCCAGCAATTCCACTCCTAGGTATTTACCCAAAGAACACAGAAACATTAATTCAAAAGGGCACCTGCACCCCTGTTTATAGCAGCACTATTTACAATACTCAGTTATATAAACAACCCAAATGCCCAAGATCAAGAAGATGTGGTACATATGCACAATGGAATATTACTCAGCAATCAAAAAAGATAAACTCATGCAATTTGCAGCAACATGGATGGAGCTGGAAGGGATCTTGCTCAGTGAAATAAGCCAGAAAGAAAAAGAAAAATACCAGATGCTCTCACTCATAGCAGGAATTTAGAAAACCTAAATAAGGGACCAGGAAAAAGCCTAATTATAATAAAGTAAAAACGAAAATCAACAAGCAGCTATAAACCAGAGACACTACAAGGGCAGGGAGGAGGGAGGGAGTAGGATCAAAACAAAGGGGGTTTGAAATGTATGGGGGCTATAACCAATATGAAAATGCATACATTGCACAAAAATGAAAAATGATGTAAAAAAGTATAAAGTAAAAAAAAATAAAAAAATAAATATGTAACTAGTTATATGCAAACAGGCATTTAGAGTCATACCTAGCTTAGAAACTATAAAATTTAGTGAGCAGCTCCAGTGTAAAGGGTATGTATTTTCCTTTTTTGAGTAAAAATCAGTATTTTATAATGGTTTAGTGCATGTGTTCTAGAGTCAGCCTGCCAGAGGCAGAAATTTGGTCCTGTCACTAACTCTGTAACTGAGAGATTTACCCTCTTCTGTTCAATTTCCTTAACTGTGAAATGTTAGTAATAATAAAATTTACTGTTGATTTCTTGCTTTGTTCTGGTCAGGTCAAACTCTGAAATGATGAAAAGAATTTAAAAAAAAATCCAAGCCATAGATTATCTAAATAACCCATTACCAAGGTACTGGGAAAGTATTTCCCCTTCCTCTGTCCTCAGTTTCATTCCTGGAGCTATGTCTGTGAGGCAGTGGGAATATTAAGTGTCCTAGTTCTGATGGTGGGTAGCAATAAGTCTACAATTCCCTAGACTTTTTTTGAGTACATAATGGGAAAAGGATGAGTGACTCAATAAATAATTCTGTGATTTTGAAATGAAATTTGAAAAAAGGGTAGCTTTGAGCTAAAGGATGAAAACACATTCTAGATAAAAGGAACATAATGTGAAAAAGTCTGTAGAAAAAAAGACTATCATAATAAAATTTTAAGGAAGTGTAAGTGAATATGGGTGGATGGGCAAAAGTCATACCTGGCAGAATTTGAGAGTAAAGAGACAGAGGTGAGATTATTAAGGGTCTTTTAAAGCATTTTTTTGGTATCATTTTTTACTGATGTAATGTTGGCTTACAACACTTAATGTGATTTAAAGTTATAAGTTCATACACCTCTTCAAATGTATCTTATTATACTAAACCCACCACAAAACCCCTTTCCTCCCTATTCCCCAGCCCTGCTTCCTCTAGTGCCTTAACTCTAGTCACCTTTCTTAGGATTGGTTTGGTTTGGTTTTGTCTGTTTTTCTGTTTTGTTTTGCTATTTTCTACATATGAGTGAAATAATCCAGTATTTGTCTTTCTCTTTCTGACTTATTTTGTTCTGCATAATCCCATCCAGTTCCATCCATGTTGTTACAAATGGCAGGATTTCATCTTTTTTTGAAAAATTGCTGAGCAGTATACCCTTGTGTCTATATACCACATCCTCTTAATACACACATTTGTTGTTGGCCAGTTAGGTTATTTTTATCTATATTTCTTGGCTATTGGAAATAGTGTTTCAGTGAAGATAGGAGTGCATATATCCCTTCAAATTTGTGTTTTTCATTCTTTAGGTACATACCTAGGAGTGGAAATGCTGTATGATATGATAGATCTCTTTTTAATATTGAGAAATCTCCATACTGTTTTCCGTAGGAGCTGGGCCAGTTACATTCCCACCAACAGAGTATGAAGTTTCTTCATTATTTTTTTAAAGATTTATTTATTTATCCATACAAGAGCTGGGGTACAGGCCAGAGATGCAGGGGATGAGAGGATTTACCAACCAGAGACAGAGTGGGGAACAGAATGGCAGACTGACTGAAGTACACTGCTGAGGGGAGCAGTGGGCGAGTCAGGAGAGGTCTGCCACGCCATGTGGGTTGCTCCCTGGCTGGTCAGGGATCGAACTTGTGCTACAATGGCTGCGGATTGCTTCATAGTGCAGTGCTTAACCCCTTGCACCATTAGGGAGGCCCTGAAGTTTCTTCTTTCTCCACATCCTCACCAACACTTATTATGGTATCTCATTGTGGTTTTGATTTGCATTTCCTTGAATGATAAGGAATGATGAACATTTTTTCATGTGCTTATTTGCTATCTGTATGTCTTCTTTGGAGAAATATTTATTTAGTTCCTTTGCCATTTTCTGATTAGGCTATTTGTTTACTTTTTGTTGCATTGTATGAGATCTTTGTAGATCTTGGATATTAGCCCTTTGCCAGATAGGTGATGTACAAATATTTTCACCCATTGGATAAGGTGTCTTTCTGTTTTAATGATTGTTTATCTCACTGCGCAGAAGCTTTTTAGTGTGATATAATCCCATTGTTTATTTTTACTTTCGTTTCCCTTGCTATTGGAGTGGAATCCCAAAGACATCACTGATGCCAATATCATGAAGTGTTTTGCCTAAGTTTTCTTCCATTTATTTTATAGTTTCAAGTCTTACATCCAAGTCGTTAATCCATTTTGTGTTAATTTTTGTGTATGGTGTGAGAGTGGTCTAGTTTCATTTTTTTTTTTAATTTTTTTTTCATTTTTTTTTATAGAGGCATGTTTTTTATTTATTTACTTATTTGTTTGTTTTTGCTTGTTCATACATGCACTGGGTACAGTCAGAAGCGCGGGAGGGTGAGAGAATTCACCAGAACCAGAGCGGGGAACAGAGCAGGCAGAAGGACTGAAGTACACTGCTGAGGGGAGCAGCGGGCGGCAGGAGAAGTCTGCGCGCCATGTGGGACCCTCCTTCGGTGGCCGGGGAGCAGCCGGGGATCGAACCGGCGCCGCTGAGGCCGCGGGCAGCTTCGCAACCCAGCGCTCAACCGCTGCGCCACCGGGGAGGCCCTGGTCTAGTTTCATTTTTCTGCATGTGACTGTCCACTTTTCCAAGCACAATTTGTTTAAACTCTTTCCTTTCTCCATTGTATACTCTTGGCACATATGTCTTAGATTAACTATCCATAGTGTGGGTTTATTTTTGGGATCTCAGTTTTATTTCATAGGTCTGTGTGTCTAGTTTTATTCTATTACCATACTGTGTTCAGTACTATAGCTTGATGTCTGAGAGTGTGATTTCTTACATTCTTCTTTTTTGTCAGGATTATCTTGTTTATTTGGGCGCATTTGTGACTCCATACAAATATTAGTGAAACTGTATTTCTTTGAAGAATTCCATTGAAACTTATATAAGAATTGCATTAAATCTGAGTAGCACTTTGTGTAAGATGACCATTTTAACAATGTTGATTCTTCCAGTCCATGAGCAGAGAATATATATCCTTTTTTGCGTGTCTTCTAATATTTCTTTTAATTGTGTCATAGTTTTCATTGTACAGGTATTTTACCTCCTTTGTCAAGGTTATTTCTAAGAATTTAATTATTTTTCATGCAATGGTAAATGGGATTGCTTTCCTGATTTCTTTCTCTTCTATTTTGTTGTTTATATATACTAATGGAACTGATTTTTGCATATTGATTTTGTAGGCTGCCACCTTACTGAACTGATTTATCAGTTTTTCAGTGGAGTCTGTGGTTTTGTTGTGATGTTCTTTTCTATTTTAGGCATGAGGACAATATTGACTTCATAAATCGAATTTGGGAGTGATTCTGCTCTTTAGTTTTTGGAAGATTTTGAAATGGATTGGTATTAAGTCTTCTATAAATGTTTGGTAGTATTCACCAGTGAAAACATCTGGTCTTGGACTTTTATTTACTGAGAGCTTTTTGATTACTGAGACAATCTCAAACACTTCATTTTAAATTTAGTCAGTTATATAAGAGGAGATTTTAAATCACATCTGTTTGGTTTACATAAAATCAGGTTATTACAAAGTACAACTTTGCTTCTTTTCAATTCTTCCACAATTCTAAGAAAACACTTCTTAAAATAAGCCATCTCAAATGAAATAAAGTAACTCAGATTTCTAAATGGAATAAGTTGAAAATGGAGACAATCTTATTCCAGTCATAACTGAGTCTTAAAATAAGCAGTGTATATACATTGGATAAACATGATATATTTAACAAATCCACATGCATAAAATTAACAGTATTCTTCTTTGTCCCATATTTTATTGGTTTGTCTATCATTTACATAACTATATACTTTTGGAAGTATAACTCCACACAGGTTTCTTATTTAAATGCAAAGTTTCCAAAATGTTACAGTCAGATAAGATATGCTGAATACCATGTGCTTCAACATCCCTTTTTTATATGAATTACATGAATCATTTAAAACAAAGGGAGTCAGACTTTCAGAGAGACAACTATTAAAAATGTATTCTCCTATCAAATGTGTAATGAATACTTGCCCTGTTATTAAAGAAGATAAATTAACCAGTATGGGGGAATTAAAAGTAAGGTAATGGTACCTCATACTCATCATTTTGTCCAGAATTCTATCAGTAATAGTCCTTCCCTGTTTTAAATATGAATGCAATTTGCATAGTTATATTTTAAAGTGTAAAAAAGCAGGGAAATAATTTTTGATATTGCTAAGAAGTACTATTTTGTATTTTTCTTATTTGTTTTTTAACATAAGAATTGGTTAAACTGTGTTTCTATGAACAATTAGGTCTATAATTGAAACTTTTCAGCTCAATGTCAGAAAATAGCTATCAGGACAAGGAATTCACTAAACCTTATATGTTTTCTCTATGCTGATCATTTTGTGATTGAATATGAAAGGAAATTCAGCAAGATGGTTAAAGTATTTGTCAAAGAGAATAAAATGTCATGCAAACAAACTCTCAAGTCGATGTATGTGCGTGCGTGCATGTGTGCATGCATGCGTGTGTGTGTTTTCAAGGACAAAAGCTAAAAAAAGAAGAGAGATTAGCTAGAAGTAAGCATTAGCCTACAATAAGAATGGACATCTAATATAAAATTAGAAGAGAAAACATTCAGCACATGATAAAAATCATAGATTTTCATGAGAAATAAAACCCATATTTTCTGTCAACAGTCATAACTGGACATTTAGCATTGGGGAAGTTTTTTTTTTCCCCAAAGATAAAACTAGATAGGGATTGACAGTTATAATAAAATTATTCAAGTCTACTTGGGAAGTTCAGTGACCATTTGTTATTTTTGGTTTTTGCCCATTACTCAACCACTTACCATCTTAAGTGCCCAATGACCTTTCTTCTGATTTATAAACATGCAGAAGACAAATGAACCAACATTGGGGACTAGCTAACCTTTCCTACATTTCTGAGGCCTCAAACTTTCATTTGTTTTTCTTCTACAAATGTATAAATCAAAATAAAATAGGCCATATAATAAAGAGTTAACTTTGGCAATGACATATAATTATGTCTTTCTTGAAGAAAAGTCTGCATGAGGGCCATTCCTTTCCTGTTCATGATTGTGGAGTGATTTCCAAGCAGATGATAGGAGAACTCTAGAATTAGATGATTTTAATCCTTTATTAGAGAGTATTTTGGTCTTAAAAGTGAAAATCAGCACAATCAATAGTTATCTTTGCCTAGCATGCCATTTAAATCATGTGTGCTCTGATTTAAGTGGAAGCTATAAGCAGGGGAAGGCAAACTCATCTCTCTAGATGACAAATTTGAAGCCAGCTAGGCAATGTAGACTCACCATTGTTTATATATTCTTCTTTATTTTACCAGTATTTAATGTATTTTGTTCTCTATTGGTTTCTCACATTTTTTTTATTATTTTTGCACAACTGGACTATGATACACATAATGGCAGAGTGCATGCCCTATATCTCCTTAGTGCAGTTTTACTGCACCTACTCTAAGAAAATTAGAATACCAGTGCTATGCATTTTCAATAATAATGATCTCTATTTTTGATATTTTTTTATTTTTATTGAGGTAGCATTGGTTTAGAGCATTGTATATATTTCAGGGGTATAGGTTCACACCTCTTCAAGTGCATGTTACCACACCACACCCACTACCAAAACACCAATAATTTTCCATTTGGTATACTTAACAATTAAAAAAAAAACTGCAATTCTCTGGTATCTCTTTCCATTACACAAAACAAGTAAGAAAATTTTAAGTCATTTATCTGGTTATGGAGTTCTAGAGTACAAAGCATCATTGCCTTAACAATTCAATTATCCAGCTACACATAATTTATTTGGTCAATGAATCTAGAGAGGGTGTAGAAATAACTATCAGCAAAATAGTCCCACCATTGTGTTTGAAAAGAATAGTTTTATAGTTAATGAAGAACATTTCTCTCTTAGAGTTTGGTCTGTTTTGTAGTTAACATAAATCAAGTGCTGATGTGTGATATGTAACACACTTTTTTTTTTTAATAAATCTTTATTTTTTTCCCCCAAAGATTTATTTATTTATTTATTTATACAAGCACTGGGTACAGTCAGAAGCACGGGATGGCGAGAGAATTCACCAGAGCCAGAGCAGGGAGCAGAGCAGGCAGAAGGACCCAAGTACACTGCTGAGGGGACCAGCGGGTGGCAGAAGAAGTCTGCACGCCATGTGGGACCCTCCGCCGGTGGCCAGGGAGCAGCCAGGGATCGAACCGGCACTGCAGAGGCTGTGGGCAGCTTTGCAACCCAGCGCTCAAGTGCTGCGCCACCGGGGAGGCCCAACACACTTTTTTTTTTATAAGTAAAAGCCTTTATTTTAAAGATATCTTTTTAGCAGTATCTTACAAATATTTTTTAAATCTCCCAATCATTTAGTGGCTGTTTATGATTGCTTTAAGAGTGTCCATTATCCATCTTGCTGCAAATTGCATGAATTTATCTTTTTGATTGCTCAGTAATATTCCATTGTGTATATATGTACTGCATATTCTTGATCTAGTCATCTATTTTTGGGCATTTGGTTTGTTTTCATAGCTGGAAGGGATCATGCTCAACGAAATAAGGCAGAAAAAAATAGAAAAATACCAGATGGTCTCACTCATAGCAGGAATTTAGAAAACCTAAGTAAGGGACCAGGAAAAGACTAATTATGATAAAGTAAAAATCAAAATCAACAAGCAACTATAAACCAGAGACACACCATGGTGGTGGGGAGGGAGTTGTATGGGGACTATAACCAAGATGAAAATGCATACATTGTGCAAAAATGAAAAATGATGTAAAGAATATATAAAATTTAAAAACTAATAAATAAAGGTACTAAAAAGCCAAAAAAAGAGTGTCCATCATCTTTTTTCAATTATCTGTGAATTCATGTACATTGTAAGAAACTGACTCCATTCATATATGAAGGGGGGATCATGAAGTTGTATAAGTTAATTAATGCTTTGTTTCTCTCTGGATACTTTGATCTAAGTCAATTTGATCCAAGTACCTCATGTCCCCTTACTTCCAACTGTTGGCTAAATAACTTATAAGACCCTACATTGGCTTTACCTTTGTTAATTCTCTGACCTCACCAAATTTTATATTATCCCTTGCTCACTTCACTCCAGCTGCACAGATCTCCTTGCTATTTCAAATAAATTAGTTACATATTTAACTTAAAGGTCTTTGCACGTGTTCTTTCCTCTGCCTAGAGTACTCTTCCCACAGATAACCTGTAAGGCCGATCACCTCACTCCTTCATGTTTTTGTTAAAATTTGCCTTCTCTATTAAGTCTACCCTGAAGATACCATATAAAGAATCACCCTACTCTAGTGTTCCAAGTCATTATCTGTTTTGTGGTATATATTTATAGAAAAAAATGCTTTATTTATTCCTGGCAGTACTAAACCTAATGCTGGACAAACTGAAGATATTGAACAAATCCTGATTGGATTATTTTGTGAATATAGCAAACAGGTATAATTCATACAATATTTAACAATCCAAGCTAAGAAAATGATTGTAAACAAGAGCATATTAGGAAGTAGTTTCATATGGGTCTAAATTATATTTGCATGCACAACCATGCACACATGGATTTTAAGCTGTGTTTTATGAAAGTGTCTCAGAATCTGCTTGAGAGAGTGGGGAGAGGGCAAAGAGATGGTTGATCAATTGGGGTAATAAATTGGGGTAATAGGCTCTTTGTTCAAACAGAAAGGTACAGGAAAAGTTGAAGAAAAAAATAATAAAAGAAAGGTAGAGGGTGAAGGGAGGGTATATTATTTACAAGGAAAGTTGAAATTTAAAACAATCTTTTTTATAATATAGTTATTAGATATGTGATCAATTGCTACATTCTGAAGTGAAGAATAATTTTCTCTGGATCACACTCACAATTATTAAAAACTTAGTATATTTTATTTTCACTTGCTTACACAAGACACTCTACAAGAGTAAGTTGTATGACCTAAAATATGAAAATGAGAGCCTAGTGTCATTATACATGGAAGTTAATAGGGTACTTCCATTTGCTAAATCATTTACCAAAACCAAATTTTCCACATCCTAGCAGAGTGACACTGACACCCAGAAAGGAAAAGCAAAATAAAGGCAAAGCAAAAGAAAGTATCTATCAATGATATTTGATTATTTGACAACACGGGTTTTACTGTCTCAAAGGAGTGGTATATTGCCTTGTAAAATGAACTCTTTAGAACAATGATTCGGCGTACAATTTGCCAATGGGTCAAAGCAAATGAAAATGTCTCTTTTTTAAAGATAACAATTTTTGTCTATCTAAAACTATATTCAATTATTTATTCTCACATACACACAGACAAAATTGTGTGTGTGTGTGTGTGTGTGTGTGTGTGAAAAAGAGAGAGAGAGAGAGAGAGAGAGAGAGAGAGAGAGGATGTAATTTCCTACCTTGTTTGTTAAATTGGCAGTGTGGCTTAATGAGGAGTCAATTTTTCCATGGCAAAAAAAATATGTTCTATCTTGGTATCATATAATGACATAACTAACTTATCCTTGCCATAGATAAGTGTTTGAAATGCTTCTCAGTAACTAAATATAGTCTCCCTTGGCAATGAATTTGGACAGCAATGTGAAAACTGTGTGCTCAACTCTTTTCATCTTCATCATTTACTAGTAGCTTGAACAATTAGGATGATATTTTGTAAAAAGAATCTATCTTATAAAATTATTGGAATCTTTCATTTAGAGATAACTAGTACATTCAGTCCCTAGTGTGTTTTTTCAAGAGCAGGCAGGGACAGTTGCTTTTTTTGACAATTTGCAGCTATAGCATTTATACTAATTACAAAGCAGATGGAAATCATTTACTTACAATAAGAGTATAAAACTTTAAATGGCAACACTTACCTTCATCATCATTGTTGTTACTATTTATTATTATTATTATTATTCTCATTATTCTCATTATTATTGTGTTAGAAGAAATAGCAACCTGGGACAAGATCAAAAATGATAGCCTATCTTTCAGTTTCCACTTAACCTGATTAAATAAGAACACAGTTTGTCTTTATCCACTCCCAGTAGCCTTATTGGTGCTAATACAACAGATGTTTTGTCACCCAGCTAGTCACATGATTGCTTTTCACTCTGGTGAACATATTTTGGAAACAAGCTAATGAGGCGATCTGCAACAAATACACTTGGTCCCCTTTGGCTGATATTTCTTTGCTGATGTAATTTATCCTTCATTGTTAATTAAATGAAAATAAGCAGCAATTGCCTTCTCTGTATTGTACATTCAAAAATAAATCTGTGTAATGCGGTGTATAAATTTGTTTTTGTTGAAATGTTCAAGTGATGAACTCTAAGTCTGTACTAATTGTTTAAATGAGGGCACAGACATTTATGAAGACCCAATCTCATTATAAGAAGCACTAGTGTCATATGATACACGCATTTTGGTTAATCCTGGGGTTTATGAACCAACATATCCCTCTTGAAAATGCTAATTGTCTAATGTGGTTGGCATTATCTACATAACAAATGACTAGACATGCTTATCTCTAGTATGCGATAAATGAGGTCCAATAGCCAGCCTTATGTTTACCTATAGAAGTAAAAAGAACCTCCTGTCCGAAGTGCTACCAGTCACTTGTTTTGAGTTCATGCTTTTTCTTAAATGAGACCTAATTTAAAAATGATGATAAAAACACAAGAGGGTATTTCTTGCAGAGTAATAAGTGTCCAGGGGCTTCATAATTTTAGAATCATCTCCTTTAAAAGCTATTTCTATTATATGCTTGGGTGAAAGGCTTTTTAAATTTCTGTTTTGATATCTATAAGTGTTGCCTTTCAGATGTCCCTATTCAATTGTATCCTCTCAATCTCTACCTCTTGTTGGAAAGGGTTCATAAAAGCCTCATGAATAAACTGGGGAAGATGGATAAGAATGTGAGCTTGGGAGTCTCCTAGAATGGGTAAACAGGCTGAGTTAGGTAAAGCCATTAGAAGCAGAGCTTTCAAGACTATCCTAAGTTTTTTTTTTTATTTATTTAATGGACCAATACAAATGTTAAAAAGTAAATGGGGATGGCAGCATTCTTAAGTTGTTTTTGTTGATGGTGGTAATTTCCAAGTAAGACCAATAAAACAACATAGCAGACAAACTGACAATACTTTTTGAGTAGAGAGACAATGATCTCCATTGCCTTCCTCAAAACCATGCAAAATACATATATTTAAATACAAAATTTTCTTACTGTGCCAATGGCTGCTTTACAACCACTCACTGTCCAAGTTCCTCTGATATAGAAATTCTAGAAACATTACTAACCACATCCTATCACATCTCATAATAAAAGAAATAGTATTTTGTTATTACTAATATAAGAAAGATAAGGCTTTTAGTACATCTTTCCAGCAGTTTAAACCCAACATGTTCAAATATGAACTTAGTTTCTTCATCAATGAATCTATTCCATTTCTAAATAAGTCTTTGGGTAGGAAGGACTTCTTCCTGCTGGATCTCCAGCATTTAACTGGTCACTAAGTGCAGTCATTTCTGTGTCCTCGTATCACTTGAATTTGTCTACTCCAGTGCCCTTCTTAGGGTTCTTGTCATTCCTTTCTGTTTTGAACTATGTTACAGTTGGCAGATTAAATACAGGATACTGAGTTACATTTAAATTTCAGATAAGCAAGAAACCATTTTTAGTTTGAGTAAGTACCAAAGTATTACATGGAATATGCTTATAAAGGAAAATCCCTTGTTTATCTGAAATTCAACTTAACTGGGTATCCTGTATTTTTATTATTTGCTTCATCTGGCAAATTTTGACTAGTACAAGAGTCTTTGTTTCTAGCAAGTATCCTTTCCTGTCTCCCTTTAACTCTAAGCCCCATGATTACCTTCCTAAAACATAAACTGGATTATAAGCAATAACATACAGTAAAAGAAGACCTCCTTTGACTCTTCATTTTTTGAAGATTACTTGCAAATTTTATAACTTGGTTCATAGGGTCACTTGCAATCAAATTTCAACATGTCCTTGAAGCCATATCATCTGCCACAGCTCTCCAGGGCAGATATATCTTATAATACACTGGACTTCTCGTTGCTTGAACTCATGGACAATTTTTACATACTTCTCCTGTTATGCAAAATGTTATGCCATTTCTACCTTCATTCCTTAGAAAATTATAATATAATTGAAGAGAAAATGTGTTATTTAACTATTAATTCTTTTTGAATATTAATTCCTTTGAAATCCAGTGTTCTTTTTTTTTTTTCTTTCTAATACTTTCAGGAAGCTGCTTAAGTAAATTTCTCATGGCACTTTTTTTTTTTTTGCAAAAATTGCCACAATGTATTGCAGTGATCTGATTACATATTTGTATCCCCCTTAACCATGAGCTATTGCAATCATTTGAGGATTATGTTTTTATTCATCCCTAATACTAAGTATGCAACCCTAATACTTAGCTGAATTCATAATGTACACTACATATTCAACAAATACTTTATGAACTCATACCGCTCATCTCTGAATTCTTTGACATCTGAAGTTGGGTTGATATTAAAAGAGCTAATTATAGAAACCTAGATTTTACTTTTCCTCCTCTCTTATTCATAAGTGTCATATATAGGTCCTCTATAAAATTCCAGTTTTATGTACCCCAAGTCATCCCATTTAACATCTATTAAATGCCTCATTTCCCACATGTATTCAACACTGAATTTGAAATACACAATGATAAGCAAAAAATTCACTTAAATATGTAATTAAAAGTAGAGCATATTTCTGAAGTTTTTTTTTTTCCAAATGATTTGCTTCCATGAGTGTCTTTCTAAAGTTAAATGAAATGCAATATATAATTCAGAACAAAAAAAAAAAAAAGATGTGGAGAAACTCAGAGGTCTAAGAAAATTGCTAGTCAGCTTTGGCAACTCTTCTGGCATTCCTCCAAAAATGAGGATGTTTGGTTGGTTGCTAAGATCTTTGTGTCCCTCTTCAGATAATATTGAAAAGAGAAAACAAGGAGTTAACGGTAGTGACAATGCGTAGAAGTTTCTGAGAATCCTGACCTCACCTGCTCCAGGTTTCTGCTAATACTGTTCCCTGTATATCAAGGGCAGCCTTTGGTAACCAAATGCACAAGACACCCAGATAAGGTTATATGTACTGTAGAGCAACCAGAAAACAAATTTTATAAACTTCTAGTCATATTTGAAGCTATCAGGCACAGACTTGGACATAGGAGTAAAATACAGAGCAAAGACCTTCAGTGGGCCCCCCCTTAAATGAAGCAACCTGCTTAATTGTGTGTGGTCATGGGAGAAGCAAGCAGTCATGGAGAGGCAGGACTGCCCCAGAAATGGTCAGTTTTCATAAAAAGCCTATACATTCAACAATTGATAAATGTATCAATGTTTATTTTCTATTAACTAAAGTTATATATATAAATTTTTACTACTAATATTGGGAAGATGAAAAGGTGTCACAACCTTGCTTGTTTCAGGTAATCCATAACCTGCTATCAAGTTTAGGCACAAGGAAAATCCAACAGAAAATAATATCCCATGAGTTTAATCACCTAGGGCATTGAATGGGTGCATGTGCCTGGCTCTTACTTTTCTCATACCTTTTTAGTGACTATTCAGTGTCTCAAATTACCAGGCATTTTATAATGGGATCAAGTACATTAAATTATTAGCATTTTTCTCCATGTTGTTTTTTTAACCTATGAACACTTGAAGGACTTATATAAATGGTTGCAATGAGGGATTAAATCTCTGAAAACATATGAAGCTCAATTTTATGAAATTTCAGGAAATCCCAAAGACAAAGGTAAATAGCAAGGTCTACTAAAGAACAAATATTTTATATAAATAATTTTTCAATAGGCAGTAAAATAGGAAAATAAAGGGAACGTATGAAATAGACCTAAGATCTTTTAAATATGGTCTACAAGATTGAAGGTGGGTCTCTAGAGTCTAAAAATACAGATAGCGATTGTTATAATTAAAAAAAAAATGATCGGATCCATTTTATTACTTCTGGGGTAAAGAAATGGCACAGGTTTTTCAGAAAAAATCAGAGACAAGTCATGCAAAGCAGCACAATATGAATATATGTTCTGAAGTTGATGTAAGTGCATTAATGTATACCTTCCATTGCAATTTTGCAAAAAACATTGACCTAGGCATTAAAAACAAGGGACATCATGTTGAATATAACATTTAGTGTCATTTAACTTATTATATATTGTAATATAATATCAAAAACTTTATGTATTTTGTCTGTTTTCAGGTCTTATGGTGACTTTATATACTTAAGCAATATAATGTGTTTATTACCTATGTTTGTTTCCAGGTCTTATGTTGACTCTGCTCTATGTACTTAAGTAATATAGTGTGCTTATTACAAAAAAAAAATAAGAATATGGAAACATGAGTAAAAAGATGTTTCCTGAAACTACCAGGTTTTTTTTCAACTGTAGTTTGAATAAATAATATATCTTCTAATAGAAATTTTATGTAAGGAGGCTTGTCACATGTTTTTTCGTACGTGCCAATTCTTTTTTATGACAGAGTTAATTTTATGTGGCCATCAGTTTTTTTCATATGTGGAACACAGATCATCCCTGCAAGGCACAATGTTTCCCTTTCATAAATATGTATTTTGTTGTTTTTGTTGTTTTAATTTTTTATTTTAATTTTTTATATTAATTTTTAAATTCTTTACATCATTGTTCATTTTTAAACAATATTTGCTTCCCCCCACCCCCTCAGGCATAGTCCCCACAGAGTTTCCTTCACCAATGCACCCATGCACCACCACCTCAGTCCCCTGTGCTCCTCCCTCCCTCCCTCTCATCCCTCTCCCTCCTCTTCCCCTGCAGTTTGTCTCTGATTTATAATTGTCCATTTTTGCTTTGTTGTGTTTTGTACTGTTATTCTTTTTACACTGATGTCTTTTTTGGTTCCCCCATATTCATGCTATAAGCGAAACCATGCAATAGTTTTCTTTTTCCTTCTGACTTATTTCGCTGAGCATAATTCCTTCTAGCTCCATCCACATTGCTACAAATGGCATGAGTTTATCTTTTTTGATTGCTGAATAATATTCCATTCTGTATCTATGCCACATCTTCTTGATCCAGTCATCTATTTGGGGGTATTTGGGTTGTTTCCAGGTTTTACCTATTGTAAATAGTGCTGCAATAAACATAGGTGTACAGGTAGGTGTTCTTTTGAATCAATGTTTTTGTGTCCTTTGAGTAGATCCCTATGTGCCAATTCTTTAGAAATTGTATCATACTATTTATTTTCAATTCACCCTATTTTTAGTACTCAAAACTTAAAAAAATTAACAGGAAACACTGAAATGTGTTAGACATATATATCATGATATAGGCCAACACTGCAATACATTGTTTGCCTAACATTCTCTCTTTTTCTACACACACACACACACACACACACACACGATTTTTCCCAAATATTATTACTCATCCCCCAGTTGTAAACAACCTAAGTGCCCAAAGACAAAGGACTGGATCAGAAAAATGTAGTATGTGCATATATATATACAGTGGAATATTACTCAGCAATAAAAAAGATGAACTCCTGACAACATGGATGGCACTGGAAAGCAGAATATGAAGTGAAATAAGTCAGAAGGAGAAAGACAAATACTAGATGGTCTCACTTATATACAGAATATAGCAATGCATGACAAAAAGTCAATCAAAACCAAACCAATAGTAAACTCTTAACATCTGATTGCAAAACAGAGGCAACCAGAAGGGGTGGGGTGGGGTGGGAATGGAGGAGGAAAGGGGCCCAATAGAACATGGTGAAGCATTGTTGGAGCACTGGTGGTGGGCAGGGTGTAAAAGCACACATTTGTAGAATTTTGAAACTATCCACTGGAGTAGATACAAAGATGTAAACCTACTTTACCTCAATAAATATAATTTGGAAAAAAATAAATTTTCATAAATGAAATAAGAAGGAAGTCTGGAATAATACCTCTCACACAGTACACATACAATAAGTGGGACTCCTTGCCTTGTTGAATGTGACTTCTTCTTAGTGTGAGGGGAAAACATTACTAATAAAGCTATGGCTTCAATGATCTCATTTCATCTTGAACCATTCCCAACAAATTGCCGTCCCTTGTTGAGCAGATAATCTCCAAAGCATCTGTCCTCAGTTTGACACAGCATGACACATGCCTTGGTATGACTGGGAGGAATATTTGAATGCATGTCCAGTAAACCTTTTTAATCTGATTTGTAAAACATTTGCATTTAAAATACATTTATTCAATTCTAGGAACTTTGGAGGCTACAAAGCATTTTAAGATGTAAACCTTGCCTTTAAGAAGCTTCTACTCTTTTATTAAATACAGATGACATTAAATCTATATGTAAAATGGTTCAGCTTCATTTGGAATGAAGCTTTCTGCAGTTTTCCTTTCCTGAGATCCATGTTAAAAGTCATCTTAATATATCAATGTTATGGTTTTTTTTTCTTTTTTAAACAGGGGAGAGCACGAACACAGTCCCCCACTACCACAAATTATGCAGTGGAGTTTCCCACATTTGGGGAAATCGCAGGGGTCAGCACATACAGAGTGCAATGGATAAGCCTCGCCCTGGGAAAACCACCTTGGCGATCATGGTATCTCCCCTGCCAGGTAAGTATCAATGTTATGTTTTTGATAAAACTCAAGGACATGTGGCTATCTTTAGCCATCATTATGCAATTACAAGAACAATTCCAACATGGATAGTAGCATGACTAATTTGAAAGTTTTGGTTACTGGTAACCAAGTGGAATGGCTGTTTATTGAACTTTCATTAAATCAGTATCATACTGAATCATCCCATAAACGATCAACTTATTTGACCTTCATTGACTGAACTTTGTGTTGCTTTGTCATTTGGAATGCATACGGAAATATACTTTATATAAATAATACTTCAGAGATATGTGCAATGATCTCTGCCTAGAATGCTTTTGAAACATGAGCAAACCTAAACCTGGTGACAAGTAGAAAGAGCAGACACATGTTTAAATATGATGGGCTGAAATATTCGTTTCTTTGGAGAAATACCAAAATAATGTCTTTGTTCAAGCTCTGTATAGTTGTATGCCTTGGAGAGAGTCCCTATAGAAACATAAAAATTGAGGCCTAAGCAACTAAACCCTGCATCATCAACAAATCCATGGCTTATCAATTAAGCATAATAGTAGTGAGAGCTTTTGATGTGGTTTCTAAGTTCCAGTTCCATAGTTTTACAAGGAGTAAATGAGTCTATTTTCAGTGAGTGCTTTTCATTTTCTCTAGGACATAAAAGGGATAGCTACACTCTTTCATGAAAAAAAAAATATCCATAAGAAAGGAGTTTTCAATTGGTAATTTATCATTAAAAAACTTAAATACTGCATTTCTTCTAATTTTATTTGATGAGCTCGTATTTGAATCAATCAGGGAGAAAAAAAAATCCAATTCTCATGTCCTTGGCTCATTTTTCATTTTTTTAATGGCAGGTATAACTATAAAATAGAATGCCACAATTCATTGTTGGTATAGCTTAGACAAAAATAAAAATAAAAAAGGATTAAGAAGCTCTCTTTTGGGCATTGTAATTCTCCAAACCAAAACAGAGTCTAAACAAATAGCAGTAGGAAAATGATCTTAACTAGCAGATGTATGAAGAGATTCAACCTCCAGTTTTTAAATTATAGCTGCTTCCAGATTAAAGCAACACTCCTGATGGAGCAATGGGCTTTATATCCTCTGGCAACATCCTTTTTTATTGCACTAGAAACCAATGTTGAATTTCCTGAATAATTACATAAATAAACCATGCACTTTACTTGTTTGTGTCCCCATATTTAATGATATATTGTGCATGTAACTTTCAGAAATATGATTTATGGCAGTTTATATTACCACAGAGGGGTGTTTACTTGAAATATGTACTTGAAGAATATCATATAAAATGATGTTTTTTGATATATATACAGAAATGATCTGATTTTTCAAGAAAATGCAAACTGAGAGACCTAGTTCCAATTAAATCATTCTGAGAGTGTTTTTAATTGAATTCTCAAGCTGAACTGATGTAACAGACTAATGAACATAAACATATAAATTATATTTATTTAATTCTATATTACAATGCTAGGGATCGAAGCAGTACTGTGGGTTGACTGGTATTACCTTCAAAAGGGGATAAAGCAAATCTATATCCCTAAAGTATAAAACTTTTAGCATATGTGAAGGAAAATTTTTAGTCAATTTTGAAGGGCAGCAGCCTTACAATTAACTTTATGATCCTCTTTTAAAGTCTATTTTAGTTTGATCTAAGCTTAGTTTGATCTAACCTTAAAATTAAAAAGAAAGTCACATTCTCATGATTGCTTCCTAATTATACCAATGACATCTTTAAAAAGAAATAAATCTTTTTGGACTATCAGGGACTAAATCAGAAACCTCATGGCACTAAACATGTTTTAACTTACTTCTCAGCATTTTTTGTAGAGGGGAAATCCGTATCATAAGGAAATACCTCTAATCCCATGTATTACATTAAAGGATTGGAACAGTTAAAAACTTAGTTATTGAATGGCTTAGCCTAAGGCTAAGTAGCTATCTTAATTCAGTTCAGCCCAAATTTTCCTGTAATTATTTATTTAGAAGTTGTTCCCCAACATCTTACCTTCAGTTCTTTCTGGCAGTAACTGAACTTTGCTTCTTTTTAACCCAACAACCAAGTTCTCAGCTTTCTCATCTATAAAATGCAAATTAAATGTACCTTTCCTGCATACACACAGATTCCCTCCTCTCCCCCCAAAAAAACATGATAAAAGCTATGCAAAGTCACTTTGAAAGCTTTAATATATTTCACGTAAATAAAACCTTGAGTTAGACTCAGTTATTAACATATATTTGTGAGTACCTACTATGTGCAAGTTAGTAGGCTGAGGAGGTAAAGTAGCATGACAATTAAAAGTAGAGTATCTACAGCCAAAGTGTCTCAGTTCAATCCCTGTTTCTATCACTGAATAACTGTGTTAAACTGAGCAACTTATTTAACTTCTCTCTTCAGTTTTCACATTGTAAATGGACCTGGTAATAGTGATTATGCCATTGGATCATAATGAGGATTAGATAAGTGAATGTGTACATTAGTAATTGTTGTTATTATCTGGGGCTTTTGTATTCTTCCCTCTTAAAACTCAGTTGTGACCTGAAGACAATAGGCTCACCAAACTTGAGGCTTTTTATCACTCTCAGTCCAAGGGTGGCCTGTGTCCAAATAAAGAGATTAATTTTAAGTGCAATATGCCTATTGATGCAAAAGGACAAATCTATTTCAATTTTACTTGAAGAAAGGTTGTGTTGAATGTGTCTCTCTGATTAGAAGTCAGCTATTGTCAGTGAATGACTAGTTCACACTGAAGTGAACATAAGAATAGGAGAAAAATTAAATTCCTAATTTGTTCATTTATATTTAGAACATGACAAAATCTTGTTTAAAAAGCCTGACAATCAATTTCTTTCTCTATTCTGTGACTTTGCTTATCTCTGTTCTGACCCATTAGGTGCTGGTGTTGCAATTTACCTCTCCAAAGAAACTCTATTTACCTTATCTCTCAATTTTTGAATGTCATTATATTGTAGCCCCTACATACATAAACAACAGTTTGATTATCAAAAACATGGATATATCCAGTAAATGAAGTAAGAGTCATTTTAATGCAAAAATTATACAGTGTGGAATAACTTTAATCCCATTTTTCACAAAGATTCTAGTAGTTTATAAATGCTTCCTTATTTCTTTCCTTCCTGCCTCCACCTAAATCTAAGGTGATGATTATCTTGGAAGGACAAAGTTAAATAGTGATGTGATTAGAGAAAAGGAACTGAAACTGTTGTAGATGCTTTTCAAGTTTTAAATTGTGTTTAACAAAAAAAAGAATATTTGGCTCAAAACATTTTAATCTGGATTCTATCCCCCTTCTTCAAATGCCTCCTATCAGAGAAGCACAAGAAAAACAAATACAAAATTCAAAACATTATACTTTTTCTCAAGTTGCTTGTAAAGATTTCCTTGACAGTGAAACAAAATAATTTCCTACCTATTTTTAAGACTTGATTAATATTTATGTTTGAAAATCCCAAGAAGGTTCCCACAATACTTTAATATCAGACACAACTGGTTTAATTACAAACCTCACTTACTGCAAATTAGAATCTCAATAATCTGCAAATGCTAATTTAAACCTGGACTTGTTTCTAAGCAAGCTGCATGTAATAATGAACAAGCAGCAGATTAACCTCAGAAGGGCAATATACTGTACCACAAATCGCAAGTTGCATTTCCTCTTTTTTTTTTTTTCTGAGTGCAAAATGTGATTCCAAAAAGATGTTATTAAGCTATAACACCTTAGTCATTTTCAAGCTCTCAGCACTTAAAGTGCTGAATTTTAGATTACTTTTTTATATTCTGCCTGTGCCTGGTTTCCTTACTGTATGTAAAGTTATTAAAGCTGTCTGCTCCAATTTCTTCTCTACTTAGGAAGATATGACAAAAAGATGAAAGAGACTACTTCTAATCTCAAAGGCTAAGCTCAACATAGAAATGAAACAGTAAAATATATAAAGACAATAAGAGTACTTTTCTGAAGGTAGTTTATGTTCATTGAGTGGTCACTAAAGCACTGAACTGGAAGTATGTGACAGCATAATAGTCCTGAGGCTCAATTTCCTCTCTAGAGAGTTGATACTGTTTTTTATTATGCTATGTAATTGAAATGCCACTTGCCATATAATGATTTGCTTTGCTTGGGGTGGGGGTGAAAACATTTGTTCTGTAAACTGCATTTAAAAACCACATATTAAGGCATGAGTGGCAATTAGATTAAGCAATACATTTCCCAAAAAAAAAAAATACCTTCAAAATCTTTCTCAAACAAAAAGGAAATGTCATGTTATTTTTTTTCTCTTATAATAGGTTTGTAACAGAAATGGACTCAGGGGGCTAATGGAATGATTATCTTTCCAATTGCTTGGTATCCTGATAGGACATGATTTTTCAATGATTTGTGTTTTGCTCTTTTTATAATACTCAGGATTTATAGCTATATATTGGGTCTTCCAATTTATAAGATTTCTAGAACTATAGTTTTGAAGTTACATAGATCTGAGATTCCAAGTCCTCACCTTTTGTTGAGAATTTCACTATTTAGTTGTGTTTTCTCTCAAGTTCAGTTCTCTATTAAAGTCTTTCCATTTCTGCTCTGACTCATAGCCTGCCTAGTTATCCAAACTGGAAAACTAAGATTGACTTTGACTCTAAGCTATCTTTTCCCTGCCTCTGGTCAGTTACTGAGTCCTGTCAAAAGTACTGCTTTATTTTTCTCCTTTGCTACCATGTAGGTTCTGCTTCCATTATTTTCCACTTGAATCATTACAAATCCTTCTCACTGGCATCCTTGACACATCATATTTTTTTGCCAGTTATTATGGCAGTTGTCAGTGTGGTCTTTAAAAAATTTAGGTTGGATCATCTTATTCTATGATCAGGCTAAGCAAATCAGGGTTTGCAAGCTAAAGCTGATATAAACTATTTTAATGTTTATGTATAATCTATAGAATAAGGTATAAATTTCTTTACATTAACATACAAATTGCTTTGTGATCAAACCCTTACCTGCATTTACAGATAACTACCATGCAATGTCTTAAAAATCCCTATAAGCCAACACCCCAACCGTGTAATTCAACCATAGAAAGGTCTATTTATGGCAAACACACACCCCAAATGATCTTTCATGCCTCCATACCTATTTGTATTCCCATTTGACTGGAAAACTCACCCATATTGTTCAAGTCTTGATTAACAAGTCATTTCCTCTAGGAAGAGTTTTCTTGATTAACCTACCCACAGTTAGGCATTATAATGCACTTATGGCATTATATTATTATTATTATTATTATTATTTATGTTTAGGTCATTATCTTTTGTCTTCTCTCCTAAACTTTTCTTCAGTAGTGAACTTCACAGAGATGGAAATTGTACTTTATTCACTCTGTAGTCTTAGGACATAGCATAATGTCTGGCATGATGCTGGCGTATACTAAGAAGTCAATAAATATTTGCCATATACAAGTAATGAAGGAAAGAAAGTAGAAAGAGATAAAGGAATAAAAATCCAAGAAAGATCATTCAAAAGAATAAATCTCACCAAATCCAGCACAACATTCAATGTAATTACAAATCATGCATATAATCAGAATGCACCACAAATTATTTCTTGTCACTAATAATTTTAAACCACAAACAAATACATGTTAATATAGCATTAGGACTCCTGCCATCTTCACCACAGGCAGTGTTGCCACAATATTTCACAAATAGTAATGATGATGGTGATAACAATATCAATACTAAGTAATATTCATTGAAAGCTTTACTGTTCCAGACACGATTTAATGCACATTGCACTTATTTCCCTATTTAATAACTCATAATGACTCTATGAAGTAGTTTATATAATTATTCTCATTTTGTAGATTGAAAAGAAACTGATACAGGCACATACACTTTACCACACACCAACAGAATTTGAATATACTAGTAGATAATTGCTGAAAGAACTTGAAGACACAAGTTTTCTGAGGGGTGGGTAGTTAGGGAAACCCAAAGTAAAAAGGAGAGAAATAAACAAGGATATTAGAGGAATTTGTAATCTCTGGCACCTATCACGACAGCAAAAAAAAGTCCAACTCTTAACCAAGATAGCATAAAACCTTACTCCAAAGTCCTCTTTACCTCATTTATTATTAATTAATGTCTGTCCAGCTTTCAAGAAAAAAAAAATTGCAAGCATACTAAGAGGCAAGGGAAAACACACTTTAAAGGGAAAAAATAAAACATGAAAAGTAGTTGCAGTTAGAGCAAATATGTTGAAGTTTACAAAAGGAATTTTAAATGACTATGATTAATATGTTAAGAGCTTTAATGGAAAAAGTAGCCAACTGGTAACAACAGATGGATAATGCAAGTAGAGAAGCCGAATAAAAAAAGGAATCTTAAAACAGCAATAATACTATAATAGAAATGAAAAATGCCTTTGATGAACTCATCAGTAAACTCACAATTGCCAAGGAAAGAATCACTAATCTTGAAGACATGTCTGTAGAAAACTTTTCAAAACTCAAATGCACGAAGTGGAAGAAATAAAATTTAAAAAACAACATCTAAGAAATGTAAGACAATTTTGAAACATGAAGTATGTTTAATTGAAATAATGGGGAAAGAACAGAGCATACAAAGTATTTAAAGAAATAACAGTTTAGAACTTTCCAAAATTAATGATGGAAATTAAATTATATATCCAGGAAGCACAAATAACACCAAGCAAAATAAACACCAAACCAAACTGAGCAAAGTATAACAAAACCCATTTAGATGTATCATATTTCAATGGCAAAACCAAAGACAGAGAAAAAAGTCTTGCAATAACTATCTACCCCTCAGGAAAAAATCTATAGTGTCTACCCTAATTTGAAGGGATATATGCACTCCTGTGTTCACTGCAACACTATTTACACGTTATGGTAACAAACTAAATGCACAGTGGCAGATGAGTGGATTAAAATCTGGTATATATACACAATGGAATACTAGTCAGATTATAAAAAAGATGAAATCTTGTCATTTGTAACAACACGGATAGAGCTGGAGGGGATTATGCAAAGTAAAAACTAATATTCCCATTAATCTGTGAAGTATCCTTTGTGAATAAATGATATAACCAAAATATTGAACTCCAGTTTTATGTTAATGTTTAAAGGGATATCTATTTAGAAATTTGCATTTGTAATGTATGGATGTATGAATATATTCTCCATATACCATAGGCCTCATCAATGTGATTCAGAAAGTTTGATATAATTGTTATGGTTAAATAACAAAAGTCCAACCAAATTTATGTTAAACATGTAATTGATTCATGAATCAGGCATCACCCCATCTAGCAATCAGAAAGGACAGTGATAGTCTATTCAAGAGGCAAGTTTTTGTAGGCATAATATGGTGAAGATAAGGAAGAGAGAACAATTTCAGGCTTAGGTAACCTACCCATGGGGAAAAGATGAGGATATTGTGATAAATTATCTCATTTTCCTTTGCAGAATTGGAAATAGTACCCTAATGGTGCTGATCGGAAAATTCCCTACTGACCAGTTAGGACTATATTCCTGGAGAAGTTGAAACCACAGGGGCGGACGGAGGTTGAAACAGCAGTTAGGTTTGATATTAAGTCTTGGTGGGCTTAGCACAAGCGCTTACATTCAGGGTCTATAAATTTTTAGCATTATTAATAGCAGTTTGTTTAACATTAGGACTGATTTTCTATTAACTTATTATTCTAAAAGTTCTACATGTAAGAAAGAAGGAATAGTTTTAAGTATGTCTTCAGTATTAGAATGTAAATCAATAATAGTATACTAATGATAAGAGGATATTTCACCTTTTGAGGATGACATTGTGTGCTGTAATTATGGTCTCTAAAAGGAAAAAGAAACAAAACAAGACAAGACAATAACAAAAATGTCCCAACTGGGGACCACTGTCCAGAAATAACATACTGACATATGAAGATCATTGAAATACTACACTTCTTTTAACAACACACCCTTATTTAATGAGAATTATAAATTTAAAATGTCTTTGGTTATGAAAATATTTGGGTATTTTCCCTAAGCCCCTTACATATTGTTGGTGCATATATTCTGCATGTTAATCATCTATAAACAGAAATTCTCAGGTGTTAGCAAGAGTTTTACAGGCTGATTTCCCTAATAATGAAGCAATTTTCTAGGCCAAAACAGCATTAAAAGGCCTGCATCAACCACTCCAAGTGTAGTGACATTTTTCGTTCTAGGCAGAGGCTTATTGCAGCATGTGTTATGGAATTTTTGTGACAATATCATTGGAATTTTGATAGGGATTACACTGAATCTGTATATTGTTTAGGTAAATAACTATTTTAACAATGTTAATTTTTTCAACCCATGATCAGTGGATATTTTTCCATATTTTGTCTTCTATTTCATTTATTGTTCCTAACAGCTTTTTAAGAGGAGTTTTTACTGTTTTCTACGTATATTATTATGTCATCTATAAATAATGATAGTTTTATTTTTTCTGTGTCAATTTGAATTCCTTTTATTTCTTTTTCTTGACTAACTATTTTGGCTAGGACTTTTAATACTATTTCGAATAATAGTGGTGAAAGTGACCATCCTTATTTTATAGCTTGATATTAGAAAAAATTTTTTTGCTGTGGGTTCATCAATTATAGCCTTTATTATGTTGAGGTATGTTCTTTCTATGTGCATTTTATTGAGCATTTTTATCATAAATGCTGTAGGATATTTTCAAATGCTATTTCTCCATTTATTGATGTGTCATGTGATTTTTGTCTTCCTTTTATTGTCAAGGTATTTTATATTAATGAATTGCCTATTTTGAGCCATCCTTATATCCCTGGTATAAAGTCCACTTGGTTATGATGTATGATCCTTTTAATACTTTGCTGAATTAGGTTCGCTAACATTTTGTTGAGGATATTTGAATTTATGCTCATTACAGATATTGGTCTATAGTTTTTTTTTTTTGCAATGCTTTTATCTGTTTTTGAAATCAGGGTAATAATTGATTTCATAAAATGTGTTTGGAAGTATTCACTCTTCTTCAGTCTTTTTGAAACAGTTTTATAAGAATAGATATTAGATCTTTAAAAGTTTGCTGGAATTCACTAGTAAAGTCATTTTTTCCTGGGCTTTTATTTTTTGGGGAAACTTTTGATTATTGTTTTATTTCTTTACTCATGATTGTTCTGTTCAACTTATCTGTTTCTCCCTAATTCAGGCTTAGAAACTTGTATGATTCTGAGAATTTTTTCCATTTCTTCTAAATTACCCAATTTATTGGCATATGGATGTCCATAGTAGTCTCTTTGATTTTTTTTTGTTGTTGTTGTTGAGGTTTCTTTCTGTCTTTTTTAAACAATAATACAACTATTTTTGACCATGCAGTCTTTTCATTCATATTATTGTTAAGGATGGGAAGAAATTTCCCTGGCGATTTCATATTCTGATTCTTTTCAGTCTGCTAAGTAATCAAATTAACATCACAGATTAACAGGAGAAGAGAACAAACATAATTACACAGTATTGGAAAATCCACATAGGAAGGAGGATTCCAAAGCCACTGGGGCAAAAAGCCACTGGGGTATATATCCTTAGGTAAGCAATGGGATACAATGTAGAGAATCAAGGAGAGGGACAGGGGACTCTTGACAAACACCATATGCTCTATAGTTAGATGTTTGTCTTGACATATAAGTTTCTATGCTAGAAAGCTTATTTCTGGTAATAATCCTAATTTTGATTAAGACAACCAATTTTCATTTTCTTGGTAGTTAAGGGAATAGCAAATGTTTCTCATGAGCCTATAGGGCTATGATTAGCTTCAGTTGAAAATAATCCACATGCCAAAATGACACAAGCTGGGAAATCCTATTCTGAACATCTTGGTGAGGTCTGTCTTTTCCATTCTTTACTCGTCTGTTTGGTCTGGCTATTCTTTATTACCCAGATGTGTCTTTTCTGTTATATGCATTTACTTTTTACTTCCATTGTAATTTTTCTTATGTGTTTCTGCTCTAGTAGCTATTAATTGGCCTTACGTGTGATCTTAATAATCCATAATGCATTTTTTGATATTCCTAAAATCAGTTTTAAAAATTAATTCATGTTGGAGCATTTACATAAATTGCCATTCTGCTGCTGCCTCTTCTATTATCTTAGTCTCATTTTACTACTGTGATATAGAGGGAATAATGATGTCTACCCTTTCTTCACTTTTATTTTTAGATCTAATTGTAAAGGATTTCCTTAAAATTAATTGGCTTAGATCCAACTGCAGTGAATTTGGTGGCTAAAATTGCAATTTCACATTTTTACCATGGGGATACATTGTTATTATGCTCACTCTCAATGTTTTCCAGGAGTCCATCTTAAAAAGAAGCCTATAACTGAAGATTCTTTCTTATATATTGCAAAGACAGTATGTCATATGTTCCTTGATATGTTTTCTGAGTTTCATAGAGGCCAGGTTTCCTAATTATTACTGCAGCATATTTTGGTGATATCTGAAGGTTAGTAAGCAAGAAAATTATTTTGGTTCCAATCAAGTCACCAATCTATAATTTTTCTATATATGTATAAACAGTTTCCAACTTTATTGAAAGAATAATTGGAGATAGTATAAGGGGCAAAAAATAAGGGGTGTGAGTCAAGTTGTATAAATAGACACAATGCCTACCAACGTGTGCTAGACTAAAGGGAGAAATCACAAATTATCAGGAAGAGGCAGTTGGAAGTAGATTTGAGGTAAACAGACACACAAACAACATGTCAGCCATGATAAAGAGTGTAAATTTGAACAGATGTCACTTCTAGAGCAGCAGCAGGCAGATTAAACAAAATTGGCTTTGGATGAAATCCAAGGGAGAGGAAGAAAATATGAAGCCTGTAGGAACACAGTGTCCAGCAGCTTTTCCATAGTTATCGTACCTCAGCTGGATAGAAAGAAACAAACACCTGTTGGTTAAAAAGGAAAAAAAAAACAATGAAATATGATCATCAAATAAACTAAAAGTGTGCTTTCTGAAAAACACAGGCTCAACTAGAGTGTGAAATCTATAGTTTAGATAGATGTTTGGAGATGCTCTTTTATCAATCTCCATATATCTTGACACTGATCCCATTACTAGTTATGCAATTACTGTGTCATGATCCAGACCATGTTATGGGAAATATTTATGCATCTGTGAAATGAATCTAGTGAATTCAGATTAGTTTAATAAACATTTACATTATTTTATCCAGCTTTGTGATGGTTCTGGAGGCAATACTGAATCAAAAGAATTGTGTACATATATGTTAACACTAACCACAGTTGCAAATCACAAAATGATACATAGTTTCAAGTAGATTACTTTTCAAGCCTCATCTTTTTGCACTATTCCCTTCTGATCTATGGAAGTCTCCTCGACACACTGTGTTCTTTCATGTGAACTGCATTGCTCATTCGCAGCTAATTTTTCTAACCTGCAAAATCCATGAATATAAAAATATGTGAAATATGCTTAATTTCTGGAATTTTTGAAGGATTAATTAGCACATAACTTAAACCATATCATAAACTGTAAATTGCTACAGAAATGATAACATTTTCAAAGCTCAAACATGAAGACTTTTCAGTGAGTCACATATGTCTATGAGAAAGAGAATAAATAATTACTTCTCTGTGTGTGCAGTTGCAATATATCAAGAACTTTGCCAAATTCTTGGCATACATTATCTCATTTAATTTTTACAACAGTTCAAGAGATGGTTGCTATTATTATCTCAATGTATAAATGAAAAAATTGAGACTCAGGATGGTTAAGTAAGTTTTTCATTGGTAAACTGTTAGTGTAGGATGTGTTCAAGGCCTGTCTGAACCCAGTCCATACCAAGTTCCATTGCCTCCAAGCAAATGGGAAATACCAAAATGTCAAGTACAGTCTTTACTTCTCAGATACTTTCAAATGTGTTAAGGAAAAGACAGGCAACCACAACTAAAATTCTTTACCTTTTCCCTTGTGTGATCTATCAAAAAAGGTTATTTAATTTTGTATATTAAAATTTCTAACTTTTATGCTTAGAGTATTTAAAATAGTTGTTCTTTCTTAACCAGGAGTGCATATCAATATTTCCAGTTTACATTTTGAAAACATACATATTTGGGTATCATGACCAAGAATTCTAATTTAGTATTTTGGGGTAAACACCTGTAAGAAGTCAGCACCATATATACCAAGTTAAATAAGTCAAAAAAGCAGGGGTGGTGAAATGATTTTAAATGGTTCTTGAGGGTAAAATAGGAAGCAAACAATCTAAAAATAAGTATAATCTGTACTGAAGGATCCTATATCAAAAATATAGGCTTTTTTGAGCAACAGAATGTGATTCTTTTATTATTTGAAGAAAAAAGAACATAAAAGAATAAGATAAGTTTATGGGACTGGGGAAAAGAGCGATGGTTTTAGCTATAAGAGTGTCTCTTTGTAATGGAAAGACAGACGGATCCTTATAGGCTAAAGATAAAGAGATAGGGTGAAGTATTGAAGAAATGGGCATGTTCTTGAGCTAAGAATAACGTTTAGGTGTGGATTGTAAAGACAAGGGAAATATGACTGGGAATTATCCAAAAACAAAGGCGGTGATCCAAGGTAATGATAATGGTGAGACAAATGCCATCAACTCATGATGATATTAATCCATAGAGATTTCTTTCCGTTTTCAACTCTTCAGGTTTAACAGTGAAAATGACAGAAAGTGATTACTCTGGGCCTAGAAAGTCTGAAGAACAGATACAAAAACAGGACAGGTGTTCAAGAAAATGAAATGATGGGTCATGGAGGAACACATGGACAAGAAAACAAAGTAAATTCATGAGGGGCTAATAAAGTGGAGGAAAGAAACTGCCAAGGGACTGTGTATTCCATCAGGTCAGAGAGCATGTGCGGTAGGGAACTGAGAGAAGAGCATAAATGGAAAGGAGTCATGAGAAAGTAGTTTCTTTGCATTCAGAATTTCAGAAATGGAATTCTGCTACCGTGTGGTAGCAAGATTCATGATAAAGGAGCCAGTGGCTGAAATGGCATGAAAAAGAAAAATGGTAGTCAATTTTGTACCTACAAACATAGAGCTCACCAAGTCTGGTGGCAGGGATTGGTGTGCAGAGGAAAATTATGAATATGTTCCAACACCTTTAATGAATATTAAGTAGACCAGAAAATTTTTTAAAAGCCACAAACAAGGAGCAATAAAAGAGATCTACAACTGGATGACAGAGACATCAGAATAGTGCTTTAATATTAGAATAGAGAAATTACAGTTTGAATAGAGTATTAGTAATAAAAAGTACGTAGTTCCCACCTCACAATCTTGAGATACACAGGCCAAGCAGCTTTTACAGATGTTCTAATTAAAATTCTTGATTGCTATATAAATTTAGAAAGTAAAGGGACTGCGGCAAGTCTGGAGATTTAGGAGTAGGACTAATAGGCAGCTTCATCAAGAAGTATAAACACAACCACTTATAACCTTTATGTTACTCCCTTCTCAAGATTCAAATCCAGGGAGAAGGAAACTGATTGGCCTAATTTGTGTAATATGTGTTTTTCAGCTGGTGATGACTGTGTTCATTTAAGATACACCTATATTTGCTGGAAACCCTATCCCATATATAGTGAAGAACCTGGCATATTTCTAAATATTGTCCTGATGCACTTATGAAACTCTTGATCATTCTTCTCTCATATTTTCTGTTTTTGTTGAATATTTAATTTCCATCTCATTGGGCTGAGCTGGCTGTTCTTTTTCTCCATATTGCACAAACCCTTGATTTTGTGTTTTCACACATAGCCATTGTAATATTGGCATTATTATAGAACAGAACATTTCAAGGTAAAGAGGGGTAGAGAGGGGACTGCAGGGAGTTGTTGTGTTGTTACATATCAGAAACAAGCAAACAAAAATCTGAAACTGAATGCTATATATGTCTGTTCTTAACATTTTCGTTTTCTTTCATCGTGCCTCCGCCTATCTAATCACTAATTCATTTACTTCCTGACTCCAAGTAGTTTTTATGCAGAACAATTAAGCTATCTTCCTCCCAATATAAACCTAATTAGGGGTGAACGTGAGTACAGTTTAGTTAAAACTAAAATGACCAAATCAGACTGTTTTGCTAAACTAAGGAAGTTGCAGTCTATGTATAATTTCTATCATAATTTTTTATATAATCACATCTCTCCTGGTTTTTATTTGTTTTGGTTTTGGTTTTATTGTGTATCTCTTTAGCATTGCTTGAGAGGTCTTTCCCTACTCCAAGATCCAAAGTTATTCTTCCTTATTTTCATTCTTTAGTTTATACTTCCCCCTTTTCATTTAGGGCCTTAATCTATTTGTAATTATGTTCAGATACAATATAAATAGCTTTTTTTCTTCAGATAGGATGCAGGTGTTTCTAAAATAGTTTATGAAACAATGCATTTACCACACATATGTAGTACCACAGTGAATACATTTTTCTGAACTTTCCTTTTTTTCTTAATGTTTTATATATAGTAGTTTTACCTGTGTACTTGCAATTAAATCCCAATCTTTTTTTAAGATTTATTTTTATTTATTTATGCATATAATTGCTGGGGTGTAGGCCAGAGGTGGGGGGAGTGAGAAGATTCACCAGAGACACATTGGGGAGCAGAACAGGTGGATTGACTGAAATGTACTGCTGAGGGGAGCAGTGGGCGAGACAGGAGAGGTCTGCTGTGCCATGTGGGTCAGCTCCCTGTGTGGGGATAGAACTTGTGCTGCAGTGGCTGCTGATAGCTTAATAGTGCTGAGACTTAACCCCTTGCGCCACAAGGTAGGTCCCCTAAATTCTAATCTTAAGGAACCAAGACTAGGAGAATGCATTGCTTCCAAGTTTTATGTATGAATCCCAAGCTAGTTTCACAAACTTAGGGTGACTTGTTCCCATTTGGGAAGGAGCCTGAGGGCTGAAGGGGGTACTTTTGTTTTCAACGAAATGCCACAGAGTGAGAGCTAGTAATCAGGCTACTTTGTGAATATATTCAATGTTTGGGTTAATCGTATTTTATTAAAGCATAACTTGGTTTGAAATTGGAGAAGGAGAAACCAAGATCTATTTCTATCTCCATGCCAGAAACATAGCTGCTAAGTAAGCAGATGAGTGGCTCAAGATGTGCCATGTGCCATATATATATATATATATATATATATATATACACATACATACATACATATATATATATATGTACACACACACACACTGGAATACTACTCAGCTGTTAAAATGGACTCTTTCCATTCTCAGTAACTTGAAAGGACTTAGAGGGTTTTATGCTAAGTGAAATAAATCAGATACAGAAAGACAAATACTCGTATGTGGAAGATAGAGAAACAAAAACAAATGAACAAACAAAATAAAACAAAAACAAGCCCTTAGACTATAAAAACAGAATAGTGGTTACTAGAGGGGAAGGGGAAACAGGGTGAAAGAGGTCAATTGTATGGTGGAAAAGAAAAACTAATTTTTTGCTCGTAAACATAATGTAGTGTATACAGATGATGATAATGCTATACATCTGGAACATATATAATGTCATAAACCAATTTTATTTCAATTAATCAAAAAACGATAGCAGGGAAATGTGGGAAGAACCTGGGGCCCTGAAGACTGTGCAGCAGTTACCATAATAGTCCTTTGAGAGATGCTTTCACATGAGAAAGAAAATTCTTTATACTTTTTCATTTAAAAAAAAATCTCTGATTCTCATATATGCACAGATTTTGCAAACCTAAATAACAATAAACAAATCTGTAAACTTATAAATCTAGAAGACTTAAGATATGAATATCTTAAATAAAACAAATTTCCATGTAACGAATGTTAGTTTTTGCTATATATAGTCATGCCATTTATCATCATAATTAATGAAATTTACTTGAGTTTAATATTCCTATTAAGAAAGTCTAGGTTTAGAAGCAGGAAAAAACTTGCGTGATGACAGCATATCCCTTTTATTTTTATTTATTGACTTTAAAACTTGTCTTCTTATTTAACTGATCTTTATACATTCTTTTGTGTGGTCTTTAATGATTCTCAGTATAGTTCATGAAATGTTGACTCAGTTTCAAGCAGAGTACAAAGTTGAATGACAAGTTTTAATTTTTCAGTGGTAATTAATACTAACTTTCCTAGTTAATCCAAAGCTCCATGTGGATGATGCAAAAATAGCTTGCTTCATTTAATATGCATAACAGATGCCATTATATTTCTACACATCGAATAGTGTTTTCAGATTGTTAAGAATTGAGTGCGGTATTTCAATCTGAATTGTTGCAGATTTTTTTCAAGTCAATAATACAAGCCTACAAAATTAAAATGCACTACTTGTGTCAAACATAACAAAATCATTGTTTGTTTATTTTTTTAAGGTGCTAATAAAAAAGATTAATGATACTGCTGGATAATGAAACAATCTGCCAGGAGGCAAGCCCCAGAATATAGAGTGGCATAGTATCAAGGAGAGCTCAGGAAAAAAAAAAATTACTTTCCTCTCTGAATACATTCAACAGAATACTTTTTACCACCTAGCTGACATTTGGGGTTTAAAGGAGTTGGCTTTCTTTTTATGTGTTGATCAAATGTCTAGGAGATTATTTACCTCCAGACAGGAAGCATTTGCATTTGAAGAGAATTTTGTCAAACAATCAATAAGGGTATTTGACCTCCATAAAAACTCTATTTCTTAGACAAAGACACCCACACTTAAACATATTACACACAGTAACACCTCATTAATGCAGACCCCAGTAACTCAAATTGATGACAGTTCAAACCAGTTACTTTGAATTCTACTAAACAAATTGATAATTTATTACATTCAATGGGGGAAAGATGGTGACTAAACGTTTTTACTTTACATAGGGCACCGTTTCAAACTCTTTTGGTAACACAACATTATGAGTGTTTGCATGCAAAAAAAATTATTCTTTCTAGTAATATAATAGAGTCCTAGTGGGCTATACCTGATGACCTTAGTTATCTGTGCTAGGTGAATCTGAATGCTTGGAAAATCAATGTTATGATAAAAGGCATATATAAACATGTGAACATATAAAGTACATATATAATGATGGCAGCCATGTACCAAGTGCTTTAAACACCAGGCCTATGGCTCTTTACATATAATATTTCATGTTATATACATTCATATAAACTGCTGTTAAAAGATAATCTGAAGTATATTAAATGTTTTAAGAGTTTGAGGAAAAATCAATTTGACTAGGGAAGCATCTAATCTAGCTGACAAAATGGCACTATGAGAAGCTGTTCAAGATGAAGAAAGTGGGTACAAGGATGTTATACTAGGCAAATAGGTGGGTGACTTTCCTTTAGGGTTGTTTACCTAAAAAAGACAATCTTCTAGTAAAGCAACAGACAGGGTTTATTTGGAAATAAATCAATAATAGAAACAGGCCTAGAGTACATTCATGGTGCTAGGCACCTGCACTTCTCTTATTCCTGTTCCCACTGACCTATATAATCCTACCCCATAATTCCATAGGAAAAGGAAACAGTGGGAGAGTGCAAGATATTCTGTATTCTGTAGTTCCATGATAAGGACATACATGGAACTCTCTAATCTCCCAACCACATTTAAATAAGTTTCTGAATATTAACATTGACAAAGGAATAGCAAGGGATTATCAGAAAGAACACCTAACGAGTATTGATCAAGGTAATTCCTCACTGACTGGATTAAGATCCCACTTCTGGTGACATAATACAAACTCATAACTCCTAATATTACCTTCATTTGTAGAGTCTCAAAAATAATAGCTGATTTCACAATAACTTCTACTGATTATGACTTTTCAATTATTGTAGAAAATACGTAGTGTAAGATGTATAAAGGGCTTTAATCTTAAATGTTCAATGTGATGAGCCACTCAGTTGTATAACCACAATCCTAATCTAAATATAGATAATACCATCACTTTAGAAGTTTCTCTCATGTCCCTTGTTAATCAACGCCCCTTCCAGAAGTAGGCACTATTTCTATCACAATGCCTTCAAAGCTTAATTTGATCAAAAATACTTCTGTACCATTAATTTTATAAAATCAAGTATTTATTTTCCCAGATAGTCAGTTAGTCATACAGATAACAGAGGTTATTTCAATGTAAATTTCCCAGAATGGCATTCTACAATGACTAAGTTTGTTATAGGGCAGCCCCGATACAAAACAGGGTGCCTGATTGTGGGTCCTCACCTGCGCGCTTAAAAGGACTTAACAATGCTCTACTGCAGGCACACGCGAAAGGTTAATAAAAAGGTTTATTTACAAGGGAAGGTTTATTTACAAGGTTTATTTACAAGGGTTTATTTACAAGGCAAATGAGGAAATGTACAGCTCAGGGAGAAAAGTAGGAGACAAAGTTTTAAATGCGTTCTACCCAATCCGCCGATCTGGAATCCCAAAATGGCACTCTGAGAGCTGGCCGCGAGCCGGGAGCCATGAAGCCAGGAGGCGAGCGACAGAGCGAGAGCCCGAGGCCCACGTGTCTGATTTTTATACCAACCCTGGCTGCTTAACTCCACCCTCAGGTCCCAGCCACCTTCCCTTTGGTGGTGACGGGATTTGTCCTCCCAATGTCCTGATGGCTTTGGTCTGGAGTGGGAGTGGAGTCCACAAAGCCTGTATGGGATTAGCGCAGGACATCCTTTCCCCCCTAACAAATTCACTAGATAATTACCAGTAGTGTCAGCTCATTTTGTATTGTGCTGTGTGGACCAGAAATAAAAAGTCTCACTTAATGACAAGCCTTCAAAAAAAAGAAGACCCCACTTTTGGAAGAGGTGAAACTGTAAATCGAATCTTGGTTTGTGTGAGATATAATTGAATAAGGTTAAAAACTAAGCCCCACTACTTGCCCAGCAGGCAGGATTGGGAGGCTGGAATAGATAAGGGAATAGATAAGGCTGCCTGGGGACAAGGTGATAAAAGCAACCACCATCACCAGAAGAACAGCCCAGGTCCAGGAATGCAAAGGCAGAGGCCAGAACAATTTTCTGTGTCAAAGGCCAGGACCAGAGACCAGACATCCCTGCAGACAACTGGTGCCCCATAAAAATAGTGTAAAAGAGAGCCTCAAATTCTCCTTAGGGAGCAGACTTCTCCCGTCTCGCCCGCTGCTCCTCTTAGCAGTGTATTTCAATAAATCCACCTGTTCTGTTCTCCACTCTGTCTCTGGTGAATTCTTTCATGCCTGTGCCTCTGGCCTCACCCTGCTCTTCTCTCCAGGATAGTTTGGGAATGTGGAACATAACATAAGTGACTCCATTTTGAGCCTACTGTCTTGTTTTTAATAGTACATATTATTTTATAAATGAGAAAACTAAGGCTCAAAAATAAATGTTCCACAGGTCACACAGCTTTAAGTGGCAGATAAGTTGTCTTTAAAATCTTTGATCTAAACCAATAGTTTTCAAAGTGTAGTCCATGATCCAGCAGCACTAGCTATTGATAAAAATGTTTAGGCCCCACTCCAGACCCGCTGAGTCAGAAACTCTGGGCATGAGGCCCAGCCATCTGTTTTTTACAATCTCTCTAGGTGATTCTAACTCATCCTAAAGTTTGAGAACCACTGATCTAAATAATAGTAAATATCATAGATAATAGTGTCTACATATGTATCACTATATTGTCTTATTGTACCATAGTAACCATTTGACTAATGTGTAGGTTACTAGGTCAAGTTCTTCATTTCTTGGTAGATTAATTTCCTTCATGCCAAAAATGTACCTAAGACTTAAGTTTTGCATGAAAAACAATATTAGGGGTTAAAAAGTTTGGTTTCTAATCTCATGAATATGAACTAAATTCTGTGAGCCTCAGTTTCTTCATATGTAAATTAGTTGGATTGGATTAGATGGTCCCTGAATTCACTTTTAATCCTAGTATGATTGCAGTTGCCTTGAAAGTGTGAACTCTTGATTACAAGAACTTGATTGATCTGTGCCTGGAGCTCTAGGCATTGAAGGCATCATTCACTTCATAGTCTGTGTGAGTAGAGGCTGTGGCATGTGCAATCAGCAAAGCTGTATGCGCTTTATTCATCCTTATTATTTTCAAGCAAACAAGCAAAAAATGAAATCATCCTTAAGTCTAAATACTCTACTGTCAAAGAAGAGCAAGGGCATTATTTTTAGAGACAGCTAGTGCTATGAAGGGGACAGGAATTTAGAGTGAAACAAATAACTCTACACCCAGTACTTCTATGATTTGGTTTCCCCAGGAAGTTATTAGCCTTTCTGAGACTTTAAGAGTTTATAGAAAAAATAAATAGAGATACATATTATGTTACCTATTTAATAGGAGAGTAAGAACAATTAAATTATAGCACCTATCTTGAAACGTATTTCAAAAGTGGCTGATAGGATATATCAAAGTCTCATAACCTTAAAAGTTTAAAAACTATTCCTCTTAAAATATCTAATAATTCATAATTTCAGCAATACAGATGAGTCTTTCTTCCAACTGCCTCAAAAGAATGAAGATTTACTATATATGAACATGATTATTTGTGTATTACCATATTTAAAAGCTAAGCATATGGAGTATCGAGCTTGTATATTTTGTAGACTATGCTCTTGGTTCTCAATAAATTTTAAGTTTTATGACTCATTGAATTCAAATTCAAATAAATTAGTGAAATTCTTACATTTCTTTATTTGGCAGTGTTAATAATGATTGCTTTTCTCACTGCACAATACTATAATATAGTAGTCCAAGCCTTCTGAACCACAGACCTCCCCAAGATGTTCAGAATAGGTCTTTGCAAAAAATGTCATTTGGCACGTAGATTATTTTGATTTGAAGTCAATAGAGGCCTTGCAGTCTCATTAGAAACTCCCAGTCCCTTAAATACCCAGGAGAATGAAAATTGGGGCTAATACCCAGAATTATTAATGGGTTATTACTGAAAATGGGCTTTCTATTGGGCATATCTATCTATATGGCAGGGCAAACATCTACCTAGAGTACATCTACTCTTCATCATGTTAATTACCCCTTCCTCATCATGTAGTCTCCCTCTGCTGTGCTCTCCTTGAAATCCCAGACCTTTAATCCATCCTTTAGCTCAAGATATATACATATATATATATATATATACCCTCAATTTGCACCATTGGCTTTAGAATCCACACCTATGTGGATTCTCCTTACATATGTAATTACATTTGTTCTTTTCTCTTACTTATTTCTCTGATGTTAATTTGATTACTTGACCAATCCCAGAAGAACTCAGAGGATTTAGGGAAATTGCCCCTGCATCATGACACTGGTTTTCAGACCTTTGAATATGTTCCTTCCTTTGCAAGGAATATACCGCCATCGTCTTCCCATCTCCGCATTCCTTGGTTCTCAAAACTTTTAAGTTTTATGACTCATTGAATTCAACCTATCTAACCTCTTCTGGGCTCAGTTTAAAGATAACCATCTCTTAGATGACTACCTAGTTCTTGAGGTCTGTATAAGAAGACCCTGCTGTGTATTTGTACCAGATACTGTGACAGAGCTTTTAAATCCAAGACCTAAGGACTTTATCATATTCGTTTTTCATTTGTAAAGCCTTTAATTCTTCATAATTAAGATGGCCATGTTCTGTACCATATAACCTGTTTCTTTTGACCATAGCTTACTGGAAAGTTGCCTTATCCAGTTCAAAAAACTCTACAGTTGACAAGGAGTCTTCAAGATAGTTTGGTGGGACAATCTTTCCAAACTGTATAGAAGTTAGGGAAATCAAGTTGACAATGATATAGGAAGAAAATTTATTAGTTGATGAGAGTTGCCAAAGCGACAAGACCCCAAAATGAAGGTATTATACAAATAGCATGAAGTGTCAGAAGCTAAGTGTCAGGAGAGGCTTGGTGACTGGGCAAATAGCAGGATAATGATAGGAGCGGTAATTGAGGGGATAAGCAACTCTTCTAGTTGATTTCTTGATTCTTGCTTAGACGGTAACAAAATAACTAAGTCATTAGAATTGGTTGGGAGACTTTTAATTCTCCAACTCTTTTCAAGTTCTAATGACATTTAACTGCATGGATATTCCAGTGAGGCCTAACCACCTTCCTAATGTCCCTGCACAATAAAATCCTTACTAAGTTAAAGTGAATGAGATTTTGTTCCTTGCATTCAAGGGTCTAATTTACAGCTCTACAAGGCAGGGATTATCACTAAAAGTAATTGAAGAGCAGGTAAAATCGCTAATTGACTTTCTAAGGTGATATAGCTTATATATGACAAAGATAGAATTTGAACCTTGTTCTGACTCCAATTCATATATTCTTATAAAATGACTTCCTTTAATTATCATTACTATTTTATTTTTTTATTTATGAAATTGTACAAAATATGAGATAATACCCATCCCTCGTTACCCAATTTTACAGACATTAACATATTGTCATGTTTGCTTTCTGTCTTTTCCCTTTAAAATCTTAATAGCTAAAGCTGAAGCCCAATTCCCATCAGTATCTCCTCCTTTTCTCCACTATAAAGATCGCTTTATATCCAGCCTAGTGCGCTTCATTTCCTTGCATTTATATATACCCTTTCTATGTGGTTATGTGCACAGAAATAAACAAAAGTCAGAGAACTATAGTTCCCTATTCCAATATTTGTTGTTCTCTGACTTTTGAACTTCATGGAAGAGGGACATTTATAAATATATCAAAAATAAGGGTTGCCAACTGATAGATGTACCAAGTTAAAATTTTTAATATTGAATATAATTTCCTTTTTAATGATTATATGCCTCTATAGACAAGAATTAACGTTCCAGAGGTCAGGGGGTTTGTTTTTGCTCCTTTGGTTTATTGTTCCTATGTCTACAGTGCTTTGAACAGTACTAGATACATGGTAAGCAAAAAAATTATTGAACAAAATAATTTACAAATAAGCCCAAAATGAACAATGTAGACCTTACTAACAGCAGTGACAACTAATTCTGATTTAATATACTCTGAGTGTCCTACCTGTAATTTCAATAAATAATTTATCCAATAGATATTTAATAAATTACTACAGTGTATTAAATGTAAGGGAGAGCTTACAGAAATTATGCCTGAGTTAGTGCAGTCTGAAGTCTGGTTAGAGAGACAACCGTTATTTACGCAAGTACAAAAATTATATTTACAAATATTGGAAAATTCTGTGAAGATTGGAATACTACTCAACAATAAAAAATAACAAGCTATTGTTATACATAGCAGCTTAGGAAAATCTCCAGGGAATTTTACTACGTTGACAAAATCCCTAAAGATTATATACTCTATGATTCCATTTATATAAAATTTTAAGTGACAAAATGATTAAAATGGAGACAGATTACTGGTTGCCAGAGGTTAAGGAAGTCATGACGGTGGCTCTACAAAAGAGCCAAAAAAAAAAAATATCTCTGTAAGTGATTAAAATGCTCTCTGTCTTGAATGTGTCAGTGTCAGTATCCTACCTTTGCCATTGTACTACCATTTTGCAAGACGTAATGATTACATAAACTGAGTTAAGGGTGAGGGGGGAAATGTATTATTTCTTACAACTGCATATGTATGTACAATAATCTCAAAATGAAAAAGTGCAAGGTGCTGTGAAATAGAATTCATCTGGTATATTAAGAGAGTTTCTATGAAGGATGTGACATTTGTGCTGAAATAAGAAGTATGAGCAGGAGACAACTGGATTGGGGGACAGGGGTCAGGAGTGGAGAAGCATTCCAGGCAGCAATATTATTCTGCTATAGTATAGAGGATAAATTAGAGGGGGAGCAGTGGTTGATAAAAGAAGATTCACTGGGTGGCTTTTATAGTCTAGGCAAGAAAGAATAGTAGTTTGGTCCTGGGTGATATTATGATGATAATAAAATGGACACAAGAACTATTCAGGGTGTGAAATAAAGTAACAGAAATGTTTTAAGAGGATAAAATAAATTACTTTGATTCATTTAATAAAAATATATCATATATTTTGTAGTGCTGTAAAACATTAGGTCATTGTAATTCTGAAAAGACTGTACATAACCAGTACAGAGTAGTGCATAACTTTCAGAAATTACTTTGATTTGCAACACCTGCTATTTGCACAAAACACTAATGGATGCCAATTCACCTGTCACACAAGCAAAGAAAATAGTTGTTACTTATAAATCTTTTCCTTCCAACAATGCTCAATATACAGAACCTAGAGAAAAATGAACTATCAAAATACCTATATGTCCCCATTCACTCACACATCCATTCAATATATTGAATACTAACTATATTCAGACTTTAAAGATACAGAGAAAAAAAGATAAATCTTAAAATTTAGGTTCTGGAGGCCTTCAGAGCCAAGTTTGAATTCTGATTCTATGCTTAATATCAGGATCATGTTAGGTAAATTACTTATGATCTTATTGTATCTTTTAAATAGAAATAATGTATTACCTACATTAGAGGACTTACTTGGGGCTACATAGCAACAAATACTTCTCAGTAGCTATGAGCGTGGCTATCTCTGCTAGTTGAGGGTAGTCAACTACCTTGTTCTTAGCACTCTCTGCTCCACTGACTTGTGGAAAACACCTATCTGTGGGTTCTCCTAATAACTCTGAAAGCTATTTCTTCTGCTTCTTGGTGGATCTCTTTCCTCTATCTATTTCTTAGAAATGAATTTGCCTCTAGGTCTGCCCTCAAAATATCCAGTGCTTCACTTTACAGTCTTCCTGGGATTCTCCTTAAGGCACACTGTTTTCTGAAAGTCTTATACTCTATGAACATCAAGTCTCTATCTTTAGCCCTCATTGCTACACCGATTCTATAATCAGGCTTATTTATTACATGCTTGCTTGGAGCTCCCTTCATAGACTTGCTATGACTTTTCAAGTCAAACATGACCAAAAATAAATTCATCATCTTACCTCTAAATCATGTTTTCTTTTTAAATTTATTCTTTATATTGCCTCATGTCACAATCATACCACCTAGACATCCTAGACAGAATTTGACAATATCCTTGAATTTCCTCCCCCAAAAATAATATTATGAAATCCAGTAGATGTACAGAAAAGCTTAAAGGATAATATAAAAATCAGTTGAGTTATATAAGTTCTTTGTAGATCTTGGATAGCAGCTCATTATTGCATGCATGATATGCAAATATTTTCTCCCATTACATAGGATGTCCCTTTGTTTTGGTTACTGTCTCTTTTGCTTATTTATTTATTTATTTATTTATTTATTTATTTATTTATTTATTTATTTTTAAAAGATTTGTTTATTTATGCACACAAGAACTGGGGTGTAGGCCAGAGGTCCAGGGCATGAGAGGATTCACCAGAGACAGAGTGGGGAACAGAACAGGCAGATCGATGGAAATGCACTGCTGAGGGGAGCAGTGGGTGAGACAGGAGAGGTCTGCTGTGCCATGTGGGTAGCTCCCTGGCCGTGGATCAAACTCATGCTGCAGTGGCTGCAGATAGCTTCATAGGTTGTGTCTTAACCCCTTGTGCCACCAGGGAGGCCCTCTTTTGCTTTTTAGTTTTATGTAGTCACAGTTTTTTATCTTCTCCTTTGTTTTCCTTGTTTCTGGAGATGAGTCTTCATAGGTTTTTCTGAGGCTGAGGTCATGGAATATTTTGCCTATGTTTTCTTCTATGTATTTTATGGTTTCAAGCCTTACATCTCAGCCTTTTACGTATTTTGAGTTGATTTTTGTATATGATGTGAAATGGTGGTATGGTTTTATTTTTTTGCACGTGGTTATCCAGTTTTCCCAATTTCATGTATTGAAGAGGCTTTCCTTGTTCAAGTGTATATTCTTATATCTTTTGTGATAGATTAGATGTTCACATAGGTGTAGGTTTACTTCTGGGCTCTCAGTTCTTTTTAATTGATCTGTTTGTCTTTGTTCCACTACCATGCTGCTTTAAGTATGGCTTTATAATATAGTGTGAAGTTTGGAAGCACAATACTGCCATTCTTCCTCTTTTGTCAGGATAGCCTTGTTCAGGGTATTTTGTGATTCCATATGAATTTCAGTAATATTTGTTCCATTTCTCTGAAGAATACCATTATCGGGACTGCTCTGAATCTATATATTCTTTTGGGTAGGATATCATTTTGACAATGTTTTTTTCTTCCAATCCACTATCATGGATTATCTTTCCATTTCTTTATGTCTTCATCTATTTCTTTAACAATATCTTATAGTTTTCTTTGTATAGGTCTTTCACCTCCTTTGGTAGGTTTACTCATAGGTATTTTTTTTTTTGGTGTCCCCACATTTGTTCAACATTTAACTGGAGGGTTTAGTTAAGTAAATTAGGCAAACAGACTGGTGGTTCTTCATATGAAACAGCAATCCCAATTCTAGGTAGATACCCAAGAGAACTGGAAATATATGTACACTCAAAAACTTGTGTTTAATGTTGACAACTGTGTTATTCACAACAGTCAATAACTGGAAGCAATTCACAGGTCCATCGGCCAATGAACTGATAAACATAATGGGGTATGTACAGCCATTAAAAGGAATGGAGTACTGAAACATGCTATAGCATATATAAATCTTGAAAACATTTTTTTAAGTGGACTAAGTCAGTCACAAAAAGCCACGCACTGTATGGGTTTATTTGTACAAAATAAACTAGATTAGGTAAATCCATAGAGATAAAAACAGATTGGTAGTTGAAGGGAACTGGGTATAGGAGAGTATGGAATGTGATTGTTAATAGTTTCTTTTAGAGTGATAAAAAACATTCTGGAATTAAATTTGGGGGATGTTTGAACAAGTCTGTGAGTATACTAGTAAATGCTAAGTTCCATACTTTAAAAGGATGGATTTTATGGTGCGTGCATTATATCACACACACAAAAAAAAGGATATGTAAAGTAGGGGTTCCAAAGATCTTGAATGTAAGAATGTAAATCTATCTGGGATTGGAGTGTGTGTGCACATATGACATTGTAAACTATTGGTGACGATATTTTACTGGTTATAGTCTTATTCATTTTTTCATTTTACACTGTCAGTTATAGAAGTCTATGCCTAAATTCAATTATCCATGTGTCTTCACAATATTTTGACAAATGTTTCCTGAAGCCATCTCCCCCTCTTTATCCATGTTAATTTTGGAATAATTTCAGCCTTCATAATCTCATTTGTAAACTATTTAATTTTCTTCCCAATGAATTGCCCTGCTTTCAATCCTTTAATCATTAAATTCCCTACAAATGCACTAAATTTCACTCATTCATTTGGTGGATATATATTATATGCCCACTAAGATGAATATAAAATGAAATTGCTTTGTTTAAAATCTTTGCTTAACATTTTAAAGCCTACCAACAACATAAAATATGTGCCTTTCATGATTTAACCTCTGTTCAATTTCCCAGTCTCACATAATACCACTCCCTGCCTCTCGCCTCACCAGTAATGAACTACTTATAATCATTTGTCTATATCAAACTTCTACTTATTTCTATGCTTCTGCTCAAGTGCTTTTGCCTAGTTTTCCTTACTCGATCCATTTATTGAGCTAAGCCCTCCTTACATTTAATGATTTCACCCGATGATCACTTCCTCCAGAAGCCTTCTTGAAATTGCTTGCCTTTCCACAGATGATCTCTTATTTCACATCTTCTGTACTTTCCTAATATCCTGCACATCTCTCAATAGTTACACCTTCAGTTGTTCTGTAATCTTAAGATCCTGTTTGCCTTTGCCCCACTAGAATTTGGTATCCTTGAGGGTCAGATATATGTCTTATTATTTTTTATTCTAAGTGTCTAGCATGGTACTGAGATAGCCGAAGTAAAAGAAATTGCAAGCTGGTGGGGTGAGTTAACACAAGCCCTGGTTGAACAGGTGGACTGAACCATGGACAAACAATTTATCCTGTCAAAACAATTCATCCCACCACACTGACCATGATTGATAGAAAGTGTTATATCCTGGCAACTCTCCTGCCTGCCTGTGACTATACAGGTGCCTCTTTTTCCCTCCTTTTCCTAACAAAACTATTCCTTAAAATGTAAAGAAAAAAAAGAAAGCAAGCATTAGATCCTGATGAATAATGATCTCACAATTTTCTGGAAGAAGAAAGCTGAACGTCCACATGTGTAGTTGAAATATAACCCATCTCGGGCCTCCCCGGTGGCGCAGCTGTTGAGCGCTGGGTTGTGAAGCTGCCCGCAGCCTCTGCAGCACCGGTTCGATCCCCGACTGCTCCCCGGCCACCGGAGGAGGGACCCGCATGGTGCACAGACCTCTCCTGCCTCGCCCACTGCTCCCCTCAGCAGTGTACTTCGTCAGTGTGCCTGCTCTGCTCCCCGCTCTGGCTCTGGTGAATTCTCTCACCCTCCCGCGCTTCTGACTGTACCCAGTGCTTGTATAAGTAAGTAAGTAAATAAGTAAGTAAGTAAGTAAATAAATGAATAAATAAAAGAAATTTAACCCATCTGTGCATGCCCGTGCATAGCCCAACTCAGAACAAGCTATGATGTTGCGCTCCTCCTCCCCACTTTGTGGACTTACCCTTTAAATATCTCCTCCTAATTCCCTTCTGGGAGCCAAAGCTTTATTCTCCTTTCCCGCACTGGCTCCCTCATGCATGAGTCTTTCTAATTAAGCCTTGCCTGGTTCGACAACACCTAGCACTCTGTAGTGAATTTTTTCCCTAGTGGACAAAGGGCACATTTTTTGTGTTGGGGCCTTTAATAGTCTGAATACTTAGAATGATCTTGATGCATATTTATCGAGTAAATGAATGAATAATTGGTCAATAAATTGAATTGAAGTTGAAGTAGGATTATTATAGAATATGATGATGAAAGTTTGGGCCAATTTGTATAAGGCTTTAGATGTAAACTTAGTATGAATATCAATTTAGTATGAAATTGTTCCAAATTTAGAAAATCAGGTATCATTCATTTCTCTGGCTTCTACAAACCTAAGCTATTTCCTCTTTATTCAATTATACATATTAAGAAAATTTTAATTATCAGTTTTATCATATGCATACCATTTATTACCCTAAGTTTAAGCACATACAACTTTTATGGGTTTTTAGCCCCTAAAACATGTATAAATGAATATAATCCACTCTAAATTTACAATCATGAAAGTTGATATGTAAGTGGCAAATATCAGAAAGGAAAATTTTATAACATATTTAAAAATTTCTTAATCTAAATAAGATATTAAAATTATTATTTGTGATACTGTTATTTATAAGATATATATTTGGTCACTCAGCTGCCCACAATCTACTTCTCATATATGTTTGGTCTTCAACAATTTTTCCTGAATAACGGCTCCAAAATTCCTGTATTTTCCTGAGTAATAAGAGCAATAGGAACATCTTTTGTTGTAACACTTGGTCTCTATTCCTCAGATCCTGAAATAGTTTCAGAGTCATAAAGGTAAAATGGGTGTCTTGTTATTTATTACAAACCTATTTCCACATCTGAGTTTATGGTAATAAGGTGACTTTTGGAAAGCACCTTAAGAGTGCTTGCTAGGGAAACAACCTTGAATAGAGGGCTGGAATTTTTAGTTTTACCCCCTGACCTCCTGGGAGGGGAGAAGAGTTGGATGTTGAATGATTCATCAATGATTTAATTAAATACACATTATGAAATGAAATCTCCATAGAAATCCCTGAAAGTGGGGTGTTCACAGAAACTCCATGTTGGTGAATAAGTGGCAATGTGGGAAGAGTAGAGCCCTTCGAGAATGTATGGAAAGCCTGTGGCACTCTGCATATTTTCTTTTTGGTTGTTCCTCAGTTATACTGATGAAAGGGAATAAGTTTGTCATCCCGAAATGTATGTCTTTGGTATAAGGATTATTTTAGCCTGGTTATTTTTAAGAAATAGCAGACACAGGAAAAACTCTGAAAACTGAGAAATTTTGCTTTTTTGTAAGAGACACTTACACATGTAAGGGGAAATCATCATTTGTAAGGGTGTCTCTCATCTTGAGGGAAAAGGAAGCTATTGGCAATGGTGTCTACAAGGACTATCAGCTGATTGTGGTAGATTTGGGGAAACCTAGCAAAGTTTGTTAAAATTTCTCTCTGTGCTTTCGTTTCTGAATGGCCCAACAAATATTTATTAAACGTTTGCTTTCCCTATGTGCCCGCTGTAAATTATCATCCTCTCCTCTGAAATCTCAGATCCCAACTCCTTATATTCCTCCTTTTTCTTTAACTGAAGATGACATTTAAGATGGCTGTAGTTATTCAGTTTTCCTCAATCTCACTGAAGAACTTAGAGGCTGTTTCATCTTAAGACTCAGAGGTACTCCCATGCATCTCACAAAGTCGACAGGAGAAAAGAAAAATAAGATGTATTTTTTCCTTGACAATATCTTTGGAATAATTGGATTTGGTGAGGATGATTCAAAACAGAGCATGACAAGCTACAAACTCATATGTCCCATTATTGTAAATGTAGGTGCCCAGCTTTGCAGAGCTCCAGACGTTAGGTCATAGGTTGTGCAGAATGGACAGATGGTTCTAGAGTTGAAGTTATTCAGTGCTGAAATTATAAATTATTAACAATTCAAAATTTCCTCTACCACATATTATGTTCATATGCACCAACCAGTGATTATTAATCAGAGTGATTTTAGCAGCAGAGTGTTAAAAGTGTATATAATATGCTTTTAAAATGAGTGTTGGCTTAGCTATTTTCAAAAACCTTTTGCAGAGTCAAACAGTAATTATCAGTCCTGTTTACCTCTAAGAATACTGAAGTAAGGACAAATGGACTTGCCTTAGACACAATGCCACAGTTTTTGCTCTGAAACAGGATTTGTCAGATTGGTGCACACAGGAGCCAATCTGGATGACAGAAAGAGGATTAAATTGTCATCAGGGAAATTGCCAAAGGTTCATAAAACTCAGCCTACAGATAAGGCACTTACTTCAATTAAAACTTCAAGAGTATTCACTGGCTGAGGACCAAGTATTTACTTTGTTAAGAATTAATTTTTTGAAATGTTGTCTTCTGTAGGAGGTAAACGCAAAAAGGAATATAGTGTGAGAGTCCAGGAGGTGGAGAATGAGTTATGTCAACTGTCTCATTTTTTTTCTCTTCCATCAGAAGAATTCTGTGATTCCAGCATTAAATTTCCTTCCATCAGAAGAACTCTGTGATTCCAGTATTAAATTAGCACTTGGATGTGGCTTCGGTTTTGGTTGATTAGATATTAAGAGACACTTTCTAAAACTTTCATCTGAGAACTTAGTTTTTCCAGGCTAAACTACCACTATGGAGTACCGGAAGACCAGTATTTTTATCAAGAGAGGTTCCAGAAGTCATGCCTTCATAGCTAAGATATGGGACAAAGGTTCATGGTCCAAGTTTGTAAACTTTTAATATCTTGTATTAATGTTGTGTAGATAAAAATGGTATAAAGAAAATGTGTTTGGGGAAAATAATCTTAATTTCTATTAAATTAAAAGCATACATGTGTACTTCTACCCCATACATTATAGCATACATATACAAAATATATCTGAAGGTTAGGCCTCCCCAAGATATTCAGTATGTCTTTCCCAAGTAGAGGTCAATACAGGCCCTGCAAGTGCATGAGAAACTTGTACAATTCTTTTAACTACCTAGAAGAATGAAAATTGATGGTCTTACTCAGAATTCAGGTTATTACCAGATACAACCTTACTATTGTAGAAACCTATGTGTCAGGGCAAGTATCTAATTACAGAGCATCACATGTCATCTTCTCTCTTTTGCCAGGTCCCTTTCCCATTGCTTTGCAAGGTTACATACCTCCATTGATCCACTGACTTCAGAATCCTCATTTTTATGTAGATTTTCCCATACTGTATAGTTAAATTTGTTCTTTTCTCCTACTAATCTGTCTGAGATTAATTTGATTACTTGGCCAGTATATTATGGATAATAAATCCTTAAGTCCAGTTTCTGTCTTTTCCATTTTATAATTAATAGATATGTTCACAAAGGTCTAATTTATTAACAGGCTCAGTGATCAAAGCTCATTCATGAACAAGAAGAAAATAAAATTAAATATATCCCTCTCTTGCTTGCTCCTCAATGAACTTTAAGACTAAACCCATTTCATCAAGTGTAGTAGTTCACACTGATTTGCTGAGATCTTTGTGATTCCCATTCATTTCTTTTTTTTTCCCTAAAGATTTATTTATTTATGCATACAAGAGCTGGGGTACAGGCCAGAGATGCGGGGGATGAGAGGATTCACCAGAGACAGAGTAGGAAACAGAACAGGCAGACTGACTAAAATACACTTCTGAGGGGAGCAGCGGGCAAGACAGAAGAGGTCTGCTGTGCCATGTGGGTTGCTCCCTGGCCGATCGGGGATCGAACTTATTCTGCAGAGGCTGCAGATTGCCTCATAGTGTGGTGCTTAACTCCTTGCGCCACCAGGGAGAACCCCTCCCCCCCATTCATTTCTTAACCAGACCAGTGTGAAGACTTCTTCATGAAATACAGGACAATCAAATCCCATAGGCTGATTATTTTCTTGGGGACCTAGTTTATCTTCTTGGAAGATACTATTTTCTTATTTCGATGTGTTTGTATATATGTGAAGTATGTGTTTAGTGGGTGTTAAGATGTTTAGGAGATGCTAAGCTTAAAGGTGGTGGTATTGCCATTAATCTTCCTCTACAATCCTTAGAAGATTATTTGCCTTTATATCAACTAGGTATTTCTTCTTATAAAGGAACTGTGTGCATTGTTCATTACAATTTTAAACCCACCAGGTGCTATATCTGAAAAGTATTCATAAGACCATTTCAAGTTCTTCCTGTCTAAAAGAGTGATTCTTTGCAATCATCAAAAGCTTAAGAAAAAAAACCTTAATAATGGAAAAGCTGATTTTGAAGCAAACATTTTTAAATGTTCATTTAAGGACCTGATAATATATTTGCTTTGTCTTAGGCATGTAAGAAATTTTCAACTGCTAGCAGGATATTTTTTTAACCCTTTTCTTTATTTTTTTTTATTGACACAACAGTTGTTTACAATATTTGTGTTTTAGAGTTATAGGATCTCACTTTTCAGGTGTTGTTACCACATCATCACACCACCAAACACTCATAGTCCTCTATGAAAGGCCATCGTGATTCCTCCTGATTCCCACTTGGTTCTGGTAACCTCAGTTCTACTGTGGGATTTCTAGGATTTGTTATTTGTTTGGATTTATCTGACCCTTTGTTTTGTTTCTCTATCTTCCACATATAACTGACACCATCCGATGTCTTTCTCCTTCTGACTTATTTTAGTTACCATAATCCCCTCCAGTTCCATCCATGTTGTCACAAATGGAAAGACCCACTAATTTTATTTTGTGCATGTAGGTTGTTTCCATAGCATGACTATTGTAAATGGTGTGATGATGAATATGAGTGCATATATCCCTCCAAATTAGTTTTTTTTTCCTTTTGTATTCCTTGGGCAGATACCTAAGAGTAGAATTGTTGTCTCATATGGTAAGTCCATTTTTAATGTTTTGAGAAACTCCCATACTGTTTTCCATAGGGACTGGGACAGTCTACATTCCCACCAAGAGTATAAAAGTGTTCCTTTTTCTCCACATCTTTGCCAACACTTGTATTTCTGATCTTTTTGATGTGGCCATTCACACAGGTATGAGATGCAATCTCAGTGTGGTTTTGATTTGCATTTCCCTGACAGTAGGTGATGATGAGCATTTTTTCATGTGCTGATTAGCCATCTGTGTGTCTTTCTTGGAGAAGTGCCTATTTAGTTCTTCTGCCCATTTTTTATTGGGTATTTTTTTTCCTTTTTTTGAATTGCATGAGTCCTATGTAAATCTTGGATATTAGCCTCTTGTCAGATGTATGGTGTGCAAATATTTTCTCCCATTCAGAAGGGTGTCTTTTTGTTTTAGTGACAGTTTATTTCACTGTGCGGAAGCATTTTAGTTTGATGTAGCCCCAATTGTTTATGTTCTCTTTTGTTTTCCTTGCTGTTGGAGACAAATAAACAAAGACATCTCTGAAACATATGCCATAGAGTGTTTTGCTTATGTTTTCTATGTATTTTATGGTTTCAGGTTTTATATCCAAGTCCTATCTATTTTGAGTTGATTTTTGTGTGTGAGATAAGAGTCTTTTCATTCTTTTGTATGTGTCCAGCCTCTTATTTTCAATCTACCTATTATATTTGTAGTGAGTTTCTCGTAGACAGTGTATAGTTAGATTATGTTTCCAATGTACCATTTTCTGTCTTTTAATTGGAAATTTTACATTTTTATTTTAATCTGTCAATCCAAAAAGACACAATAATCCTAGATAGCTATGAATCAAGAAACAAAATAGCAAACTACATAAAAGCAAAAACTGATAGAATTGAGAACAGACAAATCCAAAATTACAATTGGAGACTTCAACAACCCATTTTTTTTAAGGTTTATTTTATCTATACAAGAACCAGTGTACAGGCCAGATGCGCGGGAGGGTGAAAGGATTCACCAGAGACAGAGCAGGGAGCAGAACAGGCAGACTGATTGTAAGGGCAGGACTGGGCACAGTGCAGGTTTTCTGATCCCATGCAGACCGGGTAAAGGAGGAGTCAGAGTCCTCAGTAGTTTTGCAGGTTTTTTATTTGGGGTTCACCAGGCATATGGCAGGCAAGGGTGCTGGCTGGGGGGCTGGGAAGCTGGTAGGCCTCCCAGCCCCCAGCAAGTCTTCACTCTATCTGGGCTCTCTAGCGTTCGTTCTGCTGCTTCTCGGCTTCGGCTTCGGCTTCGGCTTCGGCTTCGGCTTCGGCTTCGGCTTCGGCTTCGGCTTCGGCTTCGGCTTCGGCTTCGGCTTCGGCTTCGGCTGCTGCTGCTGCTGCTTCTCGGCTTCTGCTGGCGTCCCCCCGTGACGCCGCCCTTAAAAAAGCACAGTCTTAGCTCAGCTGAATCCCATCTACCTATGCCCACACCCTATTCCAGGTGCCCGCCATCAGGCATGCATTCAGGACAAGGATCCATCATCTATCCTGATAGCGGAAGGGCAGAAAAGCCTGACATTTTCTTTACCCTACACTGATGAAATACACTGCTGAGGGGAGCAGCGGGTGAGACAGGAGAGGACTGCTCACCATGTGGGCTGCTCCGAGGCCGGTGGGGACTGAACCGGCACTGCAGAGGCTGCGGATATCTTCATAGCGCTGTGCTCAACCACCTGCACCATCAGGGAGGCCCTCAACAACTCATTTTAACAAATCACAGAACAATTAGATAGAAAATCAACAATAAAACTGCACGGAGAGGCTCAGGCAGACGTTCTGACAGTAGGGGATGCAGACTGGACCTTCAAAGGCTCTAATGGCTTCAATGGTACTTGAGGGGTGCGCATTTCTAAGAACTTCTCACCAGCTCTGCCTGGAGGCCTTCCAGCCTGTGGTGGTTAGTCAAATGATTGCCCAACTTCTTTTTTTTTTTTTTTAATTTTTTTTAAGATTTATTTATTTATTTATACAAGCACTGGGTACAGTCAGAAGCACGGGAAGGTGAGAGAATTTACCAGAGCCAGAGCGGGCAGAAGAGCAGGCAGAAGGACCGAAGTACACTGCTGAGGGGAGCAGCGGGTGGCAGGAGAGGTCTGCGTGCCATGTGGGACCCTCCTCCGGTGGTCGGGGAGCAGCCGGGGATCGAACCAGCACTGCAGAGGCTGCGGGCAGCTTCTCAACCCAGTGCTCAACCACTGCGCCACCGGGGAGGACCAATTGCCCAACTTCTTGATGAGTGTCATTTGCTCAGTTAGAAAGTGCCTCTCCTGGAAGTCATAAAGATGGGGGTCTGTGTAGCAGAGCCCATGGCAGTCAGATGCTGTAGGGTAAATAATTGTCAGACTTTCCTGCCCTCCTGCCATTAGGATTGATGATGGATCCCCACGGTCCTGAATGCATGCCTGATGGTGGGCACCTGGAGTAGGGTGTGGGCATGCGTAAATGGATACACCTGGGCTAAGACTGAGCTTCTAAGCCCAGTCACGAGGACGCCAGCAGAAACAAGCGAGAGAGCATAACCACCAGAAGGACAACAAGCGAGACAGCAACACCAGCAGAGAAGCAGAGGCCACGAGAGAAGGCCAGAGAGCCCAGAAAGAGTGAGGACTGGGGGCTGGGAGGCCTGCCAGCCCTGCCGTGTCCTGGTAAATCCCAATAAAAGCCTGCAAAAGCCACCGAGGGCTCCAGGACTCTCCTCCTTTGCCCGTCTGCTCGGGTCATAGAAATCCTGCTCTGTGCCCATCCTGCCGCAACAGATGCCAAAGGACCTGATTCCCATTCTTCACCAGGGTCATGCTGGTGTGTATGGCACCCAGGGTATGTATGTATGGATTTATGGATGTATGTATTGTTTATTTTATCACAATATAGGACCGCTCAGTTGTGGTCACCATAGTTTTCCCACCATCAAAGTGCCCACAGTGTTCCACAATGCTCCAACATGCTCTTATTCAGACTTTTTTTTTAAAGATTTATTTCTTAATACATACAAGAATTGGGGTATAGGTCAGAGGCACAGGAGGGTGAGAGGATTCACCAGAGACAGAGCAAGGAGTAGAACAGGCAGATGGACCAAAGACACTGCTGAGGGGAGCAGCGGGTGAGACAGGAGAGGTCTGCCACACCATGTGGGTTTCTCCCTCGCTGGCGGGGAATCAAACCCGCGCAGCAGAGGCTGCGGACAGCTTCACAGTGCTGCGCTCAACCCGCTGCACCACTGGGGAGGCCCTTATCCAGACTTTTATCTCACTCATCTCCCCCAGGTTTCTACCCAACTTGGAAGAAGGCATTGCCTTTGTGCTGGCTTTGTGTGTTCCAGAGATGTGAGTGCTCTCTGGTTTAGTTAGGCCAATCCAGAAGTAGTGGCAATGCTTTCCTGAGCTACTTCATTGTGGTGACAATAGAAGCCCAGAGGAGGTTTCTTGAGGTTGACCATGAGGTTAAGAGAAGCCTCCACTGTGGAGGAATAATTCTGATGAAATTAGAAGCTTGGCAATAAGGAGTAAGCACAAAAATCTGTGTTGGCTAGTCCTGGCAGCAGAGGATGATAATTTAGTGAATCTTCCATATAGGTCGAATAAACAGATTACTTGGTGGGAAATGAGTGGCACCATTGTGAGGAGCATTGCCTTATACTTGAGTATCAGTTTGGAGAGTCACTGGAAAGTAATTCCATTTATTAATGCGCAGCAATGACTAGGGCAAAATGTCTAACATGTTGCTCATCTCAATTACTGAAGCTCTTGCCTAAAGTCATTAATTAGGTCCTTAAGAGAATCTAGATGGTTACGTTGGTCTAAGTGTTTGGGGGTGGGTATGATATGAAGGTAGGAGGACAGTGACGAATCATGTGAAAATGAAAAAGTTCAATGTTTGGGTGATATGAAATTGCCATTTTAGTTAGTAAAATATGTGTGGATATGGACAATTTCAGTGCACTTTAGAAACTCTACGACTGCTCTACAATCCTAAGATGCTACTATGAGGCAGATGATGATTCACAATGAAAAAAAAAAAAAAAAGATTTGGAGTTGGGAGACCTTATTGATGGTTTTAGGTTTGCTACTTCCTGTTGTGTTACCTTGAGTGAGTCACTTCACCTCTCAGTCTTTTGCATAACATTTCCCACACTCTGCTTAACTTTAAAGGGTTTCTATTGAAGGACAAAGTGAGTTAAGTTTATATAAAAGTGCATTGCAAATCACACTATGCTATAGAAATGCAAATTGCTGTATTCATAAACATTAAAACAAGTTGTTTTGATTTTGGATAGTTTTTTTTTTTTTTAACTTGCTTTTATGCTTTTCTTTCGGTAGGATCTGAGATAATTATCTTAGCCACAGACAGAAGATATTTGTAGTTTTCTGGTATGCAGATTTTTTGGGGGAGTGTTGAGGGAGAAAAGAATGATTCCTGCCATGTAAGAAAGGTGGATTTAGGGTACAAAAATATGGGAGAATTGCACAAGTTTTCTTACTCTAAGCAAAATTTCATTGTTATCTATTGCTTTTAAATCCTGAAGTTTACTTTTTGTGTGTGTGAAGTAAATACACTTAAACACACATATGATTGGTCTCCTTTCCAGGCTGTATCATTATTTCTAATGACATGGAGGGGTGATTTAGTGTGTCCTTCATTTATTTGGCAGGAAACCAAATTATATGCATGTTTTTCCACTCCTGATCATTGTCAAGATGATTTTTTTTCTTTATGCTTGTCAAAGTTAAAAGGGCTTTAAAGTACTTAAGTGGATAAGTGAAACATTTAATGTACTTGTAGGTTGTTCTTTATTAATGAGATTTGTGAATTGTCCCCAGGCATATTGTCACCCAGACATTTTGGAACAAACCATCAACAATCTAGATCCAGCTTGTCTTTGTAATCATTTTGGGTGAGGGAGGGAGATTGCCATAGCAGGTGCTACTGTTCCCATTTAGCTGCTAGAAAAATTCGGATCCATCACAAAGAAGACAACAACAAAAGTTAATAGTTGACAGACACTAAACAGATTGCATCATGAAAAACATCAGTTACTATAGAGTGCTAAAGCAGTTTTCATAATCAATACACTTAAATAAACACGTGTGTAGCAATGCATATTGATCATGCACACACAAACACGCAAAATAGTCCCATCACATTATAATGACTGTTTCTGTATTGCTACAGGCTGTTTTCCTGGCCATATGTGATCAAAGCATTAGGGAAATGTATGAATTTTTAATTTCTATTATGAGCGAATATTATTTTTCAAAAAATGAGAACTAAGACTTTAGGATAATCTCTATCCTCCCAGTAAATACATAGACTCCTAAACCAATTCACACTCCTACAACTCACTTTTTCAATTTATATTGAGATATGGGATATGGCCTCATTTTATAGGATCAAGGTAATATATTGATATAGATTCATGTATCAAACAATAGGTTTTATGTGACACCATGAAAGATAAGGTACCATGTCTAATCCCTCTGATTTGATAGATAACATGTTAGAAAAAATAGCTATCCAGCTCCTCTGGCTTGCCTAAGAGGCAATTATATCACATTTAAAAAGTAGATAAATAGCTTAAATAATTAACAAATCCCTTTAATTTGATGTTCATAATCATGGATTTTGTATTACTCCTAATTAGGGTTTATGCATTATGTTCATTTTCATTTATTTGTCACCCCATTTCACACTCATAATATTAGTTTTCAGCCTTTTTTTTTTTATTAAATCCATTGTTTTTCCACCTACATTTATTTCCATCAACCACCCATGAAGCACTTCCTATACCATTCACAATTTGGTTTAAAATTACTTCTCTTGGGCCTCCCTGGTGGCACAAGGGGTTAAGCACCTCACTATGAAGCAACCCACAGTCTCTGCAGCACGAGTTCGATCCCTGGCTGGCCAGGGAGCAACCCACATGTCATAGCAGACCTCTCCTGTCTCGCTTGCTGCTCCCCTCAGCAGTGTGTTTCAGTCAGTCTGTCTGTTCTGTTCTCCACTCTGTCTCTGGTGAATCCTCTCACCTCCCACACCTCTGGCCTATACCCCAGCTCTTGTATGTATAAATAAATTTTAAAAAAATTAAAATTACTTTTCTTGGATGTATTCCTTATAATGCCAAAGTGAATCTTATCACTCCCTTATTCTATATTTCCTTGGAATTATTGCTTCATTACCAAGACATTATTTTCTCATATTCTCAAATGATAATAAGCATGAGGGGAACTAAGCATAAGTTGGCATTCAATCAATAATTAATTCAAGAAAACTTTGATTATTTGCATATGCAAGCCACTTAATTGGGTGGTATAAGGAGTAAAAAAAAAAGTGTAAGGGATGCCAGCACCATACAAGGCAGAATTAAATTATTAAACAGACATGCTGGAAAATACTATGAATGGATAGCAGGAACCAAGTTTATTGAAATTATTACTGGAGGTTGACTTCACTATCCTGAGAGTATCCTCTGATATATAAAAATTTTTAAATCTAATGAAATCCACTTTTTCTTTTCCCTTTTGTTGTTTATGCTTTTGGTGTCAAATCTAACACTCCATTGCCAAAACCCAAAACATGAACATTTATCTGTGTTTTTTTTTTCCTAAGAGTTTCATAGTCACAGCTCTTAAATTTATAGTTTGAATCCATTTTGACTAAATTTATATATATATGATATGATGTAGGGAACCAACTTCATTCTTTTTCATGGTGAAATTTGTTATATGTATTGATGCTATAATGTTCCCAACTTATCAAGAATTGAAATGCAGTGACTTAATTAAAAATCAAATCAACCACTTGTTTATAAACAGACATGCATGCCAAAGATAGATAAAACCTAGCTGTGTCCAGAAACCAAGCTCCCCAAATTAGTAAGTGGTTCTGCTAATACACCTCTGAAGCAGAGTAAACATAGGAGCAAAATTAAGCCAATCTGAGATGCGCTGGACTGGGCCTGGGGAATTTCGGAAGCCTTCACTGGATATTGTTAGCATGTGCCTTCTGAAGCTGTCCTGGGAGGAGCAGCTTCAAGGAAAATTCTGGACCCCAAAACCATCTCTTCTACTCTAGTATCCAGAACCTCTTGGCATTTTGCAACCTTCTTTCTTTTACTGCCACTGAAATGATATGTCATTGCAATGTGGATTTCTCCCACACTACAACATGTGAGTTCCTTGAGTCAGTGAAACCTCTCCACGCAGGTAAAAGGTGTCAGGATGAGAGTGAAACCTCACATTACAACATCCAATTGTTCTAGCACAACTTGTTAGACTATTCTTTCACCATTGAATGATCTTGTCACCTTATTGAAAATCAATTGAACATACATGTTTGCGTTTACTTCTGGACTCTCAATTCTATCCCAACGATCAATATGCCAGTACTATACTCGTGTAATTACTGTTGCTTTGTGGTAAATATTGAAATCAGGAAGTGTGAGTCTTCCAAATTTTTATTTTTCAAGATTGTTTTGGCTATTGTGGTTCCTTGCAATTCCATATGAGTTTAAAGCTTGGAGTTTTCATATTTGCAAATATGGTCATTGGAATTTTGATAGGGAATGCATTGAATCTATAAATTGCTTTGGGATAGTGTTACCATGTTTATAATATTACATATTCTTATTTGTGAACACAGAATAACTTTCCCATGTTTATTGATTGTTTCTTTTTCTTTCTCAAATCTATTGTTAAAACAATCTAGCAATTTATTTTTAGTGTACTTCCTGTGTTTTTCAGTGTCACAATTTCTGTTTGGTTCTGTTTTATACTTTCTATACCTTTATTTGTTGAGGAAGTATTCTCCTGCTTTCCTTTATTCTTTGTCCAGGGTTTTCTTTAGCTACTTGAGATTATTTGCAACAGTTGATTTTAAATCTTTTCCCAGTAACTAGAATGTTTCTGGCAATTTCCTTACCCCCCTGCTCCCTCCTTGCCCCCGCCCCGTGAATTTGTCACAGTGATTTTTTTTTATCTTTATATGCTTTGTAAATTTTTGTTGAAAACCAGACATTTTGGGACTCCCTGGTGGCCTAGGGGTCACGTCTCAGTGTTACCAGTTCTACGGCCTGAGTTCATTCTCCTACCTGGGAGTAACCCACGTATCGTGCAGTAGACCTCTCCTGTCTCTCCTGCTGCTCCCCTCAGCAGTGTATTTCAGTAATCTGCCTGTTCTGTTCCCCATTCTGTCTCTGGTAGATCCTCTCACTGCCCCCCTACCCACACCTCTGGCTTACACCCCAGTTCTTCTATGCAAAAAATAAAAAAAAAATATACTTAACAAAATTGAGAAAACCAGACATTCCGGATGTTATCATTTCACTCTGAAAATCATACTCTTCCCTGCTTCAGTATTTTTCTTGCTTGCTGAGAATTGTAGTTGGTTGTTAAGTGATTTTTCAAAATGAATTTTTCAAGACACTATTCTTTTTGTGTGTGATTTTGCATTCCCTGTTTCTTTAGCTTGTGGTCAGCTAATGGTTTGACAGAGATATCCTTAAATGCACAGAGCCACAAAAAATGGGAAAGAAAACAAGAGAAAGAAAAATAAAATACACTACTAGTCTTTGCAGATTGACTGTTTCAAGGGCAGTTTTTCATAGCTTAGTCAGGTCCTTCACAATGCTTCCTGCTGGCACTGAAACTAAAGATGTACTAGAGGTGAAAATTTAAGGTTTTCACAAGTCTTTTTTGAGAATGTGCCCTTGAGCAAGTGACTGACTTTCTAGATATCCTACCAAATGCTCTGTTAACCAGTTGAAAATAAGTTCTATTTGAAGAGGTTATAATGTCACTAAATTTATTACTCAATGGCTGAATAGAAAATGGCTAAATGGATCTTAAAACAATTAAACAATAGTCATTTGTAAAACTTTCACATCATAAAGATTTTTGCTGGAACAAGGTCATAATGAGGTTTACAGATAAAATTTTGGGGAAAGGAAAGGTGATTTTATAAAGAAATATGGAAAACTTAAAAAAATTAAAATATCCAGTTTGGAACTCTTAAAAAATTCACTAGTTTAACCTTGCAAGATTTTCTAGAACTTGAACAGAGCCATCATGATTGCCATATTCCAGTTAACTCAAGGGCCCTCCAGTGGCCAATTTAAGAATTTCCAAACCAACACTACAAGTAATTCTCAGGGAATCTACAAAAAAGGAGCCCCAAGTAAAACTCATACTGGGACTACTTTGGTCAAACTTGAAGGGGGATTACCTTCAATAGAAAGTAATTCTACACTGTGGGAGCAAACTTAGACAAGAGTTTTTAATTAATAGAGAACTATTTGAGTGTCTCCTTGAATATTTTCTGTGGCTCCAAATATTTTGTTTTCAGGATAATCTTTCTCAAGCTGTACCTTTTATCTCCAATTTTATTGACTATATTGATCAATTTTATTCATTATTTATATGGTTATATAATTTATGATTACAACTTCTCACTTTCACATGTGCACATGCTTCACTCATGCACTGCTAGAGCTCCAGTGTCAGTGCCCAGTCAGTCACCTTTCTACCTTACCCTTCCTACCTTCCATCCATCCCCTATGGTTGCCATTATAATTTTCAGAGTCTAGGATTTATTGTTGTTGTGTTTTACCAGGTTTTTTTTTTGTTGTTGTTGTTATTTATGTTCTACAAATAAGTGAAACCAGGCAATAGCTATCTTTCATTCTCTGGCTTACTTCACTTAGTATAATCACCTCAATATCTATTATTTTTATCCCAAAAGGCACTATTTCATCCTTTTAAACAGCACAGTAATATTCCATTGAGTATATAATACACAATTGCTTTACCTAATCATTTGATTACAAGGTGACTGGATACCTTGCTAACTGTATAGATGTGTCTTAGGAAATTACTTCATTACTGGGCATTTTGTTTCACATACTTTTTGTTAAATTCAAATCAACTTTGCTCACTAATGAAGAAATAAAAGAACCTCACTGTAGAAGTATTTATAGTAATAGCACAATGAGTTTTTAACTATCTTTGTATAATGTTAAACATTTTAGGTTTCTGATTTCTCTAATAATTTAAACGCTTTGAAGTCATGGGTAATTCATACTTTCAATCTTCTATTCACAGTTGATTTCAGAAGTCACAAACTCAAAACCCTGGGGATATAGATATAGGTCCTATGTAAATATGAGTTAATGAATGAAACAAACTATGTAAACTGAAACACAAATCCCTTTTAATGGTGGATTCTCCCACCCAGCTCTAGTCAATCTTTGTCATGTGGGGTTGACAACTCCATGTTTCCAGACCCTTTTATTTTTTCTTAATTAAAAATGCTTACAATAACACAAAAATAGTTTAATAATGTGTAGGCCAAGCACATTTGTGGGAAGATTTGATATTTTTGGTGTCATCTCTAAGCAAAATGGTAAGGAACACCAAGGAGAACTTTGGCAATTCTTGCCCCTTCCTTGCTTTGGAACACAATATGGAACTCAATGTCTCCTGTACAATAGCAGAAACAGAACACAATGAAACTAAGATTCAGGTGCCCTGAATTTTCTTTTAACTCATTTTTGACTCTTGGTTTTTATTATCAGTTGTATTATCTATTTTTATAAAATGAGAGCATTGGATTAAATTTCCAAGGCTTTTTCTAAAATCCTATAATTCTCAGTTTCTTCAAAGTCAAAATGAATCTGTACTGTTTTCTCATTATCAGACTTTATAATTAGAAAGTAATAGATTTCTCTGGCAAACTCATTCTTGATTATGTTTACCTTTCTCCAATAGCAATAGTGCCTTGATTTAATTAAAAAATGACTTTTTCAGGATTGGTGGTTGTTTTGGGGCTGTGTAATATAGTGATAGTCTAGTCAGGATATGTTTCTTATTCATATTTTTTAAAAGTACTTATAAGTGTATGTTAAAGTTTTGCTCCAATTCAAGGTGTCTTGCAGTTTTACTAGTAAAATTAGATTTTTATTAATTATTTTAAATTGTGAGTTCCTGGGTGATATGTTCCTGTTACTTGTGATTTTTATCTGTCATCCGATTGCACATATTAGTTTCTCAATAAATGTCTAGTAAACATATTTTGCCTAAGTCATCTCAAAATTAGACCATACAATTTATTGAAATTCCTTTTCATTTATCATGTAGTTACTACCCACCTATTATGTGCCAATTGTGGCATATTGCAACTATATCTATCACAGTGGGAACACAGTTAATGCTAACCTATTTTATTTATTTTTATTGCTACTCTATTGATTTAATTTTAGCATTCTCTTCAACTCACTATAAACAGGTACAGCTTTTTATCCTAACATGAACAATAGTTCATCTTTGCTATTCCTTTTTTTGTTGTTTTTTTAAATTTTAGAGCGCATACTCTTTCCAGAAGAACATGCAATCAACCTTTCTGCCACTTCCTTCTAGGCAATTGTTGGGGCACAAGGGAAGTCATCCCATACTGCACTGGGTTTTTCTAGGTTGGCAAATAATCAGACAACCATTATACAGATTCATAAGCAAAAATGTAAAAAAGATATTTAATGGTATCACATATGCCTCCTGCATGCGTGTGAGAGACCCAGCATGACTTAGGAACTCACCCAGGTGGCTTCAAATGCCATTATAAATAGCTTAGCATCTAATAAGAGACATAGAGAGGTGAAGGATGGGAAGAAAGAGAAAATCAGGGAGGTTGCTATTAAAACACAATGACAGGGTCTCACTGGTGGCGCACTATGAAGATATCCATAGCCACTGCAGCATGAGTTCCATCCCCTGCCAGCCAGAGAGCAACCCACATGGCGCAGCAGACCTCTCCTGTCTCTCCCGCTGCTCCCCTCAGCAGTGTATTTCAGTCAATCCTCCTCTTCTGCTCCCCACTCTGGTGAATCCTCTCACCCTACCCCGTACCTCTGGCCTGTACCCCAGCTCTTGTATGCATAAATAAATAAATCTTTAAAAAATTAAAATAAAAAGGCTGTGTCCTTAAAAAAAAAAAAAACAATGACAAAAATATGTAGATTTAAGTTCTTCCTTCTTGGAAAAGAGATAAGGGGATAAGGAGATAAGGAAAGTCTTCCTGGGAAATGTCCTTACAGAGAGAAGTCTACATGTAAATATTAAAATCAACCTTTGACCAATTTTCAGAGCCCTTCCCTTAAATCAGCATTTAGCCAGAAATATCTATTTTGGGGTGGTATATTTTTATTTAATAATTTTTGTTTTATTAAAAAATCTAGTAAATATATACATAGTCATGTATAGTCCCTCATTTCTGTTGAGCCCCTATGTTCTGTGATAAGTCTAGTAAGCACAGGAAAATGTGTGTTCTTAACACCTTTATTACCTTAACAGAAAACTAAATTGCCCTCAAGGTCCTAGCTAGATTTTCAAGAAACTGAGATCAACTTTTCTTGTGCGTTTCCAAAGCTTTTTGTCACTCTAACTTTGGCACTTATTTAGCACCCCAGGTCCCAGGGAGACTAGTGAGAAACCCTAACTGACATAGCATGTGTTTTTTTTGCCCTAGATCATTTCCTTTCCCAGTGCCTTCCCAAGATAATGGTGAGAGAATGAAGTAGTTAAAGGAACTCCTTTCTCTGGGACTTGATAGTGCACAAGCCTACGGAACATTTCTAGTTTTGTCCCTTTTGTGGGATCACACAACCACATCGGACATTTCTTTAGTTTTCACTAAAAAGTTGTGGTTTTTCAAGTGGCAATTAAAATATAAAACTTTCATATAAACACTTAAAGGACAGGGCTCAAGGGAGGAAGATAAGGACTCTGCTTCCACGCAAGTGATGATCCATTGGTCACAGTTATTTGTGGTGTATGTGTATTAGTAAAAAGAAACACTATATTATTGGCATTATGTGTATGTGTTCATGTGTATCATGTTATAAATGTATTTTGAGTTTGCTTTATTTACAAAAAAGCAAGCATCCTGATCTTTTGTGTTTGCGATTAAGTTGCCATTTATTGATCTGATAAGTGCCAGGCCCTGTGTTAAGTACCTTAATCTTAGCATCATTTTAAGTTTTTCTTTCCATTTTATAGAAGAGTAAACTGAGGGAGGGAATATGTGAATAACATACTTATTTTATAACTAATGGGCTACCAAGAGGAAGAAGTCAGAATTTAAATGTCTTAACAATTGACTTAGGAACTTGTAATTCATACCACTGCACAACACTGCCTCACTGTGGTAAAGTTGAGCATAACTCAGTTATAGCACACATGAAAGTCCAGTAAATCTTCCAATTTCAAGATAATTTTCTAAAAAAACCAGCACAAAAAAGCAGTTGCTTTCCCATATGCTAACAATTAGCAGAGGAAGAAGAAATTAAAACAATCCCATTTACAACTACATCAAGAGGAGATATCTGTGATCCAGAATATTGTCAGGTAGCAGCTTTGCCTGCTCTTTTGACAAGGTTGTTAATTGATTGTGATAAAATATGATGGACTTAAAGGTTTAGAACCAATGGGTCCTTGTAGAGCATATTTGGTTCTCATGGAAATGCTATAAAATCAATCAGTTGAAATGCATTTTGAGGGGGTTGTTTCTGTCCCTATCTATAAATATTAGAAAGAGGAGTTAGAATAATATCATTTCAGATTTTCTCATTGAGGTGGTGATAGTTATTGATACTGCACAGCTTGTTTATGTGTTTCTGATGGGACTCTCATAGGGCCAATCTGTCTTTTTTTACATCATATTCTTTGGATACATCAAAAGAAAATTCAGTGAGATGTAAACACAGTGAAGAGAGATTGTATCAGAAGGAGGAATTTGGAGAAGAGCTACACTGAGAAACACCTTCCCTACATCTGCAGCTCTTCTTAGTGTAGACTTGAAGTTTTGAAGGTCAGGTTTGGTGTTAGAAGGATAACTTCCAAGTTAATGCAAGGTTTTTTCTTTTTCTTTTATGTGTGATGTAGAGTGGAATGATGTCCACTTAAGCTCCAAAAATATTTGTACATAAGTGTATATGTCTTTAAAACAAACATTATTCTTTACATTTATAGTTCACTTACCCTGAAAGGGAACTGCCAAATATCCCTTTTAAGAGTTACATATAAAAGGGCAAGGCATGTCTCTCATTCTTTTAGCGTGACCATGGTAGCGACCATCATGGCTTTTGTAGGTTTTCGAAAGGAGCCTATGAACTAGATGTCTATCTCTATGGTTTGCGAAAATATGCCATCCATCCATTTTATCTTTGTAACAGGAACAGGTTTCACCACCAAGAGGCTTTCTACAGCAGCCTTCGGAACCCACTAACTTGTGAATCATATTATCTAGTTTGCTTAGCACTCACATTGCTACAAAATGAATTAGGTGTCAGCATGATGAGCCCCTTATTAAGAGGGAGATAAGCACACTGAACTGGCCGTGCTCAAGAATTCTGTCTAAACAGGGCAATCAATATTCAGTTGTGACTAACTAGCATGATTCGATCATTTCTCTTGAGGCATTTTCAGTCTGTGCTTGGTATGGAAAGGGGGACTAGAAGGAGTGAAAGATAAAGATAAGTATTAGGGAAAAGAAAGTAAATAAAGAAGAAAAGTGTTGAATCATGTGTTTGATAAACTAGTTTTGGGAGCAAGAGATAACCTACTTTTGGGGGGTTGGTAAGATGACAGTGTCATCAGAGATACTATTGGTTCTCAAGAGCTACTTGTGTAATCTCAATGATGATGAACTATTTTTCCAACTCTCCATGATGCCTAGTTGTAAAAATGCTATGATTTTGTCTGTGATTTAAAAAAAAAAATCCAATTTAGGATCTCCCCAGTGGCGCATTGGGTTGAGTGCTGCGCTGTGAAGCTGTCCACAGCCTATGCAGTGCGGATTCGATTCCCGGCCGGCCAGGGAGATTCCCACATGGCGTGGCAGACCTCTCCTGTCTCACCCACTGCTTCCCTCAGTAGTGTCTTTGGTCTGTCTGCCTGTTCTGCTCTGTCTCTGGTGAATCCTCTCACCCTCCTGTGCCTCTGACCTGTACCCCAGTTCTTGTATAAATAAACATTTTTTTAAAAAGTACATCTAATAGAGGATTCACATTCTTAAAAAAAAATTCCAAGTTATATTTCAAATAAAAAGTAACCAAGATATCCTGACCATTCTGAATGTTATAACCTGAAAGGGCCTAATACAGTGCATTGTTTAATGACGTATTAGTAGCTAAACATAGTGACATTTTGTACTTTGTTAGGAAGTTTATTCTCATTTTATTATTCTCAGAACAGTCAGATATGGGGTCATTTCTTTTTTTATATGTGAAGAAAATAAATCTCAGTGAAGATTCTTGCTAAGGATTGTATAGAATTAATGGGACTGAACCCAGGTCATTGGGCACAGTGCTCTATAGATAGGTGTTGTGTACATATGAACATTTTCTCTGGTTACAGTTATCGGCAACATTCATTGTTGAGAAATGGAAGGCAGAGAGAATTATATAAACAAAACTCATTCATGATTCCAATATTTACAATATATTTTTCATATAAGTTTTGCAAACTTAGTGATTACAATTTTATTTTACTTATGCTGTTTTGCATTAAAAAGTTTTCCATTTTAGTGTAATGAAATACATCATTTAAAAAACAAATTTTAAATATATATTTCCATTTAGGAAATTTTCACACAGAACTCACACAAAAATCGAGCTTTATTTTTAAAAACATGATCATAGCCTTATTAAAAATATTTTAAGTTTGAATCTAAATGTAATTTAATTTGTTGCAGAATTTGTGAGACTATCCTCTAAATTGATTTTTGCAAGTAGTAACTATTGATATTTTTTTATCATAATTTTTCTTTTTGTTTCTTAGTAATGCCTAATTGAATCTTTCCTCTTTCCTCCTTTTTTTTTTTTTTCTGGTTCCAGTGTCTGTGCCTTTATTTATTTTTTTATTAAATAATAAATTTTATTTTTATATTCCCCCATACAACTGCACATGCCCCATTCTGACCCCAATCCCTCCCCTCCCGGCCCCCACCCCCCAAAAAGTGTCTCTGGTTCATAGTTTTTTGTTGATTTTGATTTTCACTTTCTTATAGTTATTCTTTTTCCTGATCCCTTATTTAAGTTTTCTAGATTCCTGCTATGAGTGAGACCATCCGGTATTTTTCTTTTTCTTTTTGGCTTATTTCGCTGAGCATGATCCCTTCCAGCGCCATCCATGTTGCTGCAAATTGCATGTGTTTATCTTTTTTGAATGATGAGTAATATTCCATGGTATATATGTACCACATCTTCTTGATCCAGTCATCTATTTTTGGGCATTTGGGCTGTTTCCAAAGCTTAGCTATTGTAAATAGTGCTGCTATAAACATAGGGGTGCAGGTGTTCTTTGGAATTGATGTTTCTGTGTCCTTTGGGTAAATACCTAGGAGTGGAATTGCTGGGTCATATGGAAGCTCTATGTTTAGTAGGTCCAGAAATCTCCACAGAGCTCTCCATAGTGGTTGGACCAGTTTGCATTCCCACCAACAGTGCAGGAGAGTTCCTTTTTCTCCACACCCTCGCCAACATTTGTTGTTGCTAGTTTTTTTAATATGTGCCATTCTCACTGGTGTAAGATGGTATCTCATGGTAGTTTTGATTTGCATTTCCCTGATTACAAGTGATGTTGAACATTTTTTCATATGTCTGTTGGTCATTTGCATTTCCTCTTCAGAGAAGTTTCTTTTTAGCTCTTCTGCCCATTTTTTGACTGGGTTATTTTCTTTGTTGTTGTTGAGTTTCCTCTCCTCTTTCCTCTTTGTAATACTACCCTTCAAAGGGAATTTTTTTTTTATTGAGCACATTCTATGTGCTAGAAAAAAGCACCAGGTACCTTAATACATTATTTAAAAAAGGAAGCAAATTTATAAAGCAGACATTACTGCACCAATGTGCAGATAAGGAAATTAAGAGAAGAGGGAATAATTAACATCCCCAGCAGTACACAGCTAGTAAGTTCCATTTCCAATATTCAAATTTTAATTTTCCAATGCCTGAATGATTGATTCTTGTTATGATTTCATTCCCATTAGTATCACTGGAAACTATGTTAAACTTTGGTGAAACAAAAATTTACTCTTCACAGTATGTAGTTTTTCTTCATAGATCAATGATGTGATGACATAAATAACCTCATCACAGCATCTTTATCTTCATCAACAAGATATGAAGTTAGCTTTGTGAGAACCAGTGTTCCCCGCATGGTTTATAGTGATTGGAGCTTTTTAAAGTCATAATAGTGATACAATCCCTGGTATTTGGAGCATGATAAGGACACAGCATGAGGGCATAGAAAAGGGTGATTGTTTTGTTTCACTGGCCTTAACTGACAAAAAAGAAAGTTACTTCATATTCATGTTTGGTGTTCTAAAAATTCAAAGCATTTTCAATAGAGCTCCCAAAAAAGTGTTCTTTGTCAGTGCTATGAGGCTTCCTCAGTGAGAGGAAAAATAAAGAGATAATAAAAGGATATTGCCTGTTTCTTTTTTTTTTTTTAAGCCAGTTGGCTCGTGCTAACTTAAACACATCTTATCAGTCTATACAGCTCAAAGAAAAGAGGCGATAGAAAATTGGAGAGACATAAAAAGCATTGAATAAATGATGTCCTCAAACTATCTTTTTTAATGTTGTGACTAAAAAAATGAAGTATTTCCACAAATTCAATGAAATTCACATTTTGACTAAGAGCAAATACTTTGACTGAAGACATTTATTAGAGGTAGAATCAATAGATATAGACTTAAAAGATGGCTTTGAAAACTCACACTGAAATGATCATAAAGCAGATTAAAAAAAAAAAACTACAGAATTATAACAGCACTAGTTAAATAACTGTATTTCACAAGCTTTTTACCTGTAGCCCCAAACAGGAATTATGTAATTTTATAGAATCATACCTTAATATTTAACTTTTGGAGTGGTAATACAGTGTTTTAAATTTAATATTCCACTTATTTATTGCTAGTATATAGAAGCATGGTATACACAATATATTAACTGTGTATTTTGCAATGTTGAAATAATTGCTTGTTATTTACAGGGGTTTTTTGTGAATGATTTTCATTTTGCTATATAGGTGATCATGTCATCTGTGAAAAAAGTTATATTAGCTACTAGACTTCTAGTATGATGTTAAAAGGAAAGATGAGAAAAGACATTCTTATTGGAAATTTCCTATTTTCTCACCATAATTATGATGTAAGCTGTAGTTGTTTTTGTTGATATTCATTGTCAAGTTGAATAAATGCCCCTCTATTCCTACTTTATGAGAGTATTTTTTATACATAAACAGTGTCATCAAATCCTTTTCCTGCATCTATTGATAGTCATGTGATGTTTTCCTTTTTAGCCTGTTGATGTAAAGGATTACATTAGTTGATTGTTGGATGTTGAAACAGCCTTGCATACCTCGAAAATTCTCATGTGGTCATGGTGTGTAATTTTATTTAAATTTTGGGGTTACATTGTGCATGTTTCTCCTACCCTCCACCAAACCACCTGTGCCACTGCCTTCCTCACCCACCCTCTACTCCCTTCCTAGTTTTCCCTCTGGTAACCACTAAATTTACACTAAGTCCAAGATTGATTGTTGCTGCATTTTTGCCTGAGTATATTTTTTGGTTATTTATATTCCACTGATGCACCAACCTGTATTCCCAAATGAGAGTTCTTTTTTTCACCACATCCTCACCAACTTTTGTTGATTTCATTTTTTTGTTGATATAGGCCATTTTCATAAAAGTGAAGGATATCTCATTGAGGTTTCCAATTCCCTTATAACGAGTGATGTTGAACAATTTTTCTTGTGCCATCTGAGTGATTTAGGAAGTGCAACGGGGTGGTCCCCAGGAAAGGGGGAGGTTCCCTGACCCCCCCCCCTTTCCTGGGGACCACCCCGTTGCAGAAGTACCCTCTCTGCTTTTATCTTTGAAAGAGACTTTAGAAAATCATTTCTTCTTAAACATTTGGTAGGATTAATCAGTGAACCAATTGGTCTTTGTTCTTTTTGTTTTGAAATGTTATTAATTATTGATTCAATTTCTTTAATAGACATAGTAATATTCAGATTGTCTTTTGTGAGTTTTTGCAAAATGTGTCTTTCAAGGGATTTTTCCATTTGAAGTAAGTTATCAAATTTGTGTGCATATAGTTGCTTAAAGTATTCATTTATTATACTTTTCTTTCCGCTACTGATTTCTAGTTGTATGTGTGACTTTGAACAGATTTCTTTGCTTCTCTTGGCTTCAGTTTCATCATTTCTGAAATGGAAATTATAATGACAACCTTGTGAGGACTAGCATGTGGAACCCAAAATGACTGGCACATAGGCGATGTCAATCAATTAAAATTGCTATTATATTATGTTCTGGGAACATTTTGTTTTCTCATGGAATAGTTTTCCTGTTATGTTTTCAAAGAATATTTGAGGAAAATAATTTCAGCTATAAAGTATTTTTGTCATTTTAGGAGAAGATTTTCAAAATATATAAAGATTCCTCATAACTATATTCTAGCTTTTAAAGTTCTGATGTTTTCTAATTGAAGTACAGTATACCATCAGGCTAAAATTGTGTATAAGAATTTCATATACTAACTATATCAGTAATCCATAGGAATCCTTATTAAGATTTTATGATTATATTTTCTTGAATGATACATCAATCTATTTTCAGAAATACTGTTTTAATAATATTATTGGTGGCCAATTAAAATAAATTGATATAGTTTCAAAATTAGAACTCATCATGTTTTCATTTTCTTCACTAATGTTTAACTTCCATTATTATTAATAAATAAATTTATGTTCACCTGGAACATTTGGAAAAAAACAGGAAATGAACACAGAAGATGAAAAATTATTCACAGTGTCTCAAGCAGAGGGACCTACCAAAATTTTCATTTTGTACTATATAACAATAAGGATATACTAGATTATCTTGCATTAACAAACTACAAACATAAGTGTTTAAAACAGCAATGTTTATTTCTTGGTTATGTCAAAAGTAAAAAATTGGCAAGGGGCCTCTACCTAAAATAGTCACTCAGGGACATAGACTGATAGAACATCCACCTCTTGGTGCCTGCCTGAGGGGCACCCAGAGATCCCAAATCAGCTAAGGGTGTATATTCTAAAAGAGGTCTAGCCATCTGTATGCACAAAGGCAAAGGAACCATACTGTTAAGGTACAAAATTTTTCATAGAATTGGTGTGCATACAGAGAGGTAAGAAAGGACTTCAAATAATTGTTTCCCAATAAAACCCTTCAAATTACCCATCCCATCATAGACAAATGTCCAGCTAAATAGCCTCAGTTCAAAGCAGGGCCGCTGAGGCCCAAAAGCTTGTCCCAAGTCTAAGGTACCTACTGGCAGGCAAGGAACTACAAGAAAGGGTTTGGGCAGGTGCTAAGAGAGCTGGGACAAAAGGAGAGACTCAAAATTCAAAATATGCTACATCAAGGTAACAGCCGCCAGGATCTTTGTTAAAGGTCAGGAACAGCCTCTCCATGTGTCTCTCAACCATGTGTCTTTTCCAATCACCACTTCCACGTGTTTCTACATGTCTCTCCTCCACATCTCCTCCAAGTCTCCCTCCATTTATGCCCCTGCTCAATTTATATAGCCATACCTTCCCAGCTGTCCCACATTCAGGAATTCTGTTCATGTTATACTGGGACTTGTAGTCCAAAGCAGCTGCATGTAATTGGGGATGTGCAAAATGGCACCTTTTCAATGCCCCTCCCCTTTTATGGAGATGTATGTGTAACACACCATCCTTTTTTTTTTTTTTTTTTTTTTTTTTTGTAACACACCATCTTTTATGACACTAAATTCTCCACATGAGACTTAGAAGTTTCTTATGTTAGGGAAGGAAAACACGGAAAATCATGCACTAACTGCTAAATATTTCTTTGTAGAAAGAGCAAATGTCATTCTGTTTATTCCATTGGCCAACTCAAGTTCTATTCAAGTCACATTTCGGGAACTAAGATGTATACCCTAAGATGTCTAAAACAGGCTTTATATATGTAGAGATTTTTATTGTGCAATTATGTAAATATTTATTCATGTACCTGGTGTCTTACTACAAGAACTGATTTCTGCCAACTTTCACTTAACAAAAAATGGCAATTTTTTTTTTACCATATCGGCAAATATTCTTCAACTTTAATTCTGGGTTATAGCACATAAATGTATCAAACTTCTTTTTAAAAACACAAAACTGTGGGGTGAACACGTTTTCAGTTTTATGTATTTTATATAATGCCATTGCAAAAAACCTTGTTCATAAATATCTGTTCTTATTAGGTCACTTCAGGATAAATTCTGAAATATGCAATAAATTAGATAAAAGGGTATGAGTGTTATAAAAGCCATTGAAGGTCTCATTTTATCACAACTGATATCTCTATATTTGTATCCCAAGTCATGTTTTATGTAATATGCAAAAAAAAAGTCTGGAAAAAAATTTAAATTGTTTATCCTTTTATTATTTTCCCCATTTTTTTCATTGAAATTTGTGGATACCATTATACATGGTCCACATGACTGTTAAATTTTAATTATTGCCTACTAAAAATAGCAAATAGAAATCAAAGGTTTATAATAAAGTTGTGTTTTTGGTGAATTCCACACTAGGAAAACTCTAAGGAGACAAAAGTGTAACCTTGACAGCAGTTCTTTGCTGTACAGTTTCTGTAAAGAGCTTACAATGATTTGCATATTTTAAACCAAATATTGCTGCATTTTCCTCTATGTCCCTACCCCATGCCTCTATAAGAACAGAAAATCTGAGAAACAATAGCAAGTAAATTAAATTAAGATTTTGTACTGAAGCAACACAATGGAAATGAAAGTGTGAACATATGGCTTTTCTTGCTTGTGATGCCAGGTAATGGCAGTATATTTTGCTTTATGGTCAATTTGGGGGATGTAAACTATTACAAACATAGTTGTCCTGTTTTGCATTTTCAAAAGTTGCCATTTGACCAAATGTTGTGACCAAATTTAATGAATTGTGTAAAAAAAATGTAAAATTTAGAACTGTAAATGTGCTTCAGAAACAGCACAAACAACAAATTTTATTCAAAACTGCAAAGGTAAAGACATAGAAAGAATGCTATGTTTTAGAAGTGATTCTTTGATGCATAAATCAAAATATATCTAAGTATATTAAGTTCCTTCTGTAGATATCATCAGAATTAGCTATATTTTTTTTGACTGTGTAAGGAGAAGTACTTATCTAAATAAAATAATTTGTGTAAAGTCAACTTATATTTCATTACATCAATGCATTTTTGAGTGATTGAATAACCATTATTTTTGAATGGAAGTTTATATATGCAACAAATAGTTTATGATCCTTTGTGAAACATGTAAACTAGGAAGAGTTGACTATTTTACTTATTTATTTAAATGGTTTTTACTACAACTATATTTACAAGGCTCTCAGATTTATTTTCAAAGGCAAAATGTTATCCCTGTTGAGATTTGAATAGTATCTACATCAATTTTTGTCACAGATGACCAAAAGTTAATTTTGCAGCTACACACACATATGCACACACAATTAAAGACCTTGAATTGATCTTGTTAATTTGAAATTATATTTTAAATTCATTGATTATTTCATTCATTGAATTAGTCAACGATTGCTTGTTGTATTTACTACGCACCAGGCATTGTTAGGAAGTTTATGAAGATTTTACATTTATGAAGAAGATTAAAATAAAAGAAAGGAATAGAAAATCAGTGTGTGTTTGTAGTGGGGATAATTCTATTTTGTATCGGTTGATCATGGAAGACTTATGTAAAATATATGATTTATATTATATATAATTGATCTTTGATAATGAGCAAAACAATTCAATAGAGAAAGGAGAGCCTTTTAATTAACAATATTGCTGGGTTTCAAATGTAAAAAAAAAAAAAAGAAAAAAGAATCTAGAAACTAACCTACACAATTCACAAAAGCTAAATCAAAATAGATCATAGACTGAAATTTAAAACACCAAATCCTTAAACTTCTAGAGATTAACATATGAGAAAATCTAGGTAACCTTGGGTTTGGCAATGAGTGTTTATAGATATAACACCAAAATCATGATCCAGGTAAAACAAAATTAATAATGTGGACTTTATTAAAAATATATCCTGTGTTTGTTTCTATTAAGTGAATGGAAAGACAAGCCATATATTGGCAGAAAATATTTTCTGAAAGAAATTGGCAAGTATTCTCTGAAAGAACTTTTAGCCAATATATACAAAGAAATTCTACAACTTAGCAATAAGAAAATAAACAACCAACTTAAAAAATGGGTAACATACATCTGAAGATGTGTGAAACTATGCTTCTAAACCATATATGGTGTTGCAAACCAATGTTATCTCAATAAAAAATCATACAACATTTAAAATATGGGTAAAATTCACAAGGAGGATTTACAGATGTGAGAAAGCACATGAAAATACATCCATCATATGATGTTATGGAATTTCAAATGAAAGCAATGTGATAGCACTACAGTTTTAAGGATGAGCAAAATCCAAAACACCTCTAAAAACAAATGCTGGAATAGTAACAGAAACAGGAATACAAAATGGTATAAACACTTTGGAAGACAACTTGGCAATTTCTTACAAAGCTAAATATAGTCTTAACCATACAATCTAGTAATTTTGCTACCAGGTATTTTCCCAAATAAGCTGAAAAAATACATCCACAGAAAAAAATCTGTACACACATGTTTTTAGCAGTTTACTTATATGTTTCTATATAAAAAGGGAGGAGAGGCTGTTTGGGGAGGGGGCTATTAGGATCCTCACCTGTCTTGCTGTGTACACCCCTTCCCTCTTTGTCTGCGGGAGTGTGTATCTCTGTGGGCCTTTGTGCACACTTCTTCAGTACCCTCCCCAACACCCCCCCCCCTTAATAGCCGCCATTCCAAATGCTACGGCTATCACTCGGCTGTCATTTCTCTGCCCTTCGGCCTTCAGAGGGGGGGGAAAGAGGCCACCCAGCTCTATCTCCACCACCCCCTTCCGCTCTGCACCAAAGTCCCTGTGGGCCGGGGTCACAGGGCCCACAACTCTATTGGGAGTGACAACTCTATTGGGAAACTTGCCACTCGTCAGGCCCGGCATGGCTTTCTGGCAGTCCAACACCAGAGGTGACCTCCACAAAGATTTTTCCACAGCCAGGAACCTCTATCCAGTCCACAGGCTGGGGGATCTCGGTGGACTTGATGGACTTGCTGTGATTGTCGCGCATGTCCTCCACGGTCTCCTTGTCCTCCTAGTTGTCCAGCGACTGCTAAGGCAGCACCATGTCCGTGAGGCACAGCACCTCGGTTGGGTCGCTGCCTATCTACACCTGGGACTCCACCAGGCACGGTGTTTGCAGGGTCACTGGTCTGGTTGATGGTGCTCAGTGTGACATTCCCGGCGAGCAGCTGCTTTTCCCCCAGCTGCATCACGTTCAGCCCTGCGTAGGCCTGGTGTGTGACGTTGATGTCCACCTCATAGAAAGCGTAGCCCTTGGAGAGCCGTGTGGCACTCACTGTCCTTGACCAGGTTGAAGGCCTTAGGAGGCAGGATGTAGATCAGCAACTCCTTGACCTGACTCTTGTTTTGGTAGTTGGACAGGACCCTGATGAAGAGTTTGTGGGCCAAGTCAGGAACCATGGTGGATGTGACTCCAGCCCCGTAGACAGTGGGGTTTCTCCAAAATGCCAGGCAGGGGCTTGTAGTCGCGAGACCTGTGGGTGTTGAGCATCTAGCCCTGGAAAATGATGCCATGGAAGGCTATGGCCTAGGTCGTCTTGTTCACTGAGTAGAACTCCAAGAAGGCAAACTTCTTGTTCTGGTTAATCTGCACAGCCAACAAAGGGGTGTTGGGCGCCTGGATCAGTAAGCCCCCCCACCCCCACCCCGGGGGCATCTGCGCCATGAAATCCATTATGGCGAAAGGGGATGTTGCCCACATACATATGCTGGGTCTGTCTGGTCATCTGGCTGCCAACTGTGGGCACCAACATCAGAGTCATGGCCAGGCCATCCATCAGGGGTCATTGTGAGGAGAAAGGCGGTGGCTGGAATCTGGCCGGCACCCTGCACAAACTCGCACTGCTGGTGGGTGAGGTGCTCAAGGGCAAGCGGCCACACAGCCCAGCGTTTTCAGACCTTCTTCTTCTCATTGCGCAGGGAGTGAATCCGTCCACTGTGCTCCTCTTCTGTACTCCTTTTGCTTTCACACCGCGGGTCCCAGGACGTGGGTGCTGCGCTGATTCCGTTTGCTCTGGTCCCGACTCAGCTAAGGTAAGTGATGGAGGTCATGGCTTCTGGAGCCACTGGACTTCACTTTCAGTGCGGGTTCTCCTTGTCTCGCTCTTGCCTTTCTGGTTGAGCGACTGCTTGAGCTCGTCAAAGGCTGACATGTCCAGGCGGCCACTCAGGGCCTACTGCACCTCCTCCCTCCCTCACCACGCTGCCGGCCCACTCCGGCGGCTTCCAAAAATGATCTTATGCAAAAATTTAGGTAACATTAGTGTTGAGAAGTAGTAATCATGAGCTTTTGGAACCATGGAAGTATGAGTCTCAAATTAGTCATTCACTTATTATCTATGTAGCTTGAGGAAGTTTAGTTATTTTTGAAGTTCCATTTTCCCTACCGGTATACTTAGGATAGGTAATATTATCTGCCCCCTGGTGTTATGGAGAGAATTAATTATATAGCACTTACCACAGTGCCTGAAACATAAATATTTGAAAGGCAGTAATACTAGTACTAGTACAAAAAAACTTAAGGAGAATAACTGTGCAAATAGTACAATCTCTCCTATGTAAAGAGTAGTGTATGAAAAGAGACTTTAATCATGTGAAAGTAACAAATATAGTTATGGATGGATGGTGGGATCATGGGTAATTTTTTTTCTTCTTTATGCTTTTGTGTAGATTATAAATTTTCTGCAAAAAGTATGTTGTTATAATCAAGAAAGAATACAGAAGAGAAATTTAATTCTAATTATAATGTAAGTGGGTTGTATGCTTGCTTCTATTTTTCCATAATTCTCATTGTTATTATTTAACCTTATATAAGCCCTCTGCTTTTGGTCCATTATTGCTATCACTGGTATTTCAGGGCAAAAGAGTATTACCTCTTCCAACTATGTCTCTTCAATCTCTTCATTTCTAAATTTAAAAGTACAGAGTATAGGTACAATTTTTGTGAGATCTAGGACAAAACATTTGCAGAATTGTGAACAGGGTCTGTCTCTCATTGAATTTTGATTGAATTACCAAACCCCACAATATGTGTAGGAAGAGGAGATATAGTTGCTATATTTTTCCTCTTCAGTGCCTCTTTCAGTCCCTTCTTAGAACTTGAAGAGGCAAAGAAGTCACTAAGGATTTTTGATAAAAGAAAATCATTTACACTTTGAGATGAACAGAAAATCATGGGAAGACAATGAGAGTGAATGAATATAAAGTGATAACAAGTGTTAAGGAAATTGGATGGTAAAAGAGCATAGGTTAGCACACACTGTGCTAGACCATCACTAAATCAATCTGTCAGATAACAGAATGTGGCAGATGGGTGCAATAAACACCTATGTTTGGAGAACTTAAAGACAGTGCGTGTAATGTTATTACTGGTCAAAAGGTACTGATGGGACTAGTTGCTGGTGGAGTGCATCAACTGAGCAAGTAGTCAGAATGGACCAAATAGAATTGGGTAATACATAGAAAAGAAATTACTATGTTCTGTTTCTTTTCTGTTTCCCTACATTTTGTATGTTTCTTGGCAGTTCACCTGTGTGGTGAAATTCCAACATTGTCTCTATATATCTGTATGCCATTAATGGCATCAGATTTAGCTTCTTATTATTTGGTTTTATACACAGTGTTTTGGATTATTTTGACTTTACCACCTGTTACTTCACTGTATACATGGACTAATTTGAGTTAGGATCATTAGGTGAACTACACTCTTACTCAACATATGAGACAGTCTGTACAATAAACAGTGGAGTAAGGTGGAGGACTGACTACAGATGCCTTGATGTTGATGGATGTGGTGAAGAAGTATGAACCTCTAACTGAGTCATGTGCAGTGTTCTAAACCAATGCTACCTAATAAAAATATGACAGAGAAATTTTTATAATTGTAAAAGTAATTTGGTGATGATTGAGGTATTTGGCCCTTTAGAAATACTCATAGGAAGGGCCTCCCCAGTGGTGCAGCGCGTTGAATGCAGTGCTGTGAAGCTGTCCATAGCCTCTGCAGTGTGGGTTCGATGCCCAGCTGGCCAGGGAGATACCCACATGGTGCGGCAGACCTCTCCGGTCTCGCCCGCTGCTCCCCTCAGTGGTGTTTTCGGTCGTCTCCCTGTTCTGCTCCCCGTTCTGTCTCTGGTGAATTCTCTCACCCTCCCGTGCCTCTGGCCTATAGCCCAGTTCTTATATAAATAAAAATAAATCCTTTAAAAAAAAGAAATATTTATAGGAATATTGCAGGTTATTTTCTTTGGGAAGCAAATTCTATGATGGAGCTTTGGCTTCAGAAAGTTTATTACAATGTGATCTCTAGGACAATATATGTCAGGGAGTGAAGGAAACATTGCTGGGCAGAAAGGAAAGAATACTGAATCAGTTGCAGATGATCCTGTGGGGAACTATGAGATTGGCATGACCTCTCAGAGCTGTCTTGAATTGAGAAGAGGGAAACTGGATTTTAATACCCATTCATCAACCAGTCACTGAATGTTAGCTGTTCCATATAAAGGAATAGAAGCTGTTTTCAGAATAAGTTTTGAAAGTGTATGCATTTGACACCCATTGGGTACCTAATGCTCACAGCAGATGGAAGAACAAATGTTTCAGTCCTAGAGGTAGGGAGGATGTTATGGGCAACACATCACAGTATCCACTACAAGATGTGCACATGTATATGTATAAATTTCTATAAGTTTGGCAATTAAGAAAAACTCCTAAGCAGAGTTCACAAAAGTAGAATTTTTTAAAACAATATTAATGTTAAGTGGTTCATATAATAATATATAACCTGGAAAAATATTAAAAACTTGTAACATTGCCTCACTAAATAATGAACAATAGTATGTTGAATTTATTCTTATCTTCTTGCATGAAAGACTAGCTACCTAAGTTACGTGCTCGATTTATACATATAGCATATATTTTACACTGGATGAAATAGACCAATTCATTTGGTTGATGTCATGCTATAATAAAATCATTAATTTGGCCCTTAATTTCATAGTTTGTGCTTCCTTTATTGTCATGTGTAGGGTTCAATTAATCCAAAATACACTTAGGAAGAAACTATTGTGTGACTCGCACTATGTTAGCTATGAGGACTAATAATGTAAACAAGAAACAGGCCCTACTTCCACTACTTTCAAGGATTTCAAGCTAGTATATCTGATTTTCATGGTAAACACCTATATATTATCATTTGAATTAAATGCTGTGATAGGCGAAATTCTAAAAACAATACTCCTATATCTCATGCCCATGTGATATATCACTGCAAGATTCGCTCACTATCTCTCCCTCTGTCTCCATATCTGTAAAGAGAGATATGTTTGTCATAGCTTAGTAGGGAGATTATCTGGGTGAGTCTAATCTAATAACAACGTGCTCTCTTAAAAGCAGACACATTTATTATACTGGTAGGAAAATATGAAGGCGTAGATTCAAAATGCAAAAAGTTCAAAAAGTTGATTTGTCATTGTGGGCTTAAAGATGGAGAAATCATGTTCCAATAAATGTTGACAACCTTTAGTTGCTGAGGTAAGCTTCTGTCTGATAGTTAAAAAATGAGGAATATCAGTCCTACAACAATACACAAAAAACTTAATCCAGTCAATTCTTGAATGAACTCAGCATTCATTATCCCCCCAGAGTCTCCAAATAAGAGCATATTCCAGAAAAAAACCTTGATTTTAGCCTTGTGCGACTCTAGAAGAGAACCCAATTGAACCAAGTCAGGCTTCTGATCTACAGAACTATCAGATAATACATTCTGTCACTCTAAGTCACTATAAATGTGGTAGTTTGTTACACAGCAAGAGAAAACTAGCACATGTCAGATAAATGATGATGAATACAGAAATTGAATATTGTGCTTTAAATCAGGGTGAGGAGTAAGATGCAGGTAACAGGTGATGTAATGAATGGCAGAGTAAGGAACTCTGAAAATCCTCTACTCCATGAAAGCATAATGAATACTAAGGGAAACTCAAAATCTCTTTTTCAGAAATCTGATAATTAACAGAAGATATGTAGCAATCTGAGGAACATTTATTCAAGATAAACAGAGTATCAGTAAGAAAAATAAGATTTATAACATTGTACCTTCTTTGATTTTTGTTTACTCCACCTACAACATGGTATAATAGAGATGTTGGGAGCTCCTTTTCCCCTAAAAACAACTATAAAAATAATATATGCTGAAAGGAAGACTCAGAAGTTCTCCTAGAGTCCCAAGACTTTCCCATGGAGAACTCAATCTAAAGTTGGTGACTGCTGAGGAGGGGTGAGAGAAAGTGAAGGGGAAAGTGACTGGGAGAGTAGATACCCCGCCAACAAATACAAGGCACTCTGAGGCACTGTGAATTCACCCAAGGAACTTTGCATGAAAATAGTTCAGTCACACATGGACACAGGCCTGACCTGAAAGAATTGGACCATCATGACCCATGCAGGCAAGGAAAGCTCTCCCCCGACCCCTTTCCAGAAGATCAAAGAGTTTCCAGGGCTCCATCACAGTTCCAGTAAAAGAGAAAAGGACTAGAAAGTATCAAGTGGTCATGCAGAGCTTGAAGCCCTGTATCTCTATTGGCAATCACTGTCCATACTCTCCTACTCCCAGTTCGCATAAACTACCAGTCTGTTTTCTCTGTCTCCATGGACTTGCCTAATCTAGATATTTTGTGCAAATAAAATCACACAATGTGTGACTTTGTGGTGTCTTTGTCTGGTGTTGGTTAATTTTGGCCTCATAAAATGTGTTTGGATGTGTTCCTCTTTCTCAATATTCTGAAAAAGTTTGAGAAGTATATGTATTAACTCATCTTTGAAGATTTGGTAGAACTCACAAAGTGAAACCATCTGCTCCTGAACTTTTTTTTTTTTTTTTGGAGACTTTTGATTAGAGTTTCCATTTACTTGCTTGTAATTGGTCTGGTCAGATTTTCTATTTCTTCCTGATTTAGTCTCAGATGATTGTATATTTTTAAAAATTTGTTCATCTCTTCTACATTCAAATTACTAGCATACAACTGTTCATAACAATCTTTTATAATTCTCTGAATTTCTAAATGTCTCTTGTAAGTTCTCTTTTGTTTCTGATTCTATTTATTTGCATTTCTCCCTTTTTTTCTTTGTTAGCCTAGGTAGAAACTTGTCTGTTTTATTTAATTTTTCAAAGAACTAGCTTTTGGTTTCATTACTATTTTGGTCTGTCTTTTTAATTTCTATTTCATTTATTTCTGCTCTAGTTTTTATTATTTCCATCCTTCTAACTTTTGGTTACATTTTAGAATATTTTTCTAATTCTTTAAAGTGAGAGAGAAAATTATTTGAGTTCTTTTCTGTTTCCTTATGTGGGTCTTTATTGCTATATTTCACTCTTTGAACTGCTTTTGCAGTATCCCCTACTTCTGTTAGGTTGTGTAGAAATTATATAAGAAAAGATGGTCCAAGTAGGCAGAGAAAAAGGAAATCTTAAGGATGTACCAAAATGAATTACTAGAGGTCAAAATCACTGTAACAGAATAAAGAATGCTTCTGGTGATCTTATTAAAGATTGGATATGTCTGAAGAAAGAATCTCTGAGCTTGAGTATATATGAATAGAAACCTCAAATACTGAAAAGAGAACAAAGGCTGAAAAATAATATTCCAGAGCCTCCCCTGGTGGTATAGGTGGTTGAGTGTAGCGCTGTGAAGCTGTCCACAGCCTCTGCAGTGCAGGTTCAATTCCTGGAGTGGCAGACTTCTCCTGTCTCACCCACTGGTCCCCTCAGCACTGTATTTCATCAGTCTGCCTGTTCTGTGCCCTGCTCTGTCTCTGGTTAATCCTCTTACCTTCCTGCACATCTGGCCTGTACCTTGGTTCTTGTATGCATGAATAAATAAATTTAAAATATTACAGTGGGGGTGGGGGAAGCAAATATTGTTTAAAAATGAACAATGATATAAAAATAAAAAAACATAAAAATTGAAAAATATTACAGTATCAGACAACTGCAAAATGTGTAAACTGTGCATATTGGGAGTACCAGAAATAAAAGAACAGAAGATCTATTTGAAAAAACAATAACTGAGAATTACCTCAAATTAATGTTATACAACAAACCACAGATCCAGGAAGTTTAGAGAATACCAATATTAGCATATTCCCTTCTTCCCAAAACGCTACAACTAACCATATCATTTTCAAACCAAATAAACCAAACATAAAGATAAAATTCCTGATCAAAGTCAGATTTAAAAAAAAACTTAAACTATATATTAACAACAGAGGTAACAATTATATCAAACTTCCCAGAAGCCATAAAATCAAGGAGAGACAAGAGTACATAAAAAAAGGGAACAAAACAAAAACCCCAATAACCTAGATTTCTGTACCATATTAAATTATCCTTTGAATTTCGAGAGGTAAATCATAAAAGCAATATGCCTAAATGAGATATACCTCATGAAATAGAATGCGATAGCTATGTTTTATTTAAGCCTCATGGTAAGCACAAAATATAAACTTGTAGTATATTCACAAAAGATTAAGAGAAGGGAATTAGAAACTTATTTTTATTTTAAGGATATGCATGAGCTCAGAGTAAAGTTATAGTAAAAGACATCTAATGGAAGTTGAAAGCAAAAGAGAACAGAGGTTGCTATACTTATAGCAGACAAAATAGTCTAAGTAAAAAATGCAAATGAGGGCAAAATGGAATTACACAGTGAGAAGAGTGTTTATTCATCAAAGTGATATAATAGCATGAATATGCATCCAACATTGGAGCAACTAAATAGATGAAGCAAAATGGTAACAGATCTGAAGGGAGAAATATGCAACAATACCATAATAGAAGGGGATTTAATTCTGCATTTCTAGTAATGAATAATCATCCAGAAAGAAAATTAATATGGAAGCATTCAATTTGAACTATATTTTAGACTAGGCAATAAATTAAAATTATTTGAGTTAGATTCTTGATTTTTTCCTCATCTTTATAGTTTCTTGGGAAATTTGATCAGTTTGCATGAGAATAAGCCACATTTCATGAAATGTTTTTCTTTTTTTTTTTTAATGCATACAAGAACTGGGGCATTGGCCATAGGTGTGTGTGTGTGGGGGTGAGAGTATTCACCAGTAACACCAGAGATAGAACAGGTGGATCTACTGAAATACACTGTTGAGGGGAGCAGCATGGAGATAGGACAGGTCTGCTACACCATGTGGATCAGCTCCCTGTCTGGGGATCGACCTCATGCCTCAGTGGCTGGCACTAGCTTGATAGTGCTGAGACTTTAACCGCTGCACCACCAGGGAGGCCCTGAAATGTTTTTCTAATATACTCTTGTTATTTTTTTCATACTAAAAATTTATTTATATAAAAAATGGAAAGTCTCTTTACAAAGAAGAGAGAATCAGATAGTAATTGAATGTACAGGTTCACTTCAACTCTTAACAAGTGAGATTAATGAACACGGATCTTTTGACTTCTGTTTGACATTTCTTTTCACAGTCAGATAAACTGAAAAAATAATTGGTACACCTTTTCTCTTGTTACCTAGATTCAATAGTTCCCTATGATTGTAAATAAGCATCTAAAAATTTACCTGTGAACAAAGCAAGGATTTTATGAAATTTTGACATATCTGTTACATGAATAGGTTCTCTGGGTCACTCATTATAAAGACAGACAAAGGATTTTGGTAAAGTTTATATGCTTTTCAGAGTGTTTTTTTTTTGTACTCAAGATACTAAATTCTTTTATATAAAAATGTTTTTTGAACAGTACATTTATATATAACCAGCACTGCTCATTATGTTTCTATTTTGAGCACTTTGGATCTTCCAAGACTGCTGTTTCTTTCATATGCTTTAATCACATTTGCTGTATAGAACAAATCTGCTTTCATTTTTCTGACATATTGTTATAAGAGATTCTTGCTTTTTCCCCAAGGCAGTACATAGCTCTAATATTTTGGTTATTTACTATAGGTAGTATCTTCACTATTAAATGACAGTGTTGAGAAATAGCAGTCTATGATATTTTACTTTGATTTTGACTGGCTTACTACCTACATGAAAGCATAACTTAGTTTGATAATTTAGTGAATATTAATTTAGATTGGGTGTCCATTGCAAATGCACTGTGCAGTATTATTATTAGTATTATTGTTTTTCATTGTGTGATATAGTGAACAAAAGAATGTAGCAAGTTAGTAGATTGGGAAATGTTTTATCATCCCAAAAGATGGTTTAATACTAGTTATTTAGCTTTATAGTTTTGGAGGGAGAGTAAAATATATTTTTCATGTGTGAAACACATGTAACATTCTTGTTACCCTTGAGATACTCAATAAATATTAATTGCTTGAGATATAACAACCTTTGTTGTGTTGTCTATCCAAGTCTCATTGATATTCTCAAAGCGCTATTAGTTCCATTATATCTGTATCTATATTTTCAGTAGAAGTAAAAAGGCTGATTGTGTGAATAGGCAGAATAGGTTTGATGGTACAAGATTAGTGAGATAATTTATTACAGAAACATTTCTTGAATCACTGATGTCAATACAGAACAGTTGACATGTTTCCATAGTAACATGATTTGTTCCCATTACTTTGAACACAGACTAAACAAAACACAGTGTAGCTTTCCAGGTTTCTTGTGCTACCTGTTTATCTGGGAGACAGAACAGGAATTAATATTTTTCACAATTCAAAAGATACGGAAATTCAGGGTCACAACTCTGGATGTATGAGTGTCCATAAACTGAAATCATGTAGTTCCTTACTTGTGTGACTGATATTTGCTTGGTTGGTTGTGCGAAATATACTTACATGCAGTTTGAAAGTTTTTCCCCCCAGGATTCACTGTTAAGTCTGTATATTCTTGTAGTGTTATTGCATTTTTAATATTTTGAAATAGAAATATATTTGTAAATAAAGTTAACTGATCATAAAATGTGATGTTGCAGTATTTAGGTATATATACAGGAGATTAAGACTGCCCATAATATATCTCAACTCTTTAGCTCCCTTAGTAACTAAAATTTACTTATTCAGAAATCATATTAGAGGTACAGATTACTTTGGGTCCTCTGTAGGATCATTGTGCATAAGGTATATCAAACTCTGAAAGGAAAACTCTTATGTACTAGTCAGTTCACCTGTCTAATTAAATCACTTGAGAACTGCAAGCATAAGATTTAAATTAATTGAATAAATTCTGTCCCTGGTTTAACAGTTGTATAAAAGTATGACTGCAGCCAGAAATTCATTGACTATTAATGAAGCTTTTAACAATCCACTAGCTAGACTGTCCTTTTAACTAGCAAAATCTGACCTTTAAATGGATACTGTCCTGTTAAATTGTTTTATGTTATATTTTCATAACATTCTTTTTCTTTCTTGGCACATAAAGTACTTTCTAGTTTTGAAAAACATGCATTTTCTAGAAGATAATCATAAAAATTTAAAGTGGAAATATACAATTAATTTCAGTTTAAAACAACCAAAAGAGATATGGACCAAAGTCATTAAAGAATCTTGTTTACTGGATTTATTATCTTTTCCACCAAGCTCATTAAGAAAGAGTCCAGCAAAGGACTAAGGTCTCAATTAATTTTAATGGGTATGACCAAGGTTTAATAAAGTGTGTGTTTTAATTGCTTTGAGAGTAGGCTAAATTGTAGCCTTGGTTTGCTATTGATAGAAATGAGATTCTGATCAAGAGGTACAAAATAGTTTTCTAAGAGAAACTGACAAAGCTGGTAACCTATGGAAAATAATATTGGTTTGTTTAGAAAAAAATTGATATAAGCTTCAAAAATAAGTGAAGAAAACTGGCTACTAGTTAAATATAAAATGAGTTTTCAAATACAGATGCTGATCCAGATTTAGCAGGTGGTGGATACAAAATCTCATCTGCCATCACATTGTTTGCCACTATATAGGTAAACCATCCAAGGCTCTGAATATCTATGTCATGGATAGCAAGCTGTAATATTTAAAAGCTGTCCAAAATGGCATTCTGCAGCCTTCAGTAATTAAAGTAGCCAGTCATACATTTTGATGGGACCAAGGTGTTTCTTTTCCAACATGGTATGGCATAAATATTTTCTTTTGAGAGGTTTTCAGCTTGATTCAAGTAGGTACCTTTAAGATGAATACTATAATGAATTGATTCATCTTCAGCAACATTAGCTAAACAAAATTGGCAAAACATTTTAGACATTTTGGAAATCTCAAACCCCATGAATGACAGAAAAACAAAACAACACATTTAGAGGAGCCCTTCTTCATCCTCAGTAGATTCTTGTGTTAACTCTCAGATACTTAATTTTAGTGAAGGGAAGAGCACACTTCCTAGAATGCTACTACGGGAAGTTCTATCTTTTAAAATTAACCATGGTTTTCACTACTAAAAATATGTTTTTTTTCAGTTTTTCTTTAACTACCAAATGTGATTAACTCAAATCTTTAGAACACAGTGATAAGAAGCTAATGTGTGCATAGATGTTTGTGTGTGAATATGTGTTCTGGGGGGTGTGGGTAATTTTATGTGTCAAGTTGGCTAGGCTCTGGTGCACAGTTGTTTGGTCAAGTACTTGATTAGATGCTACTGTGAAGATATTTTAACATGTGATACAAATTTACAATCAGTTGTCTTTAAAGAAGATAATCTTCCATAATTCATGTGGATCTCATCCAATCAGCGCAAGACCTTAAGAGCATAGACTGAAGTTTCCCAAAGAAGAAATGCTGCCTGAAGACTATAGCATGGAAATCATGCTTGGTTTTCCACTTTGTTGACCTGTCCTACAGATTTTGATCTCAAAACTGCAGCATAAACTCTTACCCAAATTTCCATCCCTCCAGATTTCTTAGTTGTCAGCCTCCGTCATCATGTTCTTGTGATCCAGGTCCTTAAAAGAAGTTACTCTACACAGATAAAAAAAATATAGATATGCTAAGGATACATACCTACTGGTTCTGTTTTTAAGGAGAATCTTGACTGATATAGAGGTTATGCTAACTTTGCCCTAGACATTTAATCTCACCAAGATGGTGTTTTATCCAAAGGGCAGGCAGAATATGTAGGCATGGATGGCATGGCATAAACCAGTGATCACTGGAAAATATCAATGTTTTTGTTCTCCTTCCAGAGTGTCTGGCATGGAAAAAAAAGAGTACAACAGAAAAACAAAGATTTTAAAAACAGCCTCAAACTCCAAATTAAATGACATTTTTAAACACCATTTTTTATTTAAATAAAGGTTTAACATTCAACTTTGAAAACTGGCAGGGATTGGGGAGTCTAGTAAATGACAGTTAATTTTTTTTATATATCAAGCATACTTGTACCGGACACACTGTTAAGGAAATTTCTGTCTTAGGTCTTCTTAACTACTTATTATGACTTCTGCATTGGTTGGGATTAATTTTGAATTGACATCCATATCCATCTTGCCTTGGCAAACAAATAAGTATAAAGATTAATCATTTCTTGGATGCTTTGTATTTTGGGTCTGTGACTTCTCCCGAGGGTGTACTAGTTAGTACAGTGGACTTGAGTTATTTTGCATTAACTATGACATTAATGCCAAAAGTGTGTCTGTATTTTTGGCACTCAGGCTGAACTAGGAAGTAACTGTGGAATCATCACAGATAGTTGTAAATGATATGTGAAATTTAAAAAGTCTCTGGCCAGAGCATTCAGAGAATGCAGAGAGGAAATGTTGTATAGAGCTGTTATTATGGTTTAGTTTATGCATATCTCAATATGCTGACAATTCAAGAAAAGGAAGACTGAAGTCCAGCAAATTTTGGAGTACTAACCTGTATTTCATTCCATTCTAGTCTCTTATTTTTTTCCAAAAAATATGTGATAGATGGTTTAATTGTGATAATTAAAAATAACAGTAAATATTCATGCTTAAGTCTCTAGAGACAAGCAGGGAAATAAAGTGCATGGAATTTTTGAGAGGTTCATTTACTCTAAGCAAGGTCTTTATCATTATCTTCTAAGCAAATAACCTACATATTACATGTCTATTTGCCCCCAATTTTCTTGTCTCCCATGTCTTTGTCTTTTTATGTATGATCAATGGTACTGCAGAATGTGTTAACCTGTTTTCTGTTGATTTAGTAAATTGAGTGAAATAAGCAATTAGTTTGTGAAAAGAACAGAGTCAAGCAGTTGTTTCATTAAATCATTGTTTTTCTTAGCCCAAGATCAGGTCACTCTTTTAGGAGAGTCTTTCTGATACCTCAAAATATAGTGTTGGGCCTCCCTGGTGGCGTTGGTGGTGAGTGCAGCGCTGTGAAGCTGTCTGCAGCCTCTGCAGTGCCAGTTCGATCCCTGCTGGCCTTGGAGCAACCCACATGGTGAGCAGACCTCTCCTGTCTCACCTGTTGCTCCCCGCAGCAGTGTATTTCATCAGTCTGCCTGTTCTGTTTCCGCTCTGTCTCTGGTGAATCCTCTCACCTTCCCACGCATCTGGCCTGTACCCTAGCTCTTGTATAAATAAAAATAAATCTTTAAAAACATATATATATATATATATATATATAGTGTTTGAGTTCCAAAACTTCCCTTTTAACTTTTATTTCATTTCTTTCTAATTTGATTTTTATTATTTCTGTTCTACTAACTTTGGATTTATTTGTTTTTCTATTCTATAATTCTATGTCCTTTCTTGTTTCTTGATGTGTACATGTATTGCCATATATTTCCCATTTAGTACTTCTTTTCCTGTACCATAACTGTACTGATATTTTATGTTTTAATTTTCACTTGTCTCCAGGGTTTTTGTTTTCTATTTTGATATCCTCATTAAACCAATACTCATTCACTAGTATGTTGTTCAGTATCCACACAATATTGATGTTCTCAAAACATTAAAAATAGATATACCCTACTACCCAGCAATTCCACTGCTGGTCATATGTATGAAGAATAAAAAAAAATCACTAATTCAAATTGATGTATGTACCCTTATGTTCATTGGAGTGGTATTTATAATAACCAAATTATGGAAATCACCTAAATGCCCACTGACACAATGGACTTAGAAGATGTGCTATATATACACAATTGTGTAATACTCAGATATAAGAACAGATGAACTCTTGTCATTTGTCATAGGTGTAACTGGAGGCAATTATGTTAAGTGAATTAAGTCAGAAGTAAATAAATAATGGATTTCACACATATGTGAAATATACAGAAAACAGAAACTCATAAGCCAAAAAAAAAACTGACAAAATTAAACAAAATAAATTCTAGAAATATGACTACAGAGTTGAAGCTACTGGAAGGGTTGGGAACAAAGGTGGAATGGGGTATAATTGCCAATGGTACAGTACTATGGGTGCTTAGATGGTGAGGTTGGTGTGGTAACATAGATCTGATGAAATATGAATCTATTCCCCTAAATCATACAGTATTTTTAACTGATATACTGAAAATGGGGAAAAAATATAAACATATCTATAGAAAAAAAACCAAAAAACAGAGCAGTGAAGACTGAGGAAAAGGAACCCTCTTACACTTTTGGTGGGGTGGGAATGTAAACCGTTAAGCCTCTAAAGAGAACAGTATGGAGGTTTCTCAAAATATTGAAAACAGATTTACCATATTATCATGTGTTTCCACTTCCAGGTATCTACCCAAGAATAAAAAAAAAAAAACTAATTCGAAGGGACATAGGTACTCCAATGTTCATTGCAGCTCTATTTACAGTAGCCAAGTAATGCAAACAGCTTAATTATCCAAGGACAGATGCATGGATTAAGACAATGTGGCATATATATTATGTGAACAATGGAATACTACTCAGCCAGGAAAAAGACACACTCTTGAGATTTAGGAGAACATGGGTGGGTCAGAAAGTGAAAGACAAATACCAGATTGTTTCACTTATATGTAGACTATAGAAAAATAAAACAAAGGGTCAGACAAAACCAAAATAGTAACAAATCCTAGAAGTCTGATGATAGAATTGAGACTACCAGAGGGGAAAAAGAGGGGAAGAGCAGGGTGGAGGGAGTCCAGTGGAATATTTTGGAGGACTACGGGTGCATTGGTGGAGGTTGTGGTGTGGTGGCTTACATCAGGATCTCAAGCGGATATTAGCATGTCAATGTTCCTTAACATTGCCAAGATATGGCAATAACCAAGATGTGAAAACATCTTATATGTCCATCAGCAGATAAATAAAAATAAGTGTAGTATATAAGTGTAGTATATACATTCAATATAATGTTATCCAGCATTTTGAAAACAAGGAATTAGCAATGTGCTACAATGTGGAAGAGCGTTGATGACATTATGCCTAGTGATATAATCCAACCACAGAAAAATAAATATTGCATGATTCCACTTATGTGCAGTACCTATAATAGTCAAATTCATAGAATCAAAGCATGAAATGGTAGTTCTCAGGAACTAAGGGAAGGAGGAAGTGAGAATTACTAATGGAATATAATATTTCATTCAAGCAAAATGTATTGACCCTGGAAATCTTCTGTATATCATTTATGTATAGTCAGCAATAATGTATTATGTACACTTTAAAATTTGGACAGTAGAGCTCATAGATAATATTCTTACCATAATAAAATTTGATGATGATGAAATAGTGCATATTGTTTTATATAAAAGTTGAGCTAAATATTAAATGTTATACTAGACATTTTATTTTATTTTAAAGATTTATTCACCTACATGAGACCTGAGGCATGGACCAGAGGTATGGAGGGTGAGAGGTTTCACCATAGACAGAGCGGGGAGCAGAACAGGCAGATGGACTGAAAGCACTGCTGAGGGGAGCAGCAGGCGCGACAGGAGAGGTCTGCCGCACCATGTGGGTATCTCCCTGGCCGGCTGGAAATCAAACCCGCACCTTAGAGGCTGTGGACAGCCTCATAGCGCTGGGCTCAACCCGCTGCGCCACGAGGAGGCCCCTAGACATTTTAAAAACACTTATTTTTATAAATGATATTATTACCTTCCCTAAAATATGAAAATAAAAATTTTCATATATTGTTTTATAAGAGAAAGTTTCACCTACATTAACTATTGTGTAAAAAAAGTTGTTGTTTTTCTCCTATATCTAGAGCTCTAGAAATATTTGAAGGGATGGGCTACAATGGGGACATTTATAGAAATTATGCAAGAGCAGGTTATAAAGTAAGGATAATACTATTTTCTCAATGGGGTAAATTTCTATGCCTTCACTAAAACTAAGCATAAAAACTTTCATATAGGATCAACAAGTCCATTTGGCAAAAATGGGATGACAACTCCTGGAAAATCTATTTCCCTATCTTAGATCCATAATATATTTCCAATATAATTTTAGGTATTTGCATAAATCATATCTAAAGATGAAGTAATAAAAATGGAATATGAAATCAGGAAACAGCTACAGTCATTTAATATGACACATTTTGAACATAGGAAGATGAAAATGACATGCTTGACCTTAAAATGCAACTGTCCTTTTTATAGATCATTCTGTTTGTGTTAGGAATGTCAATCAAGTATTTCATGAATATATTTCAGCAAGCTATGAAATTTGATTAAAATTTAATATAGTCTCACTTCTTCCCTAAGTCTGAATGAATTTAGATGGGCAACTATCTGTGAAATTATTTTACTTGTTAATTGTTCATGATCTATATATGAAGGGAAGTTTTACTTTGTTTAAAACTGATGGAAATTATATTAATTTGATGGCAATTTTATCACTTACATATTCCTAACACAATGTATACTAAGAGAGTTATTAATGATTAGTACATTTTCTTTGGGAAAGTAAGTGCACACACACAGAAAACACAAACACACATACAAACACACTTGGGAAAATTCATTATTTCCAGAATACCATTATGTAAAATGGTGCTAAAAGTGTTAGCTTAATGAACACAGATATTATGAAAATTCATGAATATTTGTAAATTGTGTGATATTGAAATCTGATAAAAACAAAAGAACATTTGGTGTTGTTTACTATTGGAAGCTGTCTGAGGAAAATAAGTTATGAAACAACATCTAATAATGGATACAGAATGCTTGTCTTCCCACATAGGGTGTAAACATGTGAAGCAGCGAAAGGGGTGCAATGTATCTTGTATCCCAACTGCTATCTCAAAGTTGTTAATTGTTGGGACCTTCTTTATCCAGGAAATTGTGTCCCTTATATTATTCTAAACCTTTTATATTGCCCTGGAAGAATGTTGGAAGAAAGGAAGTCAGGAATATTTAGTGGAACAAGCAGCAAATATGAGTGAAACTTAGTATTTTATCTTATTTTCTGTTCCTGATCTTTAATTTATCATCTTCTGTGCACTGTGTGCTGAGTTGTTTACAACACATGAAATAGAAAACAATATTAATTTTCTGTTGTTTTGCAACAAATTATCATAGACTTAGTGACTTAGTGGAGGGGAGTGGTGAGAAGATTCACGAGAGACAGAGTGGGGAATGGAACAGGCAGATTGACTGAAATACACTGCTGAGGGGAGCAGCGGGCGAGTGAGGAGAGGTTTGCTGCACCGTGTGGGTCATCTCCCTGGCCAAGAATGGAACTCTTACTGCAGTGGCTGCGGATAGCTTCATAGTGCTGACGATTAACCCCTTGTGCCACCAGGGAGGCTCTCTCTAAGTTCCTTTCATTTCAACCTGAAAGACTTCATTTACTACTCCTTGCAGGGTCAACATAATGCTGATGTTTTCTCATTTTTTTTAATTATCTAGAGATGATGCATTTTTTTTTTTAATTATGAAGTTTACTTTTTACTGGGTATAAAATCCTTTTTGAATTTTTTAGAATAATTATGGTAAGAACATGAAACACGAGAATTATCCTTTTCAGAAACAATTTAAGTGTACAGTACAATATTGCTAACTATAGGCACAATGTTGTACAGCACATATCTTGAACTTATTTTTTCGTAACTGAAACTTTATACCAGTTGAGTAGTAACTCCCCATTTCTCCCTTCTCCCACTCCCTGGCAACCTGTATTCTGCTCTTTTGCATGAATTTAACTACTTCAAGTAACTCATTAAAATCACACAGTATTTTGGGCCTCCCCGGTTGCACAAGGGGTTAAGACGCAACCTATGAAGCTGTCTGCAGCCACTGCAGCACGTTCGATCCCTGGCCAGGGAGCTACCCACATGGCACAGCAGACCTCTCCTGATTGGCCCCTGCTCCCCTCAGCAGTGTATTTCAGTTGATCTGCCTGTTCTGTTCCCCACTCTGTCTCTGGTGAATCCTTTCACCCTGCCCCCCACACCTCTGGCCTGTACCCCAGTTCTTGTATGCATAAGTAAATAAATCTTTAAAAAAATCATACAGTATTTTAGTGACTGGCTGATTTCATTTGGGATGTCTTTAGAATTCATCCATATTATTGCATGTTGAAGAAGTTCCTTTTAAAAAAACATGCAGGGCCTCCCCGGTGGCGCAGCGGTTGAGCGCTGGGTTGCGAAGCTGTCCGCGGCCTCTGCGGCGCTGGTTCGATCCCCGGCTGCTCCCCGGCCACCAGAGGAGGATCCCACATGGTGCGCAGATCTCTCCTGCCACCCGCTGCTCCCCTCAGCAGTGTACTTCAGTCCTTCTGCCTGCTCTGCTCGCCAATCTGGCTCTGGTGAATTCTCTCACCCTCCCGCGCTTCTGACTGTACCCAGTGCATGTATAAACAAACAAACAAACATAATAAATAAATAAAAACATGCCTCTATAAAAAAAATAAAAAAAAATAAAAAAACATGCATAATATCCTTTCTAGATATGTACCATGCCTCTATTACTTTGTTAAAATTCCTACTTTGTCCATGCGTTGTTCTCCTGAGGTGAGTGTTTTTATGAGGTTACTTTGAAATCTGTTAGGTAAATACTATGTCTCTGTTTCATTAGTGTTAGTTTTTGAATTTTATCTTGTTTCTTTATGTCACATTCCCCTATTTTCCCATTGATTTGATTCCTTGTGTTGTATCTACGTATTACAGAATTTTCCTACTGGTTTCACTGTGACTGGTTTTGTGCTTCCCCAGGAAGCAGGAGCTTTCAACTCGTTCATGCATTTCTTGTTGAAGCAGTGTGTCTGTGGGGAAAAAGAGTTCAGGGCTTTCTATTCTGTGATCTGGCTGATGTTACCTGAATAGAGAATTTTCGGAGAATACCATATTGGCATGGTTTCCTTTTAATATTTTGAGTATGTCATTCCACTGACTTCTAGTCTCTATGATTTTGAATAAGACATTTCTAGCAATGTTATTGTTATCATTTGTATGTGGTGATGGGTCTTTTTCTTTCTTGCTACTTAATTGTATTGATATCTATAAGTCATTTTTTTTCTTGCTATTTTCATGTAGTCTTTATATTCCTTTTGGGAATTTGAGGTGTGAATTTTTTTTTATTTTATCTTATTTGAAGCTAGGTGGGCAGATATGTGTGAACTGTTAAAATGTAATTCATGTGTATTTCTAAAGTATTTGCTTCACTTCTCCCCCAAACCCCGTCCCCCTGCTTCTTTATCTCTCTTCTCCCGAGTCTCCTATTATGCATATATTGGTATTCTTGAGTGTCCCACAAATTGCCCAGATGGTTAACATTCTACATTCTTTTTGCATTATTTACTCCAATTTTGTCTTTTCAAGTTCACTGATTCTTGTGACATGCCAAATCTGCTATTAAGTTCTGTTAATGAATTTTTCATGTCAGATATTGTACATTTCAACTCTAAACTTTCTATTTGGTTTGCTATAATAATTTATACCATTTTATACCTATCTTCTATCAGGCAATATGTCATTCTTATAATTTCTTTAATTCTATAAACATGGTTTCTTTACTTTGAATGTATATATGTATATACACATATGTGTATATGTGTAATATGTGTATAGTTATTTAGTTTTTATACAGTAAGTGTAATAGCTAAGCTTTCCTATGGACAGATCCCATTCACTGATTATTTTCCCCTATGTTTTGGTCATATTTTCATGTATTTTTGCATGTCTTGTAGGTTTTTTTTTTGTTGTTGTTGAAAACCAATTCTTTAAAATCATTAAATATGGCAACTGTGAAAATAAGATCCCACTCTCCCAAGGTTTTTTGTTCACTGTTTTTGCCATTTGATTTTTTAGTGACTTTCCTGGAGTAATTCTTTAGTCTTTATTTCCTCTTGTGTGTGGGCACTAAAATTTCTGTTTGATTAGCTTAGTGTCAGCTAAGGATTGGCCGAAGATTCTAATAAATGCCTAACCAATAAGGTTTTAACTCTTTTCTAAAGGACTTTGTGTGTATGTTCAGCCATGGTTTCAATGCTTGATAGGCACCTTACAATCCTTTGATCTGCTTGTCCAAGATCAGCCAATGGTGAAAGATCAGCATTGTTTCAGAACTCTCTTTCTTAGGCATGCGTACTACTGTGCACATGAAAGTTGTCTTCCAGATAGGCAGGAATATTGTTGCTTTCCAGTAGTTTATGGATATTTAATTATTTAGTAGTCCTTTTGAGTTTTTTGACAGCTTCTTGTTTGCCCCAAGTAGTATTACCAACCGAGGCAGCTCTGATGTTAAACAATTACTCCTGATATTTTTGACAAATGTCCAGGGGATTGGGCTATTTAAACTGAGTGAATTCTAAGCCATATAAACTCATAAGCCTTACAAATGGAAGAAAATGTCTGAAGAGCTTCCAAATATGTCAATTTATGACAACTGTCTTTCCATAGGTCTTTTTGAGGAAATCCAGAACTGTTCTCCTTTCAGTGGCTGCTAGATTTACAGTTTTCACAGTTATTATCATTGTGAGGTTAATGGTTTTCAAGGCTACTGTGATGCTGGGAAGAGAAATGAGAATAAGGCAAGTTACAATGTGACAAAAATCACTGCTATTAATATTTGAATGTCTCTCTTAAACAAGTAGAAGAGAAAAAAGTATCATGAATATTCTTATTGTTGCAAGCTTTTGATTTGTTACCAGAGTTTAAAAAGTGTTGATTTGACAACTTTTCTACCTCATAGTCCATAATTCTTACCAGTCACCCCACATACAGTTTTAATTATCATACTTTGTTAATGCATTGACCCTTTTATTGTTGCCATTACAAAGTTTATGTATCTAGCAATATTTTGTGTATTAATACCTATTGTATATGGCATTAATATCAATGTAAATACTCCATATTTTCTTATGCTCACTATTGAATGAGACATTTTTGCCGTCTTTAACTTTCAAAATTTTGTTTACTTTTATTTAAGTAAGTCTAATATAGGGAACATTTAGTTGGTTATTCTATTCCTGCTTAATGTTATCTAATGTTGTTGTGTTTGGTTCTGCTATTTTCCTTATTTTTTTAGTCTCTGTTTCTCCTATTCTGCTTTTATTTGTATTAATGAACTAGCATTAATATTCCAACTTCACTTGACTACTACCTAACACCATGCACATAAACCAACTTAAAATGGATTAAAGAACTAGACATAAGACATGAAACCATAAAATACATAGAAGGAAATACAGGCGAAACACTACATGATATTCACATCAAAGACATCTTTACAGACACATCACCCAAAGCAGTGATAGTGAAGGCAAAGATAAACAGCTGGGACTACATCAAATTAAAGAGCTTCTGCGCAGCATAAGAGACAATAAAAAAAAACAAAGAGAAACCCCACCGACCGGGAGAACATTTTTGCACACAACACTAATGATAAAGGACTGATCACAAAAATCTGCGAAGAGCTGATGAGACTCAACAACAACAAAGAAAATAATCCTGTCAAAAAATGGGCAGAAGAGCTAAAAAGAAACTTCTCTGAAAAGGAAATGCCAATGGCCAACAGGCATATGAAAAAATGTTCAACATCACTTGTAATCAGGGAAATGCAAATCAAAACTGCAATGAAATACCATCTTACACCAGTGAGAATGGCACATATTAAAAAAACTAGCAACAACAAATGTTGGCGAGGTTGTGCAGAAAAAGGAACTCTCCTGTACTGTTGGTGGGAGTGCAAACTGGTCCAACCACTATGGAGAGCTGTGTGGAGATTTCTTGACCTACTATAAACATAGAGCTTCCATATGATCCAGCAATTCCACTCCTAGGTATTTACCCAAAGGACACAGAAACATCAATTCCAAAGAACACCTGCACCCCTATGTTTATAACAGCACTATTTACAATAGCTAAGCTTTGGAAACAACCCAAATGCCCAAAAATAGATGACTGGATCAAGAAGATGTGGTACATATACACCATGGAATATTACTCAGCATTCAAAAAAGATAAACACATGCAATTTGCAGCATGTGTTTGGAGCTGGAAGGGATCATGCTCAGCGAAATAAGCCAGAAAGAAAAAGAAAAATACCGGATGGTCTCACTCATAGCAGGAATCTAGAAAACTTAATTAAGGGACCAGGAAAAAGAATAACTATAAGAAAGAAAATAACAAAATCAACAAAAAACTATGAACCAGAGACACTCTATGGGGGGTGGGGGGGTGGGAAAAGGAGGGCTTAGGGACAAAATAAGGGGGTTGTAATTGTATGGGGAATATTAAAAATAAAATTTAAATTAAAAAATAAAATAAATATTCCAGCTTCATTTTTCCATTGACTCTCCAGAAGTATCTTTTTGGTCTTATTATTTAATGGATTCTCTAATATTTTAATATATATTTTTCATTTGACGCAATCTACATAGTTTTAATATTGAATTGCTTCAAAGAACATACAGAAATCTTGTATAAGTATATATCTGTTTAACCCCTATTCTTAGTATTATTCTCACATAACATGAATTTGGTATATTAAATGTCACAAATTATAAATCCTTTAGTACAATATTATAGTATTTGCTTTAAATAATCATAATCCTTTTATTGAATTTATATGAAAAAGAAAAATTATTAATTCATGTATCTTCCTTTTCCAGTGACCTTCATTCAAGTAAATCTGAGTATGCCAATAACATAGGTAATGTTATTTCCCTTTAACCTGAGAAACTTCTTTTAGGATTACTATGATGCTCATCCACTGGCTTTAAGTTCTGAATTTTTTAATCTGCACATATCTTTTTGTCTTCCTTTATGAAGAATTATTTTTTATGTGTACAACTTTTGGCTCAAGTTTTCTCTTGCTTGAATATGCCTTTCCTATGTCTTTTGTCTCACATTGCTATGTTACAAAGTCATATCCCAATAAAAGATGATACAATGAAAAAAAGTCATATCCCAATCATGTTGTTTTCTCTTTTTAAAAATATGTTTCTTCCCAGGTGATTTTAGGTTTTTTTTTTACCTTTAGTATTTAGCAGTTTGATTGTAATGCGGCTAGGAGTAGTTATACTTTTTAGCTTTAGATTTTTCCAGTTTTGACAGTTTCTGTTTCTCTGAGATTTCCAATCTCTTGAGTCATTAGGTGATTTTCCTTCCAAAAAAAAAATATATATATAGGTTTAGTTTGTATTTCATTTTGAGTTAGTGTCTACTGATTTTGCTATCCCTGAATATAGATCATCTTTGTATTTCTTTGAAAATCTAGTAATTTATTGAATTTGGATAGTTTCAGGATATTTTTTGTGACTCTACATTCTGCTTTAATCTTTGGGGGATATTTGTTGTTTTTGCAGATAGTTGCTTGTACCATGCATCAAACTCTGTCTACACTATAGTGGGTGGTAGCTGGTATATCTGCCGAGTCTTAAAGCTTTTACCAATAATTTTTGTTTTCTTGAGGTAACATTGATTTGAAGTATTGTGTACGATTTAGAGGTATGGATCACACCCTTTACCTATGATTTTATAATGTGACTCCTTGGGGTTTCTTCTGCAACTGTGTAATTTGTTGTGAAACAAACAAAAAAATTAAATTGAGGTGACTTTAGTTTACAACACCGTATGTGATTTAGAGGCACAGGAGCACACCAGCTCAGATGCATACCACCACACCATACCCACCACCAAGGCACCCACAGTTTTCCACCATAATCCATTGTGCCTTCTCTGTACTTTATTCCTGCCCTCCCCATCTTGTGGTCAGATTTATAAGATTTGGTTTTTTCTGACCTTTTATTTTGTTTCTCTATATTCCACATATAAGTGAATCTACCTGGTATTTGTCTTTCTTTCTGACTCCTTTTGCTTAGCATTATCCCTTCTAGTTCTAGCCATGTTATTACAAATGGCAAGAGTTTTTTTTTTGTTTGTTTTTTTTTGGTAAGTGGGTAGTATTTCATTATGAATATATACTACATTTTCTTAATTGACTGCTCTGACATTGGGCATTCAGTATGTTTCCATAACTTGACTGTTGTGTGTTGTGCTGCAATGAACATAGTTGTGCATATATACTTTTGAATTAGTGATTTTGTAGTCTTCATATAGATGAATAGAAGTGGAATTGCTGGGTTATAGTATATATCTATTTTTAATATTTTGAGAAACATCAATATTGGTTAGCATAGGGGCTGGACTAGTCTACATTCCTACCAACATTGTACAGGGGTTCTATTCCCCACCCCCACCCACCATCCTCACCAAAAGTTGTTTCTTGTTTGTTTGAGAATCATTTATTTTGATTGTAGGATTATGAGTAGCTACTTTTCTATCCATTCAGTTATTCAACCCAAATGGTAAGGGCTACTAAATACCACTGTCCATATGTAGCTAACACAAAAATGTTGCCATTCTAGTGAAATTTAAAATTTTCAAAAAATGCATATACAAACAAAAATAATTTTTATAATGGACAAAATTTGCAAATGATAAGTGGTGCAATACACTATGGGGATAAAAAGAAATAGATCTTTTGACTTTAATCATTTTTTTTCAATTTAAAGGTATATCAGTTCTAATTTAAATAGAATATACTCATTTTAGAAAAGAAAAAGAAGATATATGTTTGCAGAGCACATGGAACTTTAGCTGATTTATGAAGGAAGATTAGACTTTATGAAGTTGACCCTTAGTTAGAAAACATCATTTGGGGTCCTTATTTATGTATTGTATTCAAATTTTATAATGAACAAAAACCATTTAAACCTTTGCACTATAATATGCAGTTTTATATACTACAACACTAGTGTGTTACAAAGCAAACCTCATATTTACGGCTTCTGCACTCTAGATGTTTACAATCTGTTAGTAATTACTTGAGTGAGGATTATATAAGGCAAAGCTTACAGAAAATGGACTAACTGGAATCCATAACATGTACACACAGATTTATGTAAACACACATATATATGTGTCCTTTGATTCAACCTAAACCTTCAACTATTGCATCTTTAAAAAAGGGATCCTTGAGCATAATTCCTTCTAGTTCTACCCACATTGCTGCGAATGGCATGAGTTTATCTTTTTTGATTACTGAATAATATTCCATTGTGTATATATACTACATTTTCTTGATCCAGTCATGTATTTTTGGGCATTTGGGTTGTTTCCAGGTTTTACCTATTGTAAATAGTGCTGCAATAAGCATAGGTATACAGGTGTTCTTTTGAATCAATGTTTTTGTGTCCTTTGGGTAGATCCCTAGTAGTGGAATTGCCAGGTCATATGGTAGCTCGATTTTTAGTAGACTGTGGAACCTCCAGACAGCTTTCCATGTGGTTTCACTTATAGCAAATATAGGGGAAGCAAATAAGACATCAGTGTAAAAAAATAATAACAGTACAAAACACAACAAAACAAAAACAGTAAATTATAAATCAGAGACATACTGCAGGGGAGGAGGAGGGAGAGGGATCAGAAGGAAGAAGGGAGAAGCACAGGGGACTGAGGTGATGGTGCACGGGTGCATTGGTGAAGGAAACTCTATGGGGACTACACCTGAGGGGTTGAGGGGAAGCAAATATTGTCTAAAAATGAACAATGATGTGAAAAGTAAAAAATAATTTAAAAATAGTAAAATAAAAATGTAAAAAAATAGAAAAAAAAGTATTTTTCTTAAAAAAATAAAAAAAGGTACCCTTAAGAATAAGTTGATTCTAAGTTTCCACTGGTTAGAGGAAAAATGATAATTGAATAGTGCCAGTAATAAAATTGTTCAAATAAATTAAAGAGAATAAGTTGATTCTGAAAGTTTGAACTTAGAAGCAAAGTAAGTAGAATACTACAGCTTATATGAAAGGTGCTTATACAAATTTTCTATTATTCCATCATTTTCTCTATGTTAGGTTTCTTTAGGGAAAGAGATATATTGGTTTAATATTTTGATTCTCTAAATAGTATTTGCACAATGCCTTATACATAAATATATTTAATAAATATTCTATAAATAATCTTTAGCTAAAAATGGAAGACATGTCTAGAGAAATACAAAGCAAAAGAGATTTTTTAAAGCTTAATTAACTTGAAAATATAACCAATACAAAAACCAAACAAAGGCAACAAAAAGAAAGAAAACTACAGATCAATCTCCCTAATGAACACACATGCAAACATCTTCAATAAAACCTTAGCAAACAATGCATTAAAAAGATTATGACCAAGTGGGAGTCATACTCAAAACACAAGAATGGCTCAATAGCTGAAAATCAATTAATATACCACATCAACCAAAAAGGAAAGAAACACACGATCATATCAAAAGAAGCTGAGAAAACATTTGATAAGATTCAACATCCATTTATGATGAAAACCTTTGAAACACTGGGGATAAATGGAATGTATCATAACATAATAGAATCCATATAAAATAAACCCATAGCTAGTATCCTCCTCAATAGTGAAAAGCTGAAAGCCTTTCTGCTAATATCTGCTACAAGATACAAATGTCCACTCTCGCTGCTACTACTCAACATAGTATTGGAAGTCCTGACTAGAGCAAACAGTCAAGAGAAAGCAATAAAATAAATCAAAAATTGGAAATAAGTAAAGTTATCATTATTGGCAGTTGATGTGATGCTACATTTAGAGATTCCAAAGACTCCATGGAAAACTAATTGAAAAACCAGTTCATCAAAGTGGCAGGAAATAAAATTAACACATAAAAATCAGTTGTCATCCCATATACAAATAGTGAACTAGAAGAATGAATTAAGAAAGCCATTCCATTTACAATCTCACCCGAAAATTTAAATACCTGGGATTAAACCAAACAAAGCGGGTAAAGGACCTTTACAAGGATAACTATAAAACATTGCAAAAAGAAATAGAAGACACAAAGAAATGGAAAGATATACCCTACTCATGCATTGGAAGAATCAACATTATCAAAATGGCCATACTACCCAAAGCAATTTATAAATTCAATGTAATTCCAATAAAAATACCAATGGCATTCTTTAAAAAAGTAGAAGAAAGATTGAAATTCATATGGAACCACAAAAAACCTTAAATAGTCAAAGCTCTCCTCACTGAAAAAGGGGGAAAATGGAGGTATCACATTTTCCTGACTTCATGTATACTATAAAGCCATATTAATTAAAACAACATGGTACTGGAACAAAAACAGGCACACAGACGAATGGAATAGAATTGAAATCCCAAAAATAAAGACACACATTTATGGACAACCAATATACCACAAAGGAGCAAAGTATATACACTGGAACAAGGAAAGCCTCTTCTTTATTTTTCATGGGAGAAGGAAATATTAATTTTTCATTAATCTTTTGAACACAACCACCATAGTTTTTCAGGTTTAATTATTTTTTTTAAGATTGATTTATTTATACAAGAACTGGGGTACAGGCCAGACACAGGGGAGGGTGAGAGAATTCATCAGAGACAGAGAGGGGAAATGAACAGGCAGACGGACCAAAGACATTGCTGAGGGGAGCAGCGGGCGAGAAAGGAGAGGTCTGCCAAGCCATGTGGGTAGCTTCCTGGCTGGCCAGGATTTGAACCGGCACTGCAGAGCCTGCAGACAGCTTCACAGCGCTGTGCTCCACCCGTTGCACCACCAGGGAGGCCCTTTCAGGTTTAATTTAGTAGTAAACGATTACCATCATTTCCAGGAGTTAACATTTTTAAGGCTAAGGTTCTGATTAAGGTAATATAGTTATCAATTTAATATAAGTGACGTTTCCTTAAGGCTAAAAGACTATGATCTCTTTTTATTATTTTTTGATAACTAAAAATCTTTTTTTTTTAAATAATCACAGATTTGGGACTCCCTGGTGGCACAAGGGGTTAAGCACTACACTATGAAGCAATCCACAGCCTCTGCAGCATGAGTTCAATCCCCAGCCAGCCAGGGAGAAACCCACATGGCGAGGCAGACCTCTCCTGTCTCGCCCACTACTCCCCTCAGCAGTGTATTTCAGTCAGTCTGCCTGTTCTGTTCCCCACTCTGTCTCTGGTGGATCCTCTCACCCGCTACATCTCTGGCCTGTACCCCAGCTCTTGTATGCATAAATAAATAAATATTTAAAAAAATAAAAAATCACAGGTTTGAATTGAATATTCACAGGAACATTATTAATAATAGCTTAAAATTGACATAACTGACACAATAAGAATTCAACTGGTGAATAAAATACAAAATGCTATTCAGTAATAAAAATGAACTACAGATATATGTAACAACATGGATGGTAGCAAAAGCATAATGCCATAAGACATAATGTACGCATTTTATTTTATTCATATGAAATTTCTAGAAACAGCAAAATTAGAGATGTTAGAAAAGGTTTCCTAGATTTGGGGAGTGGGTGCAGAAAATGGCTACAAAGGACACAGAGGAATTTTTCAGGTGATGGAAGGGAAATAAAAATATTTGCCTACACAATGATAAAAATTTACTGAAACTCAAGCTGTATATGCAAGACATATGAACTTTATGGTATGTAAATTATACCTCCATAAAGTCACTTTAAAACTCATCAAACTGAACACTCAAAATTTGTGAATTTTGATGTTTTATCTATTGGGGTGATTTTAAAAGAAAACAATTCTCAAATTATACATATAAAATTGTACCTATTGCACATAAATTATATCTCAACAAAAAGAACTTATTTTAAAAAGACCACTATGTCATATAGTGATATCACACACAAAAAAAACAATTTACTCAATAAATGTTAAACTCAATGCCCACGTATAAGTTTTAGTTTCCAACAATGAATGGTCCACACATCATCTTCATAGAGAAGGAATTTAGCTATAAATAAAACTACGCAAATACAAGTCAAAAGTGAAATATATTTGAGCTAGTCATGCAAGATATTAGCTCAGAAATTGTTACTCAGTAAAGACAATTTAAACAAAATATATATTTTGCAGATTATTTGAAACCATTTAAACATTATTCTTTATAGAGATCTATAAAACACTATTTTTAACATAAAAATTATGTATTTGAAATAAATGGAATTTAATTCAATAGGCACTATGTAAACTAATTTTTAAATCTATTAAATAGATATCTTGTGCTGACAAATCAAGTTCCTTAAATTAGGAAAAAGACTGAGGGCAAATATCCTGAGTTTACTTTTTTTTTTTTTGTTCACCACATGGTTTACTGAATATTTTAAGCCTGCTGTTCAGACCTACTTCTCAGAAAATGAGGTTCTTTTCAAAATACCACAGCCCATTGACAATGCAACTGGTTACCCAAGAGTTCTGATAGAGATGTACAAAGACATTAATGATGCTTGCATACCGACTATCACAACATCCCTGCTGGAGCTCATGGATCTGATCTTATTTAAGAAATACATTTCCTAAGGCTATAGGTACCAGACAGTGATTCCTCTGAATGATCTGGATGAAGTTAAGTGGAAATCTCCTGGAAGTGATTCATCAATCTGGTGCCATGGAGAAAATGCAGGGTTCATGTGGCAGGGAGGAAGCACAATGGACTCTGGTGGAGAACTATGGATGACTTTGGTGGTTGGTGCACTATGCTAACAACATATGAAGGTGGAGGGGAGAGTCCTATAATTCTAAAATACCAGCAGTAATGTAAACCAATATAAACCTCAATTAAAAAATTAAAGAAAGAAAATATAAACAAAAATATTTAGAACCATTTTAACTTTAACCTGCTATTTCCTTTGGCCCTGTTCATCTCTGTCCTCATTTTAAGTTACAGTAAAATGTTCTATCATGCAAACTGCATGTGCAGTGTGAATAAAGAGAATTTTAGTATGGCTGACACTTAAAGAAGCAATGAGGGCATGTGTGAAATAAATCCAAAGTTAATAGATTCTCAAACCAATTCAATATGTCTTTCAAGGCTACTTAAAAGGAAAATCCATCCCTAGCAATTTATGCATTTATACAGCCACCATTGCTCTGATGGAGGGAAGACTAAGAAATTATTCTAGGCTGGGAACAGAGGTTAGACCATTTGACTCCAAGACCAAAGAATAAAGCCTTGATTTTTTAATGTATCTTACAAATGAATTAGTTTAAGCTCAACCTTGAATCATTAGTATAGTATACTTCAGTGTGGGTGCAAATGATAAACAATTGTTAGTTAACAAACAATTACCAAATTCTAATGTGTACCAGTTTTGTGTTAGGTGTTGAGGCTACAATGGTGAAATAAACAGTTATAGACTCTGCCATCATGGGGCATACAGTCTAGCAGTTACAACTACTCTAATAATTAACTTTGGTCATAATCAATAAAATTTACCCTTAATGTACAAAAGTTAGTGTAAAATCAGGAATAGATAGTAGTTACTTCATTCACATAGTTTATAGAGTTCTATTTTTATAGAGGTATGGCTCAACTAAAAGCCATCTATTTTGCTAATTGTAATAATAGCTGATATTTAATAATTACCTCAACTTGCCACACTGTACTCTAAGCTATTTACAATCATTAACTTAATCCTTACAATTATCCTGGGATGCATGTACTATGATTTATCTCCATCTTACAGATGAAGAAATTGAGGTTTATGGAGATTAATAATGTGTTCAAAGTCACTGAGCTGGTAGGCAACAGATCCATTGTGACCCAAGTAGACTGGCTCCAGGGTTAGTGACTTCAATCACTGTGCAGCTTATTGGGTATCTAGGATTTGGAATATATTCATATAGAAGACAACCTGAGGTTGCTTTAAAAATGCAGCAAGGTCCATTTAAAAATGTTTTAATTTTAGGAAAAAACAAATTCAAGTGCAATTTTGTGTGTGTGTGTGAAAGATCAAAAGAAAATTAATGCTATTAAAACTATTTAATTGCTATTGTGACTGCAATTATTCTACTTTTTGTTAAAATCTGTAAATAGTTGCTTACAAATAGCATTTCCAATTTATATCATTTTTCTGTTTAAAAAATATCACAGAATGTTACAATTCTGCAATCACTAGTTGTGTATCTAAATACATAGACTTGTATGATGAGCATACCCGAAGCTGAGAATATGAACTCAGAGACAAGGAGAGGAATACATGTAAACAGATAACTAAAATACAATTCAGTGAGTGCTAATGAGAGCCCTGGAACTGTTTTTATTTTTAATTTTTTAAAAAGATTTATTTTTATTTATTTATACAAGCACTGGGTACAGTCAGAAGCGTGGGAGGGTGAGAGAATTCACCAGAGCGGAGAGCAGAACAGGCAGAAGGACCGAAGTACACTGCTGAGGGGAGCAGCGGGCTGCAGGAGAGGTCTGTGCGCATGTGGGACCCTCCTCCAGTGGCTGGGGAGCAGCCAGGGATCGAACCGGCACTGCAGAGGCTGCGGGCAGCTTCGCAACCCAGCGCTCAACCACTGTACCACTGGGGAGGCCCTGGAACTGTTTTTTTGGAGCATAACTTAATGATTTTTGTTGTTTTTTAATCCATGTTTTTCTTTTTAAAATTATATTATTTTTATTTGGTAATGCTGGTACACTTTTCAATTTTAGAACAGTTCCAAATTTACAAAATCATTTGAAAGATAGTAGAGAGACTTCCCATATACCCACATCCAGTTTGTCCCAACATTGAATATTAATAGTTCATTTGTCACATTTAATGAACCAATATTGATATATTTATTATTATTACTTGTACTATATAGTTCATTCAGAATTACTCAATTATTTATCAACATGACTTATCATTGCTGATGTTACTAAAACTGAGCAGTTGGTGGAGGTAGTATTTGTCATGTTTTTCTCCACTGTAAAATTACTCTTTTTTCTCCCCTCTTTTCAAACTGTACTCTTTAGAACAAAGTCACCATTAGCAGGTCACATTAAGTAGAGAGGAGGTGCTGGTTGATTTGGTTCTTTGTGAAAGGGTCTTATAAATGTATCCTCACACAGCAGAGTCTCTCTCTCTCTCTCTCACTCTCTTTCTCTCTCTCTCCCTCTCCCTCTCTCTCTCTCTCTCCCCCTTCTTATAAAGCCATGAATCCACCCACCTCCAAAAAGAAAAAAAAAAAAACAAAAACAAGAGAGCCACTAATCCCATCATGAGAGATTTCCCTTTATGATCTCATATATAACATGCCCTCCCGATGGCTCCATCTCCAGGGATACAACTTATGGATTCTTTTTTTGGTGGGGGTGAAGGGAAGCACATAATTCAATGCCTAGTAGGTATTTATTGCATATTTTAACATATACCATCTTTGTAAAAATTAAATTTCATTGATTACCTTAGTTGGGGTTATTTAAAATATCTTCACTTAAAACATTTTCAGAATGGCATATGTCTGCATTATTTACTCAACTTGGTTTCAAATAGAATACAATACAGTTTCATAAATAAGCAAAAAAAATGTTCTAAACCTTTACCATATAGTCTAGGTAATGCGATATTCTAACAAGAGTTTATCAGCTGTTCAAATATAGCTTGCAAACATTTTTAAGTGATGTTTGCTTTACCAAGATCTCTGTAAAAATATATTTATCAAGCTTTTATAAAGAAGGCTGAGTTCATAGTAGAGTGGAAAGCTAACTTATTTAGAAACTCATTTAATACAGGTAGATATCCTTCGTAATTACAATAACAGATGTTATTAATAAGCTCAGTGGGTACGGATGTTCTAATAACTCATGAGAGTGCATGACAGTCCCATCTGTCTATGGGTGCCAGAGAAGGATAATGGGTAGGGATGCAGTTGCCTTTGAGCTCACTGTGAGTATAACATCATCCCCAAATCAAGCAACCTAATGATATCTGCATATTATTGATATCCTATTTATGGAACATCATGCTTGAAAATATATTTTATGCATTACACTTTCACAGAAATTTCTTAATTGGAAAAGACAACTCCACACCACCATAGTAATTTCCCATAACTCATGTGACTTTTATGCTATGCAATTTACAAATGTTCTCTTTCTAGAACAGGATTAAAGTCATATCTCTTGTGTGATTACATGGCTTCTTTGTACCCTGAAGTTCAATGAAATGAATAGGGGCAATTTTCCCTTGAATAGACAATGGTGAATAAGCAAGCAAATATACAAACTTACTTAAAAAGGTCAGCCATAATCAACCTCTGGGGCTACAGCAGAGTCTTAAACGTATACACAACAATAAACCTCATTAAGAATATCTATTATTTCTGGGCCTCCGCTGGTGGCACAGGCCATTGAGCACAGTGCTGTGAAACTGTCCGCAGCCTCTGCAGCACGGGTTCGATTCCTGTTGTGGCAGAACTCTCCTGTCTCACCCACTGCTGCCCTCAGCAGTGTATTTCAGTCACTTTGCCTGTTCTGTTCCCCGCTCTTTCTCTGGTGAGTCCTCTCACCCTCCCATGCATCTGGCCTGTACCCCAGTTCTTGTATGCAGGGATAAATAAATCTTTTTTTAAAAAGAATGTTATTTCTTGTAATAAATTCTTCTGGATTATACTATGCCTCTGAACTATAAAATAGTATTTTTCAATTGAATATTGAAGTTAATGTGAGCTATGAAAGGGTAAAATTCCTGAGTCCAGATTTTACCCATAATGGCCCTTTCACAATAATTCAATAACATTTAATTATTATCTCTAATCCTATTTTTGCTCTTAGGTGTAATAGAGACAGAAAATCAGAAAGTAACAGACAATAGAAAATTGTCTATCTTTTTTATTTCCTCAATCCAAAATCTTTGCTAACAGACAAGACTTCTGGCTAGTTTTTACCATATCCAGATGCAAGTTTATCTTGTCAATATGTTATTCAGGAAGGCATCGCTTCCTTGGTACAGTACCCAAGAGAAGTGCTGTATCTCTTTTCCAGTAACGAACAGCCCACACAGCAGAAAGAAGGCAGTTAGTGCACTTTTGAAACAGATTATAAACTTTGAAAAATAGGAATCTACAGGGATTGATGGTATATTTGTGTGTACATTATCTTTGCCTGTGTACTCAAATGGGGCATCTGTCTTTATTTGACAGTGTATCTCATGAACATACAAATGGAGCAAGTTTCAGATCCAAGCTAATCAAGTTCTCTCTGACAACCCCAGCAATCTTTGTGTTTTAGGTTAGATGACATATCCGTCCTCCTGGATCAAGCCATGACTAATGGGTGAAAATGTTCACATCTTTCATCCTTTATATCTATCCAGAGATAATTCAGAAGAGAGAGTAGATAGTGTGTGCCACATTAAGGCTTGTTTTGTTCATTCTTTAGGCAATTAAGAAGAGACAGGTGAATATGAAATATGACAAAGCTAATATTTATTTTCAGCAGTAATGTTTTTGCTTGAAATCTTTCCTTTGGTGTGGGAGTTTCTTGCCAACTAATTTATCTATCACATTCCTTTTTAGATAAACGTTGGCAGTGCTCTATATGATTATTTGCCAAAAGACCTTTGGGGACATCTTTTTCAGGAAAACAATCTCTACTGGTCAAGCAACTATTCCCTTTGAAAAGTAGCCTAATGAGAAACTGCTAACTCAGAGACCCAAAAAATAATATAAAGAGCCACTCTGGTCCTAGGTAATGCTGGTATCAATGTGATGAAAGTCAAGAATATTTTGGGATACATTAAAGGTTTTATTTTGCTTAAGGAAAAAAAAATACAAGTTACATCATGATCATACTCATAGAAGTATTGAAAAGGTATTATTTCTTCTGTTTTCTGCTTTCTATTGTATATATATTGCATGTTAAATCCTAATTCTACAATGTCTTTAGAATTAGAGATATAATATTTATATTAATATTCCTTTCTGCATATAATGACCACATTTATCATTTTGTTTCATGCCTCTCTCATTTACAATAAAAATGTTCAGCTTTGAAATTATTATATTTTTGTAGACCTAAGTATCTGGATTTTTTTATTAATATTTTCTAATTTTTTTACATCATTGTTCATTTTTTTAAAGATTTATTTATTCATCCATACATACAAGAACCGGGGTATAGGCCAGATTTGCAGGAGAGTGAGAGGATTCACCAGAGCCAGAGTGGGGAACTGGACAGGCAGACTGATGAAATACACTGCTGGGGGGAGCAGTGGGTGAGACAGGAGAGGTCTGCCGCGCCATGTGGGATCCTCGCCAGCCAGCCGGAATCAAACCAGCACTGCAGAGGCTGAGGACAGCTTCACAGTGCTGCGCTCAACCACCTGCACCACCAGGGAGGCCCTCATTGTTCATTTTTAAACAATATTTGCTTCCCCCCAGCCCCTCAGGTGTAGTCCCCATAAAGTTTCCTACACCAGTGCACCCGTGCACCATCACCTCAGTCCCCTGTGCTCCTCCCTCCCTCCCTCTGATCCCTCTCCTGTCTCCTTCCCTGCAGCATGTCTCTGATTTATAATTGTCCATTTTTGCTCTGTTGTGTTTTGTACTGTTATTTTTTACACTGAAGTCTTATTTGGTTCCCCTATATTCCTGCTATAAGTGAGACAATCCAACATTTTTCTTTTTCCTTCTGGCTTATTTCACTGAGCATAATTCCTTTTAGCTCCTTCCACATTGCTGTGAATGGCATAAGTTTCTTTTTTGATTGCTGAATAATATTCCATTGCATATGTATACCACATCTTCTTGATGCAATTATCTATTTTTGGGCATTTGGGTTGTTTCCAGGTTTTACCTATTGTAAATAGTGCTGCAGTAAACATAGGTGTACAGGTGTTCTTTTGAATCAAAATTTTTGTGTCCTTTGGGTAGATCCCTAGGAGTGGAATTGCAGGGTCATATGGTAGCTCCATTTTTAGAAGACTGAGGAACCTCTAGACAACTTTCCATAGTGGTTGGACCAGTTTGCACTCACACCAGCAATGTAGGGGAGTTCCTTTTACACCACCTCCTCGCCAACATTTGTTGTTGTTTGGTTTTTGTTTTTTTTTTTTTTTGATATGTGCCATTCTTACTGGTGTAAGGTGGTATCTCAATGTGGTTTTGATTTGCGTTTCCCTGATTATAAGGGCTGTTGAACACTTTTTCATATGCCTGTTGGCCATTTGCATTTCCTCTTTGGAGAAATGTCTTTAAAGTTCTTCTCCCCATTTCTTGACTGGATTGTTTATTTTGTTTTTGTTGAGTCATGTGAGTTCTTTGTATATCTTTGTGATCAGTCCTTTATCAGTTGAATGGAGTGCAAAGAAATCAGTAGTCTTCCTATATACAATCACTCTGAAGAAAAAGAAATCAAGAAAATGATCCCTTTTATAATTGAAACAAAAAAATTCAAATGCTTTGGAATAAACCTAACAAAAGAGGTGAAAGACCTATACAAAGAGAATTATAAAACACTGTTTAAAGAAATAGAAGAAGACAAAAAAAAATGGAAAGACATCCCCTGCTCATGGATTGGAAGAATTAACATTATTAAAATGTCAATACTACCAAAAGAATATACAGATTCAATGCTATTCCAATAAAAATCTCAATGACATTCTTCAAAGAAATAGAACAAATGCTGATGAAATTCATATGGAACCACAAAAAATCATGAATGGCCAAAGCCCTACTGATGAAAGCAAAGGAGAAAGGAGGTATCACACTTCCAAAGTTCAAGCTATACTACAAAGCCATAATAATTAAAACAGTTTGGTATTGGAGAAGAACAGACCCACAGACCAATGGAACCAAATAGAGAGCACAGAAATAAAACCACACTTATGTGGACAACTGATCTTTGACAAAAGAGAAAGGAACATGCAATGGAAGATGGACAGTTTATTCAATAAATGGTGCTGGGAAAACTGGACCACCACATGCAAAAAAAATGAAACTAGACCAATACCTCTCACTGTGCACAAAAATCAACTCAAAATAGGTAAGAGTACTGGACATAAGAACTGAAACCATAAAATATATAGAAGAAAATATAGGTAAAACACTACAAGACATACATTGCAATAACATCTTTAAAGACTCATCACCCAAAGCAAAGATAGTCAAGGAAAAGAGACACACCTGGGATCACATCAAACTGGAAAGCTTCTGTACAGCAAGAGACATTAACCAAAACAGTATCTGGACTTTTAATGAAATATTTTAATAGACATTTAATTTTATGCATTATACCAAGAGCCATTATTAACAGCTTCACCAAAATCAACATCTTAGATTTTTTTTCCTTTGGGTTTTAGTTTGTAGATGGCATTCATTCATTGATTTATTTATTCAGTTTGTTTTTTTCCTTTATTGAGGTAACATTTGTTTACAACACTATATATGATATAGGGGGGTTGGTTCACACCTCAACAGATGTCTTCCTGTCTTTGTGTTCCCTCCCTCCTGTGCTCCCACCTCCACTTTTCCTCTCCCTCCAGTAGCCTCAATTCCAGTCATACTCTTAGTTTCTGTTTTGGGTTATTTTTGTCAGTTCCATTGTGTTTGTGTGGGATTTTTTCTTGCTTGTTTATTTTTTCTATATTCCACATCAAGGTAAAATCATCCAGTATATTCTTTCTCCTTCTGACTTAACTCACTTAACATACTCCCCTCCAGTTCCATCCTTGTTGTCTCAAATGGCGAGAGTTCATTTTTCAATAGCTTAGTAGTATTTTCTTGTGTATGTATATGTAAGTATATATGTATAGATACATATGTGTATCTATACACACACACACACACACATATCTTCTTAATCCACAGCTCTGTCGAAGGGCATTTATGTTGTTTCCATAACTTGATTCTTTTTTTTTTTTTAAGATTTATTTATTTATTTATTCATACAAGCACTGGGTACAGTCAGAAGCGCGGGAGGGTGAGAGAATTCACCAGAGCCAGGGCGGGGAGCAGAGCAGGCAGAAGGACCGAAGTACACTGCTGAGGGGAGCAGTGGGAATGGCAGGAGAGGTCTTTGTGCCATGTGGGCCGGGGATTGAACCGGTGCTGCAGAGGCTGCGGGTAGCTTCTCAGCCCAGCGCTCTACCGCTGCGCCACCAGGGGAGGCCCCCATGACTTGGTTCTTAAAGTAGTGCTGCAATGAGTATAGGAGTGCATGTATCCCTTCAAATTAGTGATTTTGTGTTCTTCAGGTAGGTTCATAGGAATGGAATTACTGGATCATATTGTAGATCTGTTTTTGATATTTTGAGGAACTGCCATATTGTTTTCCCTAAGTAGACCAGTCTATGCATACAGGGCTGAATCATCAGTGACAAATATCATGTTTCTGGCTTTCACACCCACATATTAACAAAGAACCTTTAATCCCTTTCAAGAAGTGCTGTTTCATTGTCAGAGTGTTTGTTGTGAGGAGTTTCTCTGAAGATCGTTAAAATATACTTTGGTAATATAGTAAAGATAAACAGAATTAAGGATTTTGATCCAGTTAGGTTTATGCTTCAATGTAATACTGGCCCCGGTATTTGCTCATAGCAGACAAGTCATTTAACCTATTTATAATATTTTTAAAGATTTATTTATTTATGCAAGAACTGGAGTACAGGCCAGAGGCACAGGAGGGTGAGAGAATTCACCAGAGACAGAATGGGGAGCAGAACAGGCAGACGACTGAAAACACTGCTGAGCGGAGCAGCAAGCGAGACAGTCTGCCATGCCATGTGGGTATCTCCCTGGCTGGCTGGGAATTGAACCCCTGCTGCAGAGGCTGCAGATAGCTTCACAGCACTGTGCTCAACCTGCTGAGCCACTGGGGAGACCTGCTATTAATAATATTATCAAGGTAAAAGTAATGCCTACCTTTTAATTAAGAGAACTCCAAAAAACATGTTTGAAAATATTTGAACATATAAACTACTTTTTTTTTTTAGACAGCTAATGATACAAAAAATGAAAGAGGGACTGGTAAGATATATGGAGAAATGTTAGTCAAGCTTTTTGAATGAAGAGACAGACCAGGTTAATTTTTTGTGTGAAGTTTTGTTATTTATAACTCTATGCAGGAATGATATATTACTAAAGGCCACTATCAACCACCTAATCTGGGATATACAGCACAATTTATGAAAATTAGAGTATTTGCTCAGTGTTCTTTTCTCTGGCAGCCAGAACTGAAATCATTTATCTTCTCTTTCTAACTCTGTAACACAATTGCCCAAATGGAGAATTTGGCTGGGTTGATAGAATATTTTCTCATGTAGAGTAACTCATGGACAGTTGGAGTCGTTCATACTCAGCCATCAACTATTACTTTCAAATAAAGGGTTGGTGTTTAATATATTCCTAATTTTAGGGCAGGACAGATAGTTTCAATGAGAACTACTGTCAAAACTATGACATTGCAGGTCATACATGAGAGAGAAATACTAAAACTGTGATAAATCATTAACGGATATGAGAATGGAATTAAATGTTGACTATAGTATTTTGATGCTAATGAACATATTTTAATTTGTCTGTGGTTTTTATTTCAACAGTTCTGGGAATAGATATTAAAGAAAAAGTTTTTCCCTTATATGAAAACGTTTGTAAGGTCTAAACATTAAATGAGTTCAAAAGATCCCCTTGCTATTTAACTTCTCAGAACAATTGTACATATGTTATAAATCTCCAAAGATAAATGTGCAATGTTAATATCCATCTCTTTTGTTTCTCCCATGAGACTGAGTACAAACTAACATGCATTTCCCCTTAGAGTACAATTTGGGAAACTAGTAATTTAAGGGGTAATATGTTATTTTGTCAGTTTTAAAGTAATATTCAAACTCCCTTTCCTAATTCCTAATTGATTTGAATATTACAAGACCAAATTACATAATGCTAAAGAAATATAGTCATGGGACTATTCTAATGTAACCAATTTGCCCTGCATAATATAGGTTCATACAATAATACCTCTGTTTTTTATTATTCTGCAGATAGTTCAAATATAGTATTTTTAGATTATTTTTCAGCAGGATTTTGGTAATTCTGAAGGAGAAAGGAGCCATAGGAATCTTTTATTATGGTGTGTTTATTGTTTGGCCATTGCAGGAATCCTTTTCTGACTGGGGTGTTAATTTTTTGGCAATTTGGTAATTCTGATAACTTTATTCTGAAAGGTTTTTGGTATTTGGCAAGCATTTTGACATTTTAAAAGGTGTATCTGGAGTCTATTCAGTAACAAGAGGTAGCATATGTGTTTAGTTAGCAATTTTTGGAAGAAGAGATAAAATTAATGGAGCATGTTTATAGATTGCTGAAGAAAGTATGCCACCTTTGAGATCTAAATAGATTTACCACTCCCAAGTATTTAGTGTGGTTGTAGATCACCATTGTCAGAAAGATATATAGGCTAAAGTGATATATTTTAAAAAATGAACCATCAATAATTCAGTTTTCAGCAAAGGACTGGAATTTAAAAGCAAACAAACAAATATTATTGGTCTGGCAATCAAAACCTTCTCACAGTTTCAACATTTACTACTGAGGATGATGACACTTCAGTGTAGGTTTAAATAAAGTGAGATAACTTACTGTCTCAAAGCCATCAATATTTTGAATAAGTTGATCTTCTCAACATCTTAAGTCTTCCTTTATACTACTCAGACAATGAAATGAGTTTCATATATTTGTGTTTATTGCAATGAGGCTTTCATAATAAACCTTGTTGATCCTCTAAGAATTTTGAATAAACAGTCAAACATGCTCAAAGTAGATGCAAATTTTATCAGAGTCTGTCTTAGTAGCCCAATAATGAACATTTTTCTTGCAGTAATATAATTTATTGTATTGTTTCACAGAGCTATATAGCCAAAGGCCTTCTAGCACTCCAAGAAATGAGAAAAAAAAGCCATTTAAAGTTACACTGCAAAATTGATAGTTTAACATATTACTTCCTCCCTGTGTGAAATTCATATCTGCATTAAAAATTCACTTGTTTTGCATAAGTGAAAGGAAATCTTGTTCACATGCAAGTCAGTTAGAAGTCATTGTGATTAATGAAGTTTACTTTTTTTCAAGATGCATTTTCATGCAAATATAATAACCTCCAGGTGAGATTAAATTGAACTTTTGATATTAAATTGAAGACTTTGAACTTGACTTGTAGTCTAGCAATTCCTCAGTCCTATATTTCAGAATGACCTAACAGCTTTACAAATACAGATTCTAGAACTTCAACCCAGACTGTACAGGCAAGGTAGACATTCATTTTTTTGCTTTGATTGATGGATTCATTTTTTATTGAAGTGACATTGCATTATAACACTATATCAATTTCAGGTGTGTATCATTATAAAACAACGTCTGTATATATTTCATTAAGTTAAAAAATAAAGGTTTAATTCTATTCTTTAAGTTTTATAGTTACTTGATGAAAAGCCCAAAGTGACTTAGCGAATTCCAGGTGAAATACAGAGGATGGACTGATATGAAGTAGAGTGAAGAAGGAAAAACCTTTTGAAAGGCAGTAGAAACATGTAGTCAGTAAGGGTTTTTGATGTGGTCTTGGGTATTCAGGTGAGTGCCAAGATTAGAATAGTGGCGATGGTTATGAAAGGGCGTGTTACTAATGTCAGACATTTCCACAGAAATCCTTTTCTCTTTGCTATTTTTGGTTTGGTTTTGTCCTGCTCTCATGTGTTCTTCCTTTAAAGGCCAGATAATGTTAAATTTACATCTGTATAGAATAAACCACCAGAAATTCAAACAGTTAGAAATGTCATCTTATCGGCCTGGATTCTGCTTTGAAGAGCCTTTCAGTCAAAAGAAAAGCATGGACTTCTCCTGAGATTATATTTGATCCCCAAATCTTTGTGTTCCCACCAAAAAAAGAGGTTAAAAAGGGAGAAAAATCCTCAACAAATGCTTCCTACAAATAACCAACACCCAACAGAAGGGAGAAGATAAGCAAGGTCAGGAGAGAAAAGTCTCAAATAAGTGCACTCATTTATGTACAAAATAATATTACACTTTACTCTTGGAATTGGGGACATATTAGATGACAGTGCTCTCATATTATCAAAAGAGGAGCAAGCTGCCCCAAACTACCCACATAAGTCTAAGTATGTTGATACAAACAACAACTGCTACTATATATGCTCTATCAGGTATCATTGGCGAGTTCAATCCTAGCCAACTTCTCCAAAGATAAGAAATCTTTGGGAATTTGATTTATTATGCTATAATAATTGGATTTGTTATGTCTTATGTCAGCAATTCCTGACATAAGACAAAGTGCTGTGCTACATAAGCATGTGTGTTTTACCCAGTCAACCCAGTCAATCGTCCCTAAATCAATTAACTAAGTATCAAGAAATATAATGAAATGCATATATATTATCTCCTAAAAATCAAATAGAAATGTTTGGTGAAAACAATGTACTACACAACAATATCGATTTCTGCATTTTATGTTTTTTCCACAACACTTTATTTTTTCACTTATTTATATATATCTAAATTAATTAATTTACTTTTTAGTTGTGGTAACATTAGGATCCTCCCAAAGGGAATGCATGCTCTGTAATATTGTTGATAATAACACTCCCCTGCATTCGAATGACCACCTACACTCCCATGGTGTGCTCAAATAAATACCAAGATGATACTTGACTACACATGCCCATTGGGGACAGGAAGGAAAAAAAGTTAAATCTCTTTTGTGGGAGGAAAGATCATAAAGGATTATGATCATGAAAGATTAACCTTAATATTTGCAGCATTGTAAATTGGATTTTTGCACACATCTGTTTTTTGTGGTTTTTTTTTTTTTGTTGTTGTTGTTGTTGTTGCTCAAAGAGGCACTACAGAAAGTAAATGCAGGTGAAATAAATATTAAAATAGTAAAAGCAATGACAATAGCAACAGCAGCCACAGGATATTGAAAACCTATTTTGGACAGATAGTTTTAGGATTCTTATAAGTGCTGAGAACAGGGAGATTTTTCTTATTACTGCTGTAGTCTCAATGCCTAGAAAAATTCTAGGGATTACCATACCAGGCTCTTTAAGGGTGGTTGAATATAATAGCCAAATACTATGTCTATGTCTCAAGCACCTTTTTTTTTTTTATCAAAAAATGAACAAAACAAATAGGGTATCTACCTTCAGGTGGTGCATAGTCTACCAGATTGATTTCCCCTTGATTACAGGTAGACAACTGAGAAACATCAGGTATTTGTATGTTTAATTCTTAAAAAAATTCTTTTTAAAACAGTGTGTGTTTCTTGACTTTGGATTATAAATTCCATGTATACTGGGACCTTGTGTGTCTTATTCACCATGCCTCCTAATGCCTAGAACAGTATCCTGCATATACTACTCAGTGCATAATTGTTGAATTAGTGACCATAAACTTAGGATATTTCTATGTAACTTTGACTTATATTTCATGGGCATTTATTTACTTGGTAGAAGGGGTCAATTACATTGGACCTAGAACATGTTAGTTGAAAGTTATCTGACTAAAAGCAATGAAAAATGGACTAAACGTTTAAAAAGAAGGATTCAATAGAGACTATTTCTCAAAAGTAAATGGAAATGACAAAATTATAGAAGTGGGGAACATATTAGAAATTTTCAGGTTAAGAATAGTGTGCATGGAGGAGAAAAGTAAGGATAGTTGTAACAAGGCAACTTGAGGGTTTGTTGTGGTGATGGAATTGTCATGTGTTTTGTGTCAACGTCAGTATCCTGGGTGTGATAATTTAATTTTGCAAGATACTACCGGGGAGAAACTGGTTATGTGCTGCATGAGATCTCTGTATTATTTCTTATAGTTGCATGTGAGTTTCCAATTAGTTCACAATAAAACAGTTAATAAAAGTTACTATAAATGAATCAGAAACAATCCACTTCAAGTATGTAAATATCTAAAATACAGACAGAAATTTTGCTTACCCTTGGAATGCTGACTTCTAATGTTCTTTTCAAAGAATTCATAGAGACATTTCAGAAGCATAAGCAATTACTGACACAAGACAAAGCAGTGCACTACATCAACGTATGTGTTTTACCATCTCAATTGCTATGAAAAATATTTCTAAAATCTAAATGTCATGTTTTCAAGTTATTCTCAAAGCTGCTGGCAGTTGTAGCTGTTTGTAGCATTGATTCTCAGTCTGGAATGTATGCTGAACAACTTGAACATGGCTCTGGGGTTTGGCGTGTAGGTCTGTTCGCTCTTTTCAATGATTTTGGATGACATCCAAACAAACTCATGAACGTAATATTTAGAGCATACTCCTTTTCTTTCCCAGCCTTCTTCTAACACATAAATCTCTTTCATGGGTGTGTATTTCGATATTTCCTACCTCTCCTCATTTTAAATGAGTATGAAGGAGAAACAAACAAACCAAAAAAACAGATCAACCCTTATATGAAAATTCTGCAGATAGGGAAGAACCATTTTAAAAAACAACCTGGTATATGAATCTTCCAGAATGCAGTCACTAACTCATTGGCAGAAACTTTTTGTTTGGTATCAAAGGCAAAATCAGTGCTTACATAAATATAAATATACATCAGTTTTTGCACCAATGTTGAGTCTACGTTGATCACCTCTTTGAAATCTTACATAAAGTTTACAGACTAATTTCTCACATTTTGATTTTGTGTGAGATCAGTGTGTTTAAGTAACAACATGACTCTACATACAATGTAGTCATTGTAAATAAGGAGTGTGTGAAAAACGTTTGATTTTGTGAAACTACTACATTTGGTAAATATTTAAATCTAACCCTACTTTGTGTTATTTAAAAGTTTTTATTCATATAAAGCTTTGATGCTTATAAAAGGGTATATACTAATGATCGTTAAACTGCCTCCACCTTATTAAATTCAGAATTCTCTTTTAGCTCATAATGCAGTGTATTTCATAATTTTTATGAACTACTATGGCACCTGAACTAAAAATTATCCCCCTGATAATTATGTGTATTTCATTTTATATAGCTGTATGACAACTATTATTTTCTTAAAACCTCATTTTCCAGATATAAATCTAATATAGATTCAATGTAAAAATAATAAAACATAGAAAAAGAAAAAAAGGCAAAGCTACAAATAGTCCCATTAATAGGGACAGCTATTTAACTTTTTAATGATTACATTATACACATTCATGTACATATATTTTATGAATTTTACTATAGTTTTATATTGTGATAATTGCTAATATATAGGAAATTTTACGGATTTTTAATTAAATGGATTGGATTTAATTATTTTTGTTTTTCACTTATTATCTGACTTTTGGATAAGTCATAGCCTATCTGAAAGTTAGGATGAAAATACCATATCTGTCTCCAAGTTAATGTGGAGATTAAATGAAACAATCCATGCAACATTCTTCTCATAGTACCTGGCTTTTAGTAAGTACTCAATGTATATTAGCCGCTGCTGTTGCTTCTACTAATACTAATGCCACAAGTGCCACTACTACATACTTTTGTGTTCTGTAATTCTTTTCTTTAAATAATTGCACTAAAATTCCTCCAGTGTACTAGGACTCTATATATAACATAATTTAATACATACAAATGTATTTAATTCCCTTTGCCATTTCTGACTGTAGGTTTTTCAACAACACCTTGATGAAAGTCTTTGGGAATAAAATTGATTTTACATTGTATTTTTCTTACTGTGAAAATAACCCACTATCAATTCTATCAACTGGTAGTGCCAAGTGTTTTAATTCAGTTGCTATTATATACATCATATAGATATTTATTATCTAGCCTTGTAAATCTAATTTTTATGTAAGTAATTTTATTCTCCATCTACCAAATTAAAGAAATCCCTTAGAATTCCAATTAATTTATAAAGCGGGAAATGCATATAGTAATGAGCTTAATATTTGTTTTCATTTTTCTGTATAATTCTATTTATCTATATAGATCACTCAATCTAGCTACCTGCCAATCTATCTACTTATATCTGTAATGACACATGCATCTCAGCAGTCATATAGGTAGGTCTCTCCACAAAGAGTTACTGGCAGTAGTATTACATTTAGGGTATTAAAGGAAAATCTTTAATCTGTTAAAATGCTATCTCACTGTCCCAAGCTGTTTTATGTTCTTAGATGACATTTTGGAACTAGGCCACAGCTGGCAGCAGTAATGGAAAGAAACAATTGAAAGGAGAAAACGATTGGTAAAGCTGCTAATGAACTGATTTGACACAGTGCTCAGCACACAGAGTTCATTATAAACTTGTAGATGACAGACATCTAGACAATTGTGTTTGACAGTATGAAGACAGAAACTAAAGCAGCGTTTGTAGCTGATATTGAAAAAGTCATCTACAATGTAGAAAAGGTCATTTATAATTTGTAAAACTACATACATCTTGATGAACTTAGCATACTTAGGTAAACTTGAGTAAACTAGATCAATAATGTAGCCAAAAATCATACCAAAAGGAAACATATTAGGCAAGTGCTTTGTAGAATGTTTAAAGACTCTAAACCCTAAAATAATCAAGAAGTCCATAATTTAAACAAATCAGTCAATATTTTTCAACACAAATTATTTTTAAATAGGGTTGGGGAAATGAACTCACTGAAATATAGAAGTTTCAAAATATAAGTAAGGTGTGTCTACTAACTGTCTAGTTTTAAGAAGGAATAAAGAAAGCAGTATCTGCCATTTTCAAAATTCATGAGAAAACAAGATTCTTGTAAAAAAAAAAGCTGGCAAATTTTAGTTAAATTACAAGACTTCTTTATTCTGAGGCTCATTATATAGTGAAGTGCTGATGAATAGAGAAATTCTGAGGACATCTAGAAATACACATAGGAATGTCTGCAGCTACAAATCTCTAGAGCTAACATTGCCAATATGTGTGACAACCCCTGAGAGACAAAAGCAAAATCTACTGTTTAGAAGGTGCTGAGGGCATTTACAGAGCACTTCCCTTGATTCTCTATATTCCATTAGGAAACAAAAGATGTCCGTATTACTGGAGAATTAAACAAGAAAGTTTATGGTTGGTTGGTGAGGATGTGAAGAGATTTTATTGTTCAGAAATTACCCATGTATGTAAAATGGCTCAGCTACTGTGAAAACAGTTTAGACATTCTTTGCAATGTTAAGTGTAGAGTTATCATATGATGCAAGAATTCTACCCCTAGTCATATAACCAAGGCAATTGAAAACCTGTGTTTTCACTTAAACTTGTATATTAATGTTAATAGCACTATTCCAAATACCTACGATGTGGAAAAAACTCAAATATCTATTAACTGATAAATGAATAAACAAACATTTAACATTCATATAGTAGAATGTTATCTGGTCCTTTAAAAAGAATGAAGTACTAACACATTCTACAACATAGATAAACCTCAACAATACTGTGCTAAGTGAACTAAATCAGGGACAAAACAACATATATTCAAAAAGACATTTCATAACTTACCAAAAACATATTCTGCTCTCCTTGTATAAGATGTAACCCTCATTATTTCTAGTATTTTAATTATTTCAATTAGAGTTTTTAACACTTAGAATCCTTTATTCCTATTGAAAACTAAGAAGTAAAAATTGTGGACTGTTATACTAGTATTCTGTGGATTGGCAAATTTTTAATATATTTTATAATTTCTAGAAGTATATTCTTTTTCATACTACATTTTTCAAAGTGTTACAAAACATGTTTACTAATAGACTCAAATATCTTTAGTTCCTCTATAAGGAAGCCAAAAATGTTTAAAACTATATTTAGTAATTAAGTTTTCAGTGAAATGATCTAGATATTCAATGACTACCCACCATTTCAGATAAATTTAAGGGTTCAAGTCATCAAAAATATTTTGAAAACTGTCTTCAAATAGACATATTATGAAGCATAATTATTGTTGTCAAGATTACATATAAACTTTTACATCTATTAAATTTACATGTTCTTAACAATTATAGATCACTCATGAAAGTTTCACGAGACATTAGTTACCCATCATCTTAAAGTACTTTTATTGCTGACAATTATTGTTGCAGAAATAATTTAAGCTTACTTAACTTTTAGTAATCCTAGGTAGAATAAAAGTTGTGTGCCTGCATTGTATTTTATATGACTCTAAAGACATGTCTGTTTTATTTAAGTCAATAAACTTAAACTAATTGTTATTTTCTGAAGATTATCCAGATCATGTGAATGTAAAAAACATTTGGAGTCATCTCTATATTTGTGAGAGTATGTTTCATTTATATAAACATTTAATTTTCTGTAAACCAATTAAATAGAGTTTTTTATAAATTAATTTTAGCAATACCATCTGTAGGTAGGAAGATATCACACATTTATAACATACATACAAATACATACATAAACATAAAGACAGATGCTAACAGAGCCCTTATAGCTTCCATTAAAACTTCCAGCTATAAGACAGGTACATTAATGCAGAATTCATTAGTTTATAAAAGAACAATTAGATTCAAATAGTGCTTGAGGCAGATGGAGTAAGATAAAGTTACCTGCTCAGATGGCTTAAACTTTTTACTAATATTTATGGTGAAGGGTTTTTAAGATTTTCCATTTGTCTTGTTTCCAAATAGTCTTCCCCTTTTTTTCCTTCTGAAAAGAATTACTTCCCCGGAGACCCACCTACATCATGGTGGAATAGACAGTCTTGGATCACTTTCTCCCCTAAAAACAACTATTGCAAAAATAATATTTGCTCAAAGAAAGATGTGAAATTTCCCTAACAGAGTCCCAGGGTTTTCTCACAGATGCCTTCCACTAAGGATTGCAACTTGCTGCAGGGAAGGAAGAGAAGGGGTAGTATCTGGAAAAGCAGATACCCCAGCAGGCAGAACAGCCTCCATGACCCAATGCGGTCCTCTGGGGTATGATGAATTTATCTGGAGGGGCTCTTCAGAAAGAGAATGTGGTCATTTGTGGGTGTGGGTCTAGCCTGGGACAGGGAGTTCCATGACTGGCACAGTCAGAGATGGTTCTTCCCATCCCAGAAATAAGACATCAAAGAGTCTTCAGGCAGAGCCAGGCCTGACTTGAAAGCAGGCCCAAGAGCAAAAGGAATGACTGGGAATAGAGAGAAGTCACCTCTTCCCTGGAAATTATCAAGCAGAGTGCAGGGCTTGCAGTCCAGATGCTTCAACTAGGTATTGATGGTGGTGACTCTAGAGGCCATCAAGGCCTATGGGCTTATATGGGCAAGAGGGCACACTCACTGCTCAGGTGTCCCCCTGCCTGCCAGGTGCAAATGAGGCCCAGAGCTCTAGCCCTGTGGACCAGACCCATTCCCCTCACCAGGAGTAACAGGCTTTGTAGATCACAATCCAAAGCAGAAAAGAACACCAAGGAAGTGGGGCAGAAAGTCAGGCCAACTGAAGTACTAAATTGAGCTTTGTGTGGAGAGAGGAAAGGAGACAGAGGTGATCATCCTCACTAGTCAATAAAACTGAGATCAAGTAATTAAGCCCCAGACCCTACTCCTGCTCCAACTTCATGCCAAGGTACACTAAGAACAGAAATAAACAAAACTAAGCCCATAGTACCCCAACTTTCAAAAAAAGCAAGCAAGGCAATGTGCATATCTAGGAAGCAAGGGACACCTGAAAGCAAAATTGAAGAGCAAAACAAGAACAGAAATTCTGAGATATATGTAAATGATACAGAAATAGATGACCCTTCAGACAAATACTTTAAAACAATATTAAAAATTCTAAATGAGCTACTGGAAGGTCAGTCAAAGGCAGATAGAGAGGTGCAAGACCTTAGAAAAGCGATCCAACAGTTCTTCACCAAAGAGATTGAAAACATTAAAGATCACAAAAAGAGACATTGAGTGAAATGAGGATGAATCTAGAAAGCACTTTAAACAGAATTAAGTTGTCAGAAGAAAGAATTTCATAAATAGAAGGCTCAGATATACAAATTACTCAATTAGAAAAAAAGAGAAAGAAGACAATGGAAAAATAAGGAAACTCCATGAGAAATGTCATACTCAGCAAGAAACATAAGGAAAATAGGTGTTCCAGAAGGTGAAGAGAAGGAGAAAGGAACAGAGACCCTATTCAAAGAAATAATAGCTAGGAATGAAATGAGCATGTATGTCCAGGAAGTAGACATAACACACAAATTTCTAAATGCACAGTGATCTACACTAAGATGTATCATTTCAAATTTGCCATAAATCAAAGAAAAAGAAAAAAAAAGTTACAGGAACCAGAAAAAAGAAGATAATTTGCAAAGGCATCTAAATTAGTCTTTCAAGTTAGTCTTTCCTTGGATTATCCTCCATGCAAGAAGGGAGTTAAATGAAGTGTTTACAATCCTAAAAGACAACTGCCAGCCAAGAATACTGCATCCTGCAAAATTAGCATTCAAATATAGAAGTGGAAAAAAAGACTTTCCCAGAAAAGTAGAAGACAACAGTGTGTATCACTACCAGATCTGGCATGTAAGAAATATTGAAAGGAGTTCTTCAAGAAAATAAAGGACAAAATACAAAATCCTGAGCAAAATGTCATAAGAATTCAAAGTCAGGAGTATGAACGAGAACTTTACAAACCAACAACTGGATTTTACTACTCCATTATCACTCCAAACAGAATTATCTTAAGGTTTTGCCTACCCCTTTCTGTCACGCTGATGCTACTCTTGTGGATGGTGGCAGTCAGTTTTGCCCTCATGGGTTTTGTGGCTTTATTTTTCTGTTGTGCATGTTTGGAGGGAGCAAGCCCAGCATCTTTACTCTGCCACCATCTTGCCAGACTCCTCCAAAGTATTTTTATAGAAGCAGGAGAGGGAACAAATATTCATCAATGGGGATTAATCCCATAAATTATAGTATTTCTGTGCATACAAACTATACAATTGTTGAAAATAATGAGGTAGTTCTACATCTATACTATAGATATGCAAAGAAATGTGTTTCTTAAAAGTGAGCACTCAGAATTATGCAAACTGTAGGCACCGTATGTTGTGTAACATTGAAAATAAGCTCAGTTGCTACAATTCACAATCATTTGTGAGATGTTTGATAAGAGTTTTTTGATATTTAATATTTCCACATTAATTTGTTCACACCTGGTCATATATGATGGTGGGGAGGTATGGAAGAAGGTGAAGGAAATTGCAAAGTTTATCTTGAGGTGAGGGTGGTCATACTACCTAGACCAAAGGAATAGAAGAGTTTGCTAAAGTTACACTGGTGAGAGTTTGTGAAGTATTTTTCTAGTCCAGATATGCCTCTTCTGCTTTCTGGGTTCAAACTGTGTAATGGTTGCACCTGCTATTCTTAAAATGCAGCTAAAGATTGAATGGTGAACTAAATAGCCACTTGATTTTGCTATTGAGACCAATGACTGCAGGTGTAAGTAATTTTGCATTCTATTCTGTCTCCTTCAGCTTACCACCAAAAACATGTCTTTTAAAATTCTAGATATCTGATAAGTTGGGAGGAGCATATGACTTTTGAGCAGGAACTGGAAATTTTATTTTCAAAATGGATTTGGCATTCTATGTTTAAAGGCTTTGGTGAAAAGCAGGGCTTTTGTACCTAATGACAGATATAAGAACTGCCTTCCACTCTTTAAGTTATACTTTAAAAAGTTTTAAATGTCTAAAAATCACCACAACTCCTCCTCCTAAGCATTTCAGAGTTTACTGAAAGTAATGACTTTGTAGAGAAACTTAATTAAAAAGAATAGGTGGGACTCATATTTGCAATGAGTGTTTCCCTAAAGAATTGTGCATATCCTGAATTTTGGAAAATGAAATTACATCTTATATGCATTAGGGGAGTTTTATATTTAAGGATAAACTTTCATTTGTCATTTCAATTTATTAGGCTTGCTTAATTAAATTTAGCATAGTGGAGGTAAAATTATTAGTACCTGGCATTGTTATTCACTGCCGAATGCAGCATTTAATTTAAAGGGAAAAAAAAATCTTACAGATTTTTGAAATTATCAAGTTAGTTAACAAAATTGATTAGGTAACCATCTGATAACAAAATCTAGAAATAAAACAAAGAAGCAGGAAGGATAGGGAACATACAGACTATATTCTTGGGAAGATTACACAATAAAGTCTGGAAAAGTACAATTAAACTCTTTTAAATATAACAAATAAAATATTTAGCAGGTAATGTTCAGGTCAGGTGATCAATGCAGAGTTTTATGTTCAGATAGAATAGGGAAAATCCGTATAGCAAGGAAATAACAACTAGATAAGTTTAATAAAATCTGCTTAGCAAGAAAAGGTTACCTGTTAACCAAGAAATGAGTGCATACTGTGTCACCATATCTACATTCCTCTTATCAACACGAGCACTTTTCTCTTCTTTCCTTTTCTTTCTTTTTTCTCTCTTCCCAACTTCTCTTTTAATCCCCCTACACACACACACACACACACACACACACACACACACACACACACACACACACACACAATGTGCATGTTTTACTCCCCAGTACCAATAAATTCAATTACAAAGATTTTTTTATTCCTGATGAAACTTCTGAGTTTAGACTGAGTATGTTCTCAAGACCTTTAATAGCTTGGAAGCATTTTCATAAATTGTTCCCAGATGTCTTTGACCTAATTTCTAGAAACTATTTGAAAATCTCAGGTGTCTGAATGCAAATTTTATCCTTACAGTTCATTAATAGCTCTATAAAAGTTAAATGTATGAGCTGCTGCAAATTGAAACAGCTAAACTATTTGCTTAATGGATACATAGCCTGGGTACCATAATACTAACAGGAATATAAGGTCACAATATCAATTTCCCTTGCTCATTTATTTTTTTCCTTTCATCATTCCCTACATCTTTGTGTTAAGGATGCAAATTTCTACTGCAATATATCAGACTAAAAATAATAAAATAAGAGAATCAAAAACACTTGTGGTTAAGTCAAAATTTGAGAAAATATATACTACTTATTGAATATGGACTCTGGTATTGCATTATATAATTTATTCATATTTTCTCATTTAAAACAAAACATATTAGGATAATTATTATTCCTATTTTACAGATGATTACAAACAGAAAAAAAAATCAACAGTTTGCCAAATTTCATTTAGCTACTAAAATTATTCCCTAAATCCTGACTAGTATGAAAACTATCTTTCAGACTTAGCTTCAGATTGCCAATGTTTAATTTTGATCTCTGCTGTTTATTAAATGTGTGACCCTGGGCAAGCCAGATAACTTCTTTATGCTTCATTTTTTTGCCTATAAAATAGGGGTAATAGTAGGATCTATTTCAAGGGTGTTCCAGAGAATATATGCATTTATATATGTACAAAACTTAGAAGAGTGCCTGAAGTGTTAGCTATTCCCATTATTGTCATTATTATTTAAAAAAATATTTTTGGGGAAAGGAGATGAATTGCCTTGTTTTCTCTTTCTAAAAGAGGTTGATCTAACCACTTGACCTTGATGATCCATCACAGTTAAATAATAGAATGTTCTGGTTAATCCAATATTGTGTTTGAGAGTGTTATAAAATTCATCTTATTCATGAAATAGACTATCAAAGAATGCAAAAACATTAGATATACTAGGCTACACTTATACTGAAGATATTTTACCATTTTAAAGAATCTGAAAATGTTGATGCTTTAGATACATCAATAAAAATCTCAGACTTTTTTTCAGTTCAGCATACAAATCACTTAGAAGTTACCAGTACAGTCTTTAAAAAATGTAAAGTATGAATAAACTATCCTAGATCTGTAACAGCAGTGAAGTCACAGGGCAAATTGCTTCCCTCCTCTCCCTGCCCCCCAGCTGGAGAGACAAGCAGTTGAATA